>NW_012113030.1:857820-1011462 GCF_000951035.1 Colobus angolensis palliatus | reverse complement strand
CCTGGCCTTGATTTCTTTTTCTCAGCCTCATTATTTTGAAATTAATCTATATCCTGGTATGTTAATAGTTGATTGCTTTTTTTTCTTGTGACAGGGTCTTCTGTCACTGGCTGGAGTGCCGTGTTGTGAACACGGCTCATTTCAGCCTTGACCTCTCAGGGTCCAGCGATCCTCCTGCCTCTGCCTCCCTAGTAGCTAGGACCAGGGACATGCACCACCATGTGTGGCCAATTAAAAACATTTTATTTTTGTAGAGATGGGGTCTCATCATGTTGCCCAGGCTGGTTGCAAGCTCCTGGACTCAAGCAATGCTCCCATCTCAGCCTCCCAGAGTGTTTTGGGATTACAGGTGTGAGCCACTGTACCTGACTGTTTATCTCTTTTTATTTCTGAATAGTTACTCACAATTTTTTTTTTTTTTTTGAGATGGAGTCTCGCTCTGTCACCCAGGCTAGAGTGCCGTGGCATGATCTCAGCTTACTGCAAGCTCCGCCTCCCAGGTTCAAGCAAGTCTCCTGCCTCAGCCTCCTGAGTAGCTGGGATTACAGGTGTGCACCACCAGGCCCAGCTAATGTTTGTATTTTTAGTAGAGACGGGGGTTTCACCATGTTGACCAGGCTGGTCTCGAACTCCTGACCTGGTGATCCTCACGCCTCACCCTCCCAAAGTGCTGGGATTGTAGGTGTGAACCATCACGCCCACCGTTATTCACAGTTTTTAAATCCATTCACCTGTTGATGGAAATATGGGTTGTTCTTGGCTGTTACAAATAAAGCTGCTGGGAAAGACCTATGCTTTATTTCTCTTGGATAAATACCTAGGATTGAAATGTCCAGATCATATGGCAGTTGTACATTTAGCTTTGTAAGAGATTGTCAAATTGTTTTTCACCATTTTACATACTCACCAGCAGTGATGAGAGTTCCACTTCCTACAAGTATGCACCACCAGCACCAATCAGTATGGCCAGTCTTAATTTCAGCCACTCAGCCACTCTTAAGTGTGTACTGGTTATAATTAGTAGTTCCTTGATACCAAATCTCTCTTTTTTTTTTTTTTTTTTTTGAGATGGAGTCTTGCCCTGTCTCCCAAGCTGGAGTGCAGTGTGCAATGGCGAGATCTCAGCTCACCTCACCCTCCACCTCCTGGGTTCAAGCAATTCTCCTGCCTCAGCCTCCAAGTAGCTGGGATTACAGGTGGGTACCAAGCCTGGCTAATTTTTGTACTTTTAGTAGAGATGGGGTTTTGCCATGTTGGCCATGCTGGTCTTGAAATCCTGAACTCAGGTGATCGGCCCACCTTGGCCTCCCAAAATGTTGGGATTACAGGCGGGTGTGAGCCACCGTGCCAGGCCTCAGATATCTTTGTATTGTACTTGTTTGCCATTGTATAACTTTTTTGATGAGTGTGTTTAAATCTTTTACGTGTTTTTTAATTAAGTTTTTTGCTTTCTTAATTCAGTTTTGAAAGTTCTTTAGGCCAGGTGCACTGGCTCATGCCTGTAATCTCCGCACTTTGGAAGGCCGAGGCAGGTGGCTCACTTGAGGTCAGGAGTTCGAGACCAGCCCAGCCAACATGGTGAAACCCCGTCTCTACTAAAAATAACCAGGTGTGGTAGCACACGCCTGTAATCCAGCTATTCAGGAGGCTGAGACGGCAGAATTGCTTGAACCTGGGAGGTGGAAGTTTGCAGTGAGCCAAGATTGTGCAACTGCACCCCAGCCTGGGTGACAGAGTGAGACTGTCTCAAAAAAGGAAAAAGAAAGTTCTTTATATTCTGGATACAGATACTGTATCAGACACATGATTTGCAAAGATTTTTTTTCCCAGTCTTTGGACTGTCTCTTCATTCTCTTAAAGTTTTCTTTGAAGAAGTGTCTTTGAAGAAGCAGAAATGCTTAATTTTTATTGTTTATATATCAAGTTTTTCTTTATGGTTTTTGCTTTTTGATTTTGTATCTAAAAATCTTTGCCCAACCTATGCTCACAAAGATTATCATCTTGCTTTTTTCTAGAAGTTTTACAGTTTTAGGATCTGTTTTGCTCTGTGATTCATCTTGAGTTTTAACCTGTAGTATGAGGTGGCTTGAAGTTTATGTTTTTGCATTTGGATATCCAGTTGTTCCAGCTCTGTTTGTTGAAAAAGACTATCTTTACTGAATTGCCTTTGTACTTTTGCCAAAACTTAGTTTTCCAGAAATATGTGTGGGCCTATTTCTGGACTCTGTTTTGTTCCAGTGATCTGTTTATCTTCATTGGTGCCAGTACCACAGTGTAGTACTGTAACTTTATAATAAATCTTGAAATCAAGTAGTGTTGTCCCTCCCACTTTGTTCTTCCTTTTCAAAGTTTCTTTTTTTCCCAGATGCCAGGTCCTTTGCATTTCCATATGAACTTTAAAATTTGTTGAGCTTGGTGTGGTGGCTCACACCTGTAATCCCAGCACTTTGGGAGGCTGAGGTGGGCAGATTGCTTGAGCCTAGGAGTTTGAGACCAGCTTGAGCTTGGACAACATGCTGAAACCCCGTCTCTCCAAAAAGGAAAAAGAAAAAGAATAAAAGCTGAGCTTGGTAGTGTGTGCCTGGGATCCCAGCCACCTGGGAGGCTGAGGTGAGAGGATCATGTGTGCCTGGAAGGTGGAGACTGCAATGAGCCGTGATGGTACCACTGCACTCCAGCCTGGGTGACACAGTGACTGACACTCTGTCTTTTTTTTTTTTTAAGAAAGAAGGTCAATTTCTTAAAAACCCACCACCACCACCACCACCAAAAAACCTATTGGGATTTTGATTGGGATTATGTTGAATCTATAGATCAGTTTGGGAAAATTGACAATATTGAATACACTGATTCATGAACAAGGCGTTTCTTCACCTACTTAGGACTTCTTTAATTTCTCTTAGCAGTGTTTTGTAGTTCAGTGTGCAGGTCTTACACATCTTTTGTCAGACTTATCCCTAAATATTTTCTACTTTGATCTTTTATAAATGTTACCTTTATATCTATTTCTGATTGGATCTCATATCGGGAAATACCATTGATTTGTGTATATTGAGCTTATGTCCTACAAACCTGCTGAACTGACTTAGTTCTGTTATTTATTTAGTTTTTTGAGACAGAGTCTCACTCTGTCGCCCAGGCTGGAGTGCAGTGGCATGATCTTGGCTCACTGCAACCTCCGCCTCTCAGGTTCAAGCAATTCTCCTGCCTCAGCCTACTGAGTGGTTGGGATTACAGGCACACACCACCAAGGCTGGCTGATTTTTGTATTTGTAGTAGAGATGGGGTTTCATGTTGGTAAGGGTGGTCTTGAACTCCTGACCTCGTGATCCACCCGCCTCGGCCTCCCAAAGTCCTGGGATTACAGGTGTGAGCTACAGTGCCCAGCAAGTTCTGTTAGTTTTTTGTAGATTCTTTTGGATATTTTTCATAGAGAATCAGTCTACAAATATAGTTTTACTTCTTCCTTTCCAATCTGGATGCCTTTTATTTCTTTTTCTTGCCTTACTGAAGTGACTAGAACCTCCAGTATGACATAGACTAGAAGTAATGAGAGTGGGCAGTCTCATCTTGTTCTTGATCTTAGGGGTAAAGCAATCGATTGATTTTTTTCACTGTATAGTATGATACTAACTGTAGGTTTTTTGTAGATGCCCTTTATCAGGTTTAGGGAGTTTCATTCTATTCCTGGTTGGCTGAGGGTTTCCCAGGAATAGAATTTCCAGGAATCCAACATCAGGAATGGATGTTGGATTTATTGAATGCTTTTTCTGTTTCTGTTGATATAAACAGAAGATTTCATCTAAGTTGTTAAATTTATAGGTATAAATTATTCATTATACTCTCTTATTATCCTTTTAATATTATAGGATTCATGTCCGAGCGTGGTGGCTCATGCCTGTAATCCCAGCACTTGGGAGGGCAAGGCCGGTGGATCACTTGAGGTCAGGAGTTGGAGACCAGCCTGACCAACATGCTGAAATCCTGTCTGAACTAAAAATACAAAAATAGCCAGACCTTGTGGCTCATGCTTGTAGTCCCAGCTACTAGGGAGGCTGAGGCAGGAGAATCACTTGAACCCAGGAGGCAGAGGTTGCAGTGAGCTGAGATTGTGCCACTGTACTCCAGCCTGGGCAACAGAGCAGGACTCTCAAATGTGTGTGTGTATGTGTATATATAGTAGGACCCATGGTAATGTTATCTTTCTCATTTCTTGTCTGATAATTTGTCTTTCTTTTCCTGATCAGCCTGACTAGAGTTTTACCACTTTTATTGATCTTCTAAAGAACCATCTTTTGATTTTATTGATTTTTCTGTGTGTGTGTGTGTGTGTGTGTGTGTGTGTGTGTGTGTGTGTTTAGGTTCCTTGATATCTGCTTTGGTTTTTGCTGTTTTCTTTTTTATTTTTGGAGGCGGGAGGTAGGAGACAGAGTTTCGCTCTTGTCACCCAGGCTGGAGTGCAGTGGCGCAATCTTGCCTCACTACAACCTCTGCCTCCCGGGTTCAAGTGATTCTCCTGCCTCAGCCTTCCGAGTAGCTGGGACTACAGGCATGCACCACCCCGCCTGGCTCATTTTTGTATTTTTAGTAGAGTCGAGGTTTTACCATGCTGGCCAGGCTGGTCTCAAACTCCTGACCTCAAGTGATCCACATGTTCGGCCTCCCAAAATGCTGGGATTACAGGCGTGAGTTACCATGCCCAGCAGTCTTTGTTATTTTCTTTCTTCTGCTTAGTTTAGTTTAATTTGCTCTTTTTGTAGTTTCATAAATGGTAAACTGTGGTTATTGATTTGAAACCGTTCTTCTTTCTACTATAGGCATTTAGTGATAAAAATTTTCCCCTAACTAGCATCTCACAACTTAGGATATTTTGTGTTTTCATTTTATTTCCAAAATACTTTGTAACTTTCCTTTTGAGTTTTTTAATCCATGGGTTATTTACAAGTCTGTTCTTTAACTTCAAATATTTGTGGATTATTCAGGTACCTTTTGGTTATTGATTTCAAATTCAATTCCATTGTAGTTAGAAAACATTATTTTTTATGACCTGAATTATTTAAAAGTTAATGAAATTTGTTTGATAGTCCAGAGATGTTTTAACTTGATAAATTTCCTTTATGCACTTGAAAGGAATATATATTCTGCTCTTGGTGGGTTAAGTGTTTGAAAAATGTCAATTAGGACGAGGTGCTTGTTAGTGTTGTTCAAGTCTTCTCTGTCCTTAATGAATTTCTGTCTGGTTTTCATCAAGTATTGAGAGAAGAGTGTTGAAGTTTCTGACTGTAATTGTGGGTTTTGTCTATTTTCTTTTGAACTTCTATCAGTATTTGCTTCATATATTTTGAAGCTCTGTCATTGGCTGTCTAAACCTTTAGGATGATTTCTTTTTGATGAATTGACTCCTTTATCATTTTGAAATGATACCTTTCTCCCTGGTAATAATCTTTGCTTTGGAATCTACTTTGATATTAATATAGCCATTGCCACTTTCATTTGATTAGTGTTAGCAGGATATATATATTCCCATCTTTTAAATCTACTTGTGTTTTTATGTTTGAAGTGGGTTTATATTGTTGGCAGCATATGGTTGGGTCTTTTTTATCTAACCTAATTATGCCTTTTAATCGATATGTTTGGATAGTTACATTTAACATGATTGTTGATATGGTTAGGTTTGAGTTTGTCATCTTTCTATTGGTTTTCTGTTTGACCTGTCTGTTCCTTAGTTCCCTTTTTTCTCCGAACTTCTTTTGAATTAGTTGAGCAAATTTTATGATTCTTTTCCCTCGATTTATTATTTCAGTGATTGCTTTATGATTTGTAGTGTACATCTATTTTTGTTTTGTTTGTTTTTCGAGACTGTCACCCAGGCTGGAGTGCGGTGGTATAATCTTGGCTCACTGCAACCTCCGCCTCCCAGGTTCGAGTGTTTCACCTGCCTCAGCTTCCCAAGTAACTGGGATTACAGGCACGCATCACCATGCCCGGCTTATTTTTGTATTTTTAGTAGAAACGGGGTTTCCCCATGTTGGCCAGGCTGGTCTCGAACTTCTGACCTCAGGTGATCTGCCCTCCTCAGCCTCCTGAAGTGCTAGGATTACATGTGAGCCACCATGCTCAGCTTATGGTATACATCTTTAACTTGCCAGAGTATACACCTTTAAGTGATATTAATACCACTTCCCATGTAGTATAAGAACCTTATAAGAATCTAATTCCATTTCTCCACCCAACCTTTATGCTTTTGTTGTCATATATTTTACTTATCCTGTTATCAGCCATACACTATATTATTTTGTTTAAACAAGCAGTGATCTTTTAAAGATTTTTAAATAATAAAAAGTCTCATATGTACCCATGTAGTACCATTTCCAGTGCTCTTCATTTCTTGCATACTTTTTTTTTGAGACAGAGCCTTGCTCTGTCGCCCAGTCTGGAGTGCAGTGGTGCAATCTTGGCTCACTACTACCTCCACCTCCTGAGTTCAAGCGATTCTTGTGCCTCAGCCTGCAAAATAGCTGGGATTACAGGCATGTACCACTACACCTGGCTAATTTCTTCTTTTTTTGTATTTTTAGTAGAGATGAAGTTTGCTGTGTTGGCGAGACTGGTTTCAAACTCGTGGCCCCAAGTGATCGCCTGCCTGGGCCTCCCAAAGTGCTGGGATTACAGGCATGAGCCACCATGCCCAGCCGATATTTCTATTCAGTATAATTTTGTTTCTGTGTGAAGGACTGCCTTTAACATTTTTTTCTGTGATGATGATCTGCTGGTAATAGATTCTTAAAAAAGATTTTTTTTGGATACATAATTTGTACGTATTTATGGGATACATGTGACATTTTGATACATGCATACAATATATCGTGCTCGAATCCAGGTATTTAGGATATTCATCACCTTGAACATTTATTATTTATTTGTGCTGGGAACATTTCAAGTCTTCTCTTACAGGCTGGGCATGGTAGATAATGCCTGGAATTCCAGCACTTTGGGAGATCAAGGCAGGAGAATTGCTTGAGCCCAGGAGTTTGAGACCAGCCTGGGCAACAATGCAAGATCCTGTCTCTACAGAAAATTTTAAAAATTAGCCAGGTATTGTGGCATGCACCTGTGGTCCCAGTGTTTCAGGAAGGTGAGTTGATGGGATTACTTGAGTCCAGGAGATTGAGGCTGCCTACAGTCAGCCGTGTTCATGCCGCTTCACACTAGCCTGGGCGACAGTCCAAGACCCTGTTTCAGGGGGGGAAAGAAAAAGCCGAGCGTGTTGGCTCACACCTGTAATCCCAGCACTTTGGGAGGCTGAGGCTGGTGGATTGCCTGAGCCCAGGAGTTCAAGACCATCCTGGGCAACAAGGCAAAACCCTACCTCTACAAAAAGTACAAAAATTACACAGATGTGGTGGCAGCCACCTGTGACCCCATCTACTTGAGAGGCTGAGGTAGGAGGATTGCTTGAGCCCAGGAGGTCGAGGCTGCAGTGAGCCGTGATCATGTCAGTGCACTCTAGCCTAGATGACAGAGCAAGACCCTGTCTCCAAAAAAAAAGTCTCTTCTAGCTTTTTTTTTTTTTTTTGAGACGTAATTTCGCTCTTGTTGCCCAGGCTAGAGTGCAATGGCGCGATCTCGGCTCACTGCAACCTCCGCATCCTGGGTTCAAGCAGTTCTCCTGCCTCAGCCTCCCAAGTAGCTGGGATTACAGGCATGTGCCATCACACCCAGCTACTTTTGTATTTTTAGGAGACACAGGGTTTCTCCATGTTGGTAAGCTGGTCTCGAACTCCCAACCTCAGGTGATCTCGCCCTCCTTAGCCTCCCAAAGTGCTGGGATTACAGGCGTGAGCCACCGCGCCCGGCCTCTTCTAGCTATTTTGAGATATACAATATATTGTTAACTATACCCTACCATGGTATCAAATGACAGACTTTATTCCTTCTAACTAACTGTGTGTTTATATGCATTAGCCAACCTTTCTTTATTCCCCCTTCTCTGTATGTGATGGATTCTTTATGCTTTTGTTTGTCTGAAAAAGTCTTTACTTTGGCCTTTTTTTTTTTTTTTTTTGAGACGGAGTCTCGCTCTTTCACCGGGCTGGGGTGAGTAGCATGATCTCAGCCCGCTGCAGCCTCTGCCTCCTGGGTTCAAGTGATTCTCCTGCTTCAGCCTCCTGAGTAGCTGGGACTACAGGCACACACCACCACACACAGCTATTTTTTGTATTTTTAGTGGAGATGGGGTTTCACCATTTTGGCCAGGATGATTTTGGTCTCTTGGCCTTGTGATCCTCCCACCTTGGCCTCCCAAAATGCTGGGTTTACAGGTGTGAGCCACTGCGCCTGGCCTTGGCTTCTTTTTTAAAGATACTTTTGGGAGGCCGAGGTGGGTGGATCACGAGGTCAGGAGATCGAGACCATCCTGGCTAACACGGTGAAACCCCATCTCTACTAAAGATACACAAAATTAGCTGAGTGTGGTGGCAGGTGCCTGTAGTCCTAGCTACTCGGGGGGCTCAGGCAGGAGAATTGCTTGAACCCGGGAGGCAGAGGCAGTGAGCCAAGTGAGCCAAGATCCGAGATCACGCCACTGCACTCCAGCCTAGGCGACAGCGAGACTCCATCTCAAAAACAAAGATACTTTTGTTCTCTTTAGAATTCTAGGTTGATGGCTTTTTTTCCCTTTGTTCTTTAAAGATTTTACTCCACTGTCTTCTCGTTTGTATTGTTTCTGATAAGAAGTCTGCTATTATCTGTATCTTACTTTTTATGGAAGATGTCATTTTCTTTTCTGGGTGCTTTGAAGACCTCTTCATCACTGATATTGAGGAATTTGATTATCATGTACCTTGGTTAGTTTTTTTCATATTTCTTGGCTTAAGGTTCATTGAGCTTCTTGGATTTGTGGGTTTATAGTTTTCATCAAACTTGGAAAAATTTTGGTCATTATTTTTCACTTCTTTCTCCCCCTTTACGTTTAAAACTCCATTTACTACCGTATTAGGGAATGTTAATATTAGATTATTAAGAAGTATTATTGGTATATTGGAAAGTCTCATAGTTTACTGATTTTTTTTCATGTTTTGGAATTTTTTCCTCTGTGTGTTTCATCTTGGATAGTTTCTATTGCTATGTCTTCAAGTTCACTAATCTTTTCTTCTGCCATTCTGTCTAGTTGATTTTTTATCTCAGAAATTGTAGTTTTTATCTAGTTCGTCTTGGGTCTTGTTTTATATCATCTATGTGTCTTCTTAACTTTTTGAACATATTGAATACAGTTAAAATAATATACTTCTCTACTAATTGTGACATCTCTTTCAATTCTAGAATTTCAGTTTATTATCCTCCTTCCTTATCCTGGTTTGTTTTCCTGATTCTTTGTGTACCTGGTAACTTTTGGCTATCTGATATTCTGAATTTTACTTTCTTATATTTTGGACCCACTGAGCAAATCATAAAAGCAATATATTTTGGGTATTTTTCTATTTCTATAAATTCTTTTTTTGTTTCGTTTTGTTTTTGGAGACAGAGTCTCAGTCTGTCACGACCTCCTGGGCTCAAACAATCCTCCTACCTCAGTCTCCTGAGTAGCTGGGGACTACAGGTGCCTGCCACCACACCCAGCTAATTTTTTTTTTTTTTTTTGGTAGAGAAATGGGGTTTTGCCATGTTGCCCAGGCTGGCCTCAAGCTCCTGGGCTCAAGTGATCTGCCCACCTCGGCCTCCCGAAGTGCTGGGATTACAGGTGTGAGCCACCGTGTGTGGCCACCTATAAATTCTTGAGCTTTTTTCCGGGATACAGTTAAGTTATTTGAAAACAGTTTTATTATTTTGGGTCTTGCTTTTATGATTTGTTGGGTGGGTCCATTTCGGGTTAATTATTGTCTAGTATAAGGCAATACCTTCCTGAGTATTTGACCCCATGCCCCACGAATTATGAGATTTTATTTTTATAGTCCAGCTTTTGGGAACAAGCACTGTTCCCAGTCCTGTGTGAGCACCTGGTACTGCTTCCTCCAGTACTTTAGCATGGTTCTTCTGTCTTGAGTAGTTTCCTCATAAGTATACTATCATCATACTTAAAGGGGACTCTGTAGTCTCCTGGATTCTCTCTGTGTATAGCTGTCTCCTCCTTGGTGCTGTGTTCTGTGAACTCTGATTGCCTTGGTCTTCCTGGGTGCTCGGCTTCACTTTCTTAATTCATGGAATTTGCTCTGTCCACCTGGATTTGCTTTCCTCTTGCCTTGACTTAGAAGCTGTCCTAAGGCAGTAAGCTGGAGTGGTCACAGGGCATACCTTGTTTGTTTGCTGTCTTTTAGGAATCACTTTCCTCACCTGATGTCTATACATGCTGAAACAATTAAAATAACACACACGTCAAAAGCAACAGTTTTCAAGACACTGAACATCAGTTGCTGATAAGAGGTTCTCTTAAATAAAGGAGACTGAACATTGGCTTTATAGCAAACAACTTGGTCCGCATTTTTTACTTTTTTATATTTAGAGAAGGAATTTGTTGTCATAAATTGATTAGTGAAAAATGTTTGTCTTTCTCTAAGCTTGAATGTATTTATGGGTTCACAAAGAAATATCTTTTTGAGTAAAATATCTTTACTCAGAAAGTATTCAGTAGGTATAAATGGTAATACATAAATACAAATTGTATATGTTTATTAAATAAATGACTTAAAAATAGTATGGATTGGCTGCGTGTGGTGGCTCATGCCTGTAATCCCAGCACTTTGGGAGGCTGGGGTGGGCAGATCACGAGGTCAGGAGATCGAGACCATCCTGGCTAATATGGTGAAACCCCTTCTCTACTAAAAATACAAAAAAATTAGCCGGGCATGGTGGCAGGCACCTGTAGTCCCAGCTACTCGGGAGGCTGAGGCAGGAGAATCCGGGAGGCGGAGCTTGCAGTGAGCCCACATGGCGCCACTGCACTCCAGCCTAGGCAACAGAGCGAGACTCTGTCTCAAAACAAACAAAAAAAATAGTATGGATTATCAGATTTGGCTGAAAATCTAAGAATGTGTGAACTGTAACCTGCCTATAAAAATAAGCCAACTAACTATATATGTGTGTGTGTGCATATATTCAGATATATATAAAATAAATTTATATAGAGATGGGGATTTCCCTGTGTTGCTCTGGCTGGTCTTGAACTCCTGATCTCAAGTTATCTGACTGCCTCAACCTCCCAAAGTGCTGGGATTATAGGCATGAGGCACTGTGCCCAGCCGAACTTGATTATTTTTAAAGAATTTGATGTACAGTGTTAGTAAGTAATCCTGTATGCATGACATTAGATGCTTTAACATTCTTTAATTTGTATATAATGTAATATATGTTCTTTAATTTGAATCTGTCTTATTTGAAAAATGAATTTGACCTCATTGAACTACTTTATGTATTTATGAAGAATTGATTTACTTTGCAGATTATTGACATAAACAGTGTTACTGATTGACCTTAATAGAACAAGCTTGGCTGGGCGCGGTGGCTCAAGCCTGTAATCCCAGCACTTTGGGAGGCCGAGACGGGCGGATCACGAGGTCAGGAGATCGAGACCATCCTGGCTAACACGGTGAAACCCCGTCTCTACTAATAAAATACAAAAATCTAGCCGGGCGAGGTGGCAGGCGCCTATAGTCCCAGCTACTCAGGAGGCTGAGGCAGGAGAATGGCGGGAACCCGGGAGGCGGAGCTTGCAGTGAGCTGAGATCCGGCCACTGCACTCCAGCCTGGGTGATAGAGCGAGACTCCGTCTCAACAACAACAAAAAAAAGAACAAGCTTTTTCAAATACTGTAAATTGTCTTTGTATTAACATTTTGTTTATTAAGGACTTTATTGCCTCTGAAGGATTTTACGTGGCTTATAGGATTGAATAAAATGTGGAATAGAACTACTAATGATAAAACAAGCAACAACTGAATAGCCATCACTTAAAGGAAACATCAGTTTTCAGAGATGAGCTGATTACAGCAATAAGGCATTGAATTTGGTTCTTAGATTTCCTGGTACCTAAGGTGGAAAGAGAAATGTGTTGGGTTACAAGCTTTCAGTATCTTAGAAAAGAAAGCATCCATTTGTTGTTATTGTTTTTGGTTAAAATATTTTTTTAATTCTAAATTTATTCACTCTGTGTATGTGTGTATGTGTGTGTGTGTGTGTGTGTGAGAGAGAGAGAGAGAGATCTAATGTCTCTTCTCACTGAAGGGTACACATCATAGAACTAGACCTTGGAGAAAATAGCAGAATAGGTGATTAATACGTCTACTTTAATAAATGGCATCATCATCATTTCGTCATAGGTTACTAAGATAAGAAACTTTCATCTTTAACAATGTGGTAGAAAAAGATAAATAATTTATGTTGGGACTCCAGCTGGAGTTTGAAATGTCTGTGGGGCAACTTCACATCTCCCCAGCCCACTCCTGTTCTTTTCTGGCTTTATAATAATATTTGAATCTGTTCCTTTTTTCTCTGTTCTTACCATCATTTCTTTAGTTTAAATTTTTATTGTTTCTTGCTTGAACTTTTGCAGCAACTTACTAGTTGATCTCCCTATGCAGGTCTTTTTTTTTTTCCTTCTTGAATCTCTTACATGGTCCTGTCACAATCTGTCTCTTTTCTTTTCTTTTCTTTTCCTTTCTTTTCTTTTGTTTTCTTTCTTTCTTTTTTTTTTTTTTTTTTTTTTGAGATAGGGTCTCATTCTGTCGCCCAGGCTGGAGTACAGGGGCATGGACTCACTGCAACCTCTACTTCCCAGGTTCAAGTGATTCTCATGTCTTAGCCTCCTGAGTAGCTCAGATTACAGGCATGCACCGCCATGCCCTGCTAGCTTTTGTATTTTTAATAGAGATGGGGTTTCACCATGTTGGCCAGGCTGGTTTTGAACTCTGGGTCTCAAGCAGTCCACCCGCCCTGGCCTCCCAAAGTGCTAGAATTACAGGTGTGGGCCACCATACCCAACCAGGTCCTGTAGCAATGTTTCTAAAGCACATTAAGAGCATGTCACTAGCCGGGCATGGTGGTTCACACCTATGATCCCAGTACTTTGAGAGGCCAAGGTGGGTGGATCACTTGAGGTCAGGAGTTCGAGACCAGCCTGGCCACCATGGTGAAAGCACGTCTCTACTTAAAATACAAAAATTAGCTGGGTGTGGTGGCAGGCACCTGTAATCCCAGCTACCTGGGAGACTGAGGAAGGAGAATCTCTTGAACTCAGGAAGCAGAGGTTGCAGTGAGCCGAAATCGTGCCACTGCACTCCAGTCTGAGCAACAGAGCAAGACTCTAAAAAAAACCAAAAGAGCACGTCACTAACTGCTCTAAAACTCTCCATGGCTTCCCTTTGCCTACGTAATACAGTACAAAATCCTTGGCCAGTATTTAAGACAATCTATTATCTGATCCTAGCCTACCTTTTCAGCTAAGTGTTGAAGTACTTGAATTATATAAAATACAAAGCAGCATAATAACATTCTTCAAGATGTTTCTTATAGAAATGATTTTTAGGTGACACTGTTGCAAATGCATTTTTTTTTTTTTTTGAGATGGTGCCTCGCTCTGTTGCCCAGGCTGGAGTGCAGTGGCATGATATAGGCTCATTGCAAGCTCCACCTCCTGGATTCACGCCGTTATCCTGCCTCAGCCTCCTGAGTAGCTGGGACTACAGGTACCCTCCACCACGCCCGGCTAATATTTTGTATTTTTAGTAGAGACGAGGTTTCACCGTGTTAGCCAGGATGGTCTCGATCTCCTGACCTTGTGATCTGCCTATCTCGTCCTCCCAAAGTGTTGGGATTACAGGTGTGAGCCACCGCGCCCGGTCCATACTTTTTTTTCTTTTTGAGACGGAGTTTCGCTCTTGTCTCCCAGGCTAGAGTGTAATAGCACGATCTCAGCTCACTGCAACCTCCGCCTCCCAGATTCAAACGATTCTCCTGCCTCTACCTCCCAAGTAGCTGGGATTACAGGCCCCTGTAGCTGGGATTACAGGCCCCTGCCACCAATGCCCGGCTAATTTTTTTGTATTTTTAGTAGAGACAAGGTTTTGCCATGTTGGCCAGTCTGGTCTCGAACTTTTAACTTAAGGTGATCCACCCACCTCAGCCTCCCAAAGTGCTAGGACTACACCTTTTTAATGTAAATACTTTGCACGTTAAGTTGAAAGACATATGTTGTATATGCCCTTATCTGAATTCTAGTTCTCCTCTGAAGATACAGATCCCTTTATTAAAGTGATGGATTCTCCCATGCCTGAAGAAGTCAGACTTCCTACTATTGTAATATTGCTACTGTTATGCCTCTGTTGCTGCTATTATACTTCAGCACCCATCTGAAGATTCATCTTGCTTTGGGGTGCATGCTGCTTGAGCACACTGTCTTTCAAACTTTGTCACTGCTCTTATTTCTCAACCTCCTGGGTCACTTCATTAAGTTTATCAAGGACTTTGATACCTGGCTTATCATCTTAAGACTGCTTCATCTCTTGCTACCATTTTAAGGACTTTTAATAGATAATGAAACTGCTCTTTTAACTTCTCATGTTCACTGTATTTGATACACTTAAATAACCACGCTACTATTCCATTTAAGCAATCACCCTTTTGCACACTTCTGTTACAAAAGTTTAACAAAAAGTTTCATATGAAAATGTACATGACTTCATTTTTACATCATAATAAAATTGGCCCTTTGGAGAGGGGACTTGAATTTCTCTGCTGAACAACCATTATTTATACTTGTTCCAAGGTTTCTTTTTTTTTTTCTTTTTTCTTTTTTCTTTTTTTTAGACAGTGTTATCTTGTTGCCTAGGCTGGAGTGCAGTGGCACGATCTGGGCTCACTGCAACCTCTGCCTCCCCAGTTCAAGCAATTCCCCCACCGCAGCCTCCTGAGTAGCTGGGATTACAGGCGCCCACTACCATGCCTGGCTAATTGTTGTAGTTTTAATAGAGATGGGGTTTCACCATGTTGGCCAGGCTGGTCTCGAACTCCCGACCTTAAGTGATCTGCCCTCCTCGGCCTCCCAAAGTGCTGGGATTAAAGGCGTGAACCACGGCGCTTGGCCTGTTCTAAGGTTTCTAACACTCTGGTACTATTTCCTCATATTACCACCATTCCAGTATCATTGTTGCCCACTAGTTGCCATCTCCACATCTCTCTTGAGATTAATAAAGGGGTCAGAACCCCACAATATTCTTTGGACATGTCTGCCACAGTTTAGCTTCAATTCTAACTTCTTTTTTTTGTTTTTGTTTTTTGTTTATTTTTTGAGACGAATCTCACTCTGTCACCCAGGCTGGAGTGCAGTGGTGAGATCTCGGCTCACTGCAACCTCTGCCTCCTGGGTTCAAGCTATTCTTGTGCCTCAGCCTCTGGAGTAGCTGGGACCACAGGCGCATGCCACCATGCCAGCTAATTTGTATATTTTTAGTAGAGACGGGGTTCATCATGTTGGCCAGGCTGATCTCAAACTCCAGCTTCAAGTCATCCACCTCCTTGGCCTCCCAAAGTGCTGGGATTACAGGCATGAGCCATTACACCCAGCCAATTTTAACTTCTTGTCTGTACATTTTTTTCAACTCAGGAGGGTGAGCTTTGCTCGTGTTGACTACTTCATGGTCCCAGAGCTGCTGTGAAATGGAATTTGTGGCTTCACTCATGCTCCTGTGATAGCCCTGGTGTTTTGTGTTTGACCAGATTTTTCTTATGTAACCAAATCACCAAATCCTACCTTTAATGTTGATATTTTCTGGTGTTCTGCCCTCCAGCTCTCTTTTGTTCTAACTCTTTATATCAGTGGTCCCCAAACTTTTTGACACCAGGGACTGGTTTCATAGAAGACCGTCTTTCTACAGACAGTGGGGGTGAGGAATGATTTCGGGATGAAACTGTTCCACCTCAGAAGATCATCAGGCATTAGATTTTTTTTTTTTTTGGAACAGGGTCTTGCTCTGTTACCCAGGCTGTAGTGCAGTGGCACGATCTTGGCTCACTGCAACCTACACCCTCTGGGTTCAAGTGACTCTCCTGCCTCAGCCTCCCTAGTAGCTGGGGCAACAGGCATGTGCCACCATCCCTGACTCTTTTTGTATTTTTAGGAGAAATGGAATTTCACCATGTTGCCCAGGGTGGTGTGGTCTTGAACTCCTGACCTCAAGTGATCCGCCCACCTTGGCCTCCCAAAGTGCTGGGATTATAGTCCTGAGCCACCACCCATCAGGCATTAGATTCTTATAAGGAGGGTGCGCTCTAGATCCTTTACATGTACAGTCTGTGATGCCTGTGCCATAGCTAATGATATTTACAATACCAGACTGCCACTGCCTTCCCATCACCCTTATATCTGAAAGCTTCTACTCTTCTTTAAAATCTCAGGGCAGAATCTATAGATAGCCTCTATGAAGTCTTCCCTATCATGTGGGTATAGGAGCTTTTTGTACACTATGCATCTTTCCCTCTAGTAATTTGATTTTTTTATTATGACATTTATTTATTTGCATGCCTTTCTGAGGGCAGATATGTGTCTTTTCATGTTCATATTCCTAGACTTAACATAGCGCCTGGCATATAATCAGTGTTCAGTAAATATTATTTAGTTCATGATGAATATATTAGGTTGGAGAGGAGCAAAATTGCTGTTTTGTGAGCAACTCGTGAGCAAGCAACTGACAGTGGTAGAAAAGACATATAAAGTCAGCATTCCTTGGGTTGTCTTAAGTATCGGTGCAAAGAAATGTGGTTCATAAACTAATGTCCATAATGTAATATAGAAAAACAAACAAAAATATAAAACAGGACTTTAACTGAAAAATATTTATGTCATTATGGCAGAGGTTATAAGATAATCTTCCTTTGTAAAAACTTTAGACAAATTAAAACAGAGTTTAATTGAACAAAGAATTTGTGAATTGGGCAGCTTCTCCACCCCTCACTATGTTGCCCAGGCTGGTCTTGAACTGCTGGCCTCAAGTGATCTTCCTGCCTTAGCCTCCTGAAGCACTGGGATTACAAGCATGAGCCACTGTTTTTAAATAAAACTTTTGATCCTCGGTTTACCTGTATATAAAATAAAAATAATAATACCTCAAATATGAATGAAAAAATGAATTTGAACCACAGTTTACAGAAAAAGTTCAAACATCATTTGACTTTTCATAGGAACCTTAAGGAAATAAAATTGAATCAGGGATGTTGTGACTTGCTTAACATTAAGAAGTAGAATTTGTTCTTAAAAAAACAAACTGAGTACCAGATACAGTGGCTCAAACCTGTAATCCCAGCACTTTGGGAGGCTGAGGCAAGCAAATCACGAGGTCAGGAGTTTGAGACCAGGCTGGCCAACATGATGAAACCCCGTTTCTACTAAAAATACAAAAAATTAGCTGGGCGTGGTGGTGGATGCCTGTAATCCCAGCTACCTAGGAGGCTGAGACAGGAGAATTGCTTGAATCCAGAAGGCTGAAGTTGCATTGAGCTGATATCGCACCACTGCACTCCAGCCCAGGCAACAGTGTAAGACTCCATCGCAAAAATAAATAAAATAAAATAAAATAAAATATAATATAAAAAAATACTGAGTAGAAATCCCTGAATGATCTTGATGTGGTTTAAATTCTATACTTCTGTCTCAGTCTTTATTAGAAATGGGTAAATTAGGGTCTGGGTGCAGTGACTCACACCTGTAATCCCAGCACTTTGGGAGGCCAAGGCAGGAGGATTGCTTGAGCCCAGGAGTTTGAGACCAGCCTGGGAGACATAATGAGACCCCCATCTCTACAACTTTTTTTTTTTTTTAGTTGGCTGGGCGTGGTGACATGTACCTGTTGTCCCAGCTACTTGGGAGACTGAGGCAGGAGAATCACGAGCCCAGGAGGTCGAGGCTGCAGCAAGACCCTGTCTCAAAAAAAAAAAAAAAAAAAAAAAAGAAATGGACAAATTAGAAAATTAAGCTATGTGTTAGAAAACAAAGGAGAATTAAATGAATGAAAGGAAATAAAATTTCTTGTTGATATTTATTTCAACAAATGCAAGGAAGTCACCTAGCAACGATTACTCTTTCCTTTTCCACCCAAACCTAAAATAGAATAACTAGGATAAGAGGTGTGTTTGTGTTACCAAAAATTTGTTATTTTTATATGTGAATTCTTTTAAGTTGGTAGCCTCAAGGTTCTCGATCGTCTTCCCTTTTCCATCAATTGTTCTTAGGGATAAACTACTTACTGTAAATACGCCATTTCTTATAAAATGTGTTTAATAAAAATAATTACCTGTTCTTGCTTGTATCTTGTTCCTTGAAATATGAAAGTGATGGATCTGATCTGATCTCTATCTGATCTGATCTTCACAGATAGTTTGAGAACCATTTGAATGAATAGATACAGTACTTTGCTAAATTTTGGATAACTGCAAAGGAGTAAAAGAGTTAATGGTATCGTAAAAGAGAATCATGTCAAATATGAAACATGTTATGAGTATAAAAGAGAAGAATCATATCTAAATGAGTGGCTCAGAGAAAGCTTCATGGGGCAGTGACATTTGATCTGTGCCTTGGAAGATGATGATTAGAATTTCAATAGATAGAAGTGAAGGAAGAGAGCCTTTTGTAGTTCATAAGCGTGATGATTGGGTTTTCACACTCATATATGAGATGTACCTCACACAAACCTTTTTATGATGTTGGCACATTACCTATCTGATATGATTTTTTTTAAAAAAGACATGAAGGAAAAGCAGTTAGGATAAGAGCACAGACATGAATGCAGGCAAGTGGAAGGCAGTGGTCCTTCTAGCTTTTAAAAATGAAGATATTAGACCTCAACCTTAAAATTTTGATTTAATAGCAAGGTAAATAGAAAAGAACTAGTGTTTGTGAGAGATACTGTGGAGAGATACTTTATGGATTAGGTAACCAGATTTTTTTTTTTTTTAAACAGAGTGCTGGAATGCAGTGGTGTGATCTCGGCTCACTGCAACCTCCGCCTCCCGGGTTCATGCCATTCTCCTGTCTCAGCCTCCCAAGTAGCTGGGACTACAGGCACCCGCCAGCACGCCTGGCTAATTTTTTGTATTTTTTAGTAGAGACGGGGTTAGCGAGGATGGTCTCAATCTCCTGACCTCGTGACTTCGTGATCCGCCCGCCTCAGCCTCCCAAAGTGCTGGGATTACAGGCCGGAGCCACTGTGCCCAGCTGGTAAACAGATTTTAATCAAGATTTCAGAAGTGGAGATGATGCCACTTCTCTGACTGTATTACTCTACTTTTTAAAACCCTGTTTTACTGGCAAATTCATAACAGGAACATATTTCTTTATTCTTACCTCCAGCACCACTATCAAGGCTATTCAGCCTACACACTGAAACTCTGTATCACTACTTCTCTTATGTTTTTTTTCTTTGTGAGACAAGATCTCACTCTGTCACCAAGGTTGGAGTGCAGTGGCACAATCTCAGCTCACTGCAACCTCTGCCTCCCAGGCTCAAGCAATTCTCCCACCTCAGCCTCCCAAGTAGCTGGAACCACAGTTGTGCACTACCACGCCCAGCAAATTTTTTGTATTTTTTTGTTAAGATGGTCTCAAACTCTTGAGCGAGCACAAGTGATCCACCCACCTCGGCCTCCCAAAGTGCTGGGATTGCAGGCATGAGCCACTGCGCCTGGCCCATTCCTTCTTCCCGTAGTCAATACTATTACTCATAATGTAGTCCACAAACTGGTACTAGTTTACTGACTGTTATTACAGGTCTGCAACAGCTTAATTATGGAAATTGAGTATGTTGAGAAGGTCATCTCAGCGGGTCATCTCAGTTTGACAGTGATGTGATATCCAAGCATGTGATTAGTGGACTTGTCTTATGAAATGGGGTGTAGATCAATCCTGGTGTTTTTCACCTTATTTTCTAGTAATACATTTATCATAAAGCGTTGGTCTGTGACAAATTGGAATTTAAAAACAAAAACAAAAACACTCATCCTTCACTCGCAGTTTGAGAACATGAGCTATACAGTGCATTTAGAATTAACTTCTCTGCTTTTATCCTCTGTTGTTTCAAAGTATATTTTCTCTTCCCAGTGTAACAAGATTTTCCTTATGCAGTGTAATGCATTTCCCAGTATATAAAACCTCTTTTTATTTCTCTGTAATTTAAAGTATTTGCATTGTACAAAAATTTAATGTTTACAAAATGTCTGCCTATATTTGTTTAAGCCACTTGAGATTTTAAATTTCCAGATACCATGTGTTTAATTATTTTCAGTATCCAAAAGAATGTCTTTGAGTGTTAGGGAAATGATTTAATGAATCAAGAAATTATCTGTTTTGGACATGTAGAACTAGATACAGAATATTGGCAGTACTGTTTTATTATTTATTTATTTACTTACTTGTAGAGATAGGGTCTGGCTATATTGCCAGGCTGGTCTCAAATCCCTGGCCTCAAGCTGTCCTCCCACTTCAACCTCCCAAAGTGTTGAGATTATGGGTGTGAACCACCATGCATGACCAGTAGTACTGTATTTTGATTACTCTCCTATTATCAGACTACTCAGTTAAAAAAGAATGACATTATTTTGTATTCTATAATAATGGTATACTAATAGCTAGCTAGTCTTCACCTGCGTAAATGTGAAGGTAATGCATTTGCTTGCAATAAATATCAGTAACTTGATGATATAACAATTTGTAATATCTAGACATAGGGGGAAAAAATTGCTTTTCTCAGTCTAATCTCCATGAGCTCTTCTGCTCCTTTTTAGGTTAATTCTTTTCAAACTGCCCAATAAAGTAAAAGCTCTCAGATTCACTTAGCCAGGTAGGGTCTGGCAGATCTCACAAATTAGGATGTCAAGGGGTTGAATATTAGATGAGCTAAAAGGGATAGATCGACAAAAAAGGAAAAGAAACAGAAAGTCATACCTTTTAGCAGTCACTCCCCATTTCTCTTTACTTCCTGCCCCCACCAGCCATTAGATACTTTCCATCTCTATGGTTGACTCTTCTGCATGTTTCATATAAATAAAATAAGAAATATATGGCCTTTTGTGTCTGGCTTCTTTCACTTAGCATAATGTTTTCAAAGTCCATCACATTGTAGCATATACTACTACTTCATGCTTTGTACGGCTAGATAATATTCATTGTATGGATTATACCATATTTTGTCTATCCATTCATCAATTGATGGACATTTGGGTTATTTCCACTGTTTGATCATTATGAATAATAATGTTCTGAACATTTTTGTGGGCATACATTTTCTTTCTTTTTCTTTTTTTGATAGAGATGAGACACTTTTGCCATGTTGCCCAGCCTGAGCTTATGTTTTCAATCCTTGGGTATATAATGTTCTAGGAATGGAATTGCTGGGTCATATGATAACTCTATATTTAACTTTTTAGGGACCTGCCACACTGTTTTCCAGAGTGGCTTCATCATTTATATTCTTACCAGCAACGTACAAAGATTCAAATTTCCCCATATTGCCAACACTTGGTATTGTCTGTCTTTCTGATTATAGCTATCATAGTGGGTTGGAAGTAGTATCTCATTGTGGTTTTGCTTTGCATTTCCCTGATGGCTAATGATTTTTTCATGAGCTTACTGGCTATTCATATATCTTCTTAGGAGAAATATATATTCAAATCCTTTGATCATTAAAAAAATTTTTTTACAATTGTATTATAAGAATTATTTCTATATTCTGAATACTAATGTTTTAAAATCAGGTATATAATTGGCAAATATTTTCTTGCATCCTGTAGGTTATTTTCTCATTTTCTTAATAATGTCCTCTGAAGCAAAAAGGTTTTGAATTTTGATGAAGTCAAATTTATTTTTTCTTTTGTTGCTTGTGTATTTAGTGTCATATCTAAGAAAGAACTGACTGATTCAAGGTCATGTTTTATTCTGAGTTTTATAATTTTAGTTTTTACATTTAGGTTTTTGGTTTTTGATTCATTTTGAGTTAATTTTTCAAGTATAGTCTTCATTCTTTTCGACCATCTGTTGAAAAGACTTTTGAAGGCTGCAAAACAACTCAATGAGGAAAAAAAATCAACCATTTGTTAAAAATACTTTTTTTTTCCTCATTGAGTTGTTTGGTACCCTTGTCGATGATCAATTGATCATCAGTGTAAGGATTTATTTCTGAACTCTCATTGTTCCATTCATCTATATGTCTATCCTTATCCCAGTACCATACTCTGTTGATTAGTGTAGCTTTGTAGTAAGTTTTGAAATGAGAAAATGTCAGTTCTCCAGCATTGTTCGTGGTGGCTCATGCCTGTAATCTCAGGACTTTGGAAGTAGAGGTGAGAGGGTCACTTGAGTCCAGGAGTTTGAGACCAGCCTGGGCAACATGTGGCAACACCTGTCTCTATAAAAAATTTAAAAAATGATACAGGTATGATGTCATACACTTGTAGTCCCAGTGATTCAGGAGGCTGAGGTGGGAGGGTTGCTTGAGTCCGGGAGGTTGAGGCTGCAGTGAGCTGTGACTGCGCCACTGCGTTCTAGCCTAGGCAACAGAGTGAGACTCCATTTCAAAAAAAAAAAAGACTGTTTTGACTATACTGGTTCACTTGCATTTTCTTTTGAATTTTAGGATTAACTTGTCAGTTTTTGCAAAAAAGTCTGTTAGGATTTTGGTAAAGAGTGCATTAAGGCTAAGTGCAGTGGCTCACACCTGTAATCCCAGCACTTTGGGAGGCCATGGTGGGCGGATCACCTGAGGTTAGGAGTTCAAGACGAACCTGGCCAACCTCGTCTCTACTAAAAGTACAGAAATTAGCTGGGTGTGGTGGCAAATGCATGTAATCGCAGCTACTCAGGAGGCTGAGGCTGGAGAATCTCTTGAACCTGGGAGGCGGAGGTTGGTTGCAGTGAGCTGAGATCCTGCCACTGCACTCCAGCCTGGGCAACAGAGTGATACTCT
This sequence comes from Colobus angolensis palliatus, assembly GCF_000951035.1. Classification (NCBI taxonomy): domain Eukaryota; kingdom Metazoa; phylum Chordata; class Mammalia; order Primates; family Cercopithecidae; genus Colobus; species Colobus angolensis. The sequence continues at coordinate 988,526 of NW_012113030.1, read as the reverse complement.
GTCTCAAAAAAAGAAAAAATAGAAAAAAAAAAAAAGAATACATTGAATCTTTAGGTATATTTGGGGGCTGTTGCTATCTTAACCGCATTCAGTCTTAAACACAGAATGTCTCCATTTGTTTTAGTCTTTTTTTTTCAGTAATGTTTTGTAAGTTTCCAGTGTACAAGTCTTGTACTTCTTTTGTTAAATTTAAGTATTCTTTTTTATACTATTGTAAATAGAATTGTTTGCTTAATTTCACTTTTGTATTGTTCATTGCCAGTGTATAGAAATACAGTTGATTTTTCTTATTGATCTTGTATTCTGCAACCTAGTTGAGCTTGTTTGTCAGTATGATAGGATTTTTTGGTGCATTCCTTAGGATTTTCCATATCCAAGATCATGTCATTTATGAGTAGAGATACTAATGCTTTGGACTTTACAATGTGTATGGCTTCTATTTCTGTTTCATGCGTAACTGTCTTGGCTAGAATTTATAGTATAATATTAAAAGTAACAAAAAGACATCCTTGTCTTGTTCATGCTTTTAGGGGTAAAGCTTTCAATCTTTTATTTTCATAGATACTCTTTATCAGGTTAAGAAATACTGTTCTTTTCTAGCTTTTTGAGTATCTTTAGGATGAAATGATGTTGGGTTTTGTCAGATGTTTTTTCTGTGTCTATTGAAACTATCATGTGAGTTTTGACCTTTATGTTAACATAAGGTGTTAGTGATTGATTTTTGTATATTGAACCAACCTTGCCTTCTGGGATGAATGTCACTTAGTCATAGTGTGTACGTGTGTGTGTATGCATATATATATATAAAAATATATATATAGCTAGATTCAGTTTTCTAGTATTTTGTTGAGGATTTTTACATTCATATTCATAGAGGATATTGGTCTGTATTTTTCTTGTAATGTTTTTGTCTGATTTTGGTATGAGAGTATTGGCCTCATAGAATGAGCAGGAAGTATACTCTATTTTTTGGAAGAGTTGGTAGGATTCACCCATAAGCCATTTGAGTCCAAGCTTTTCTTTGAAGTAGTTTTTTTCCCCCCACTAATTCAATCTTCTCATTCATTGTAGGTTGTTTTAGCATTTCTCTGTCTTCTTGAATCAGTTTTGGTGGTTTGTGGCTTTCTAGTAATTTGTTCATTTCATATAGGCTGTCTGATTTGCTAGCGTACTTATAGTTGCTTATAGTATTCTCTTATAATTTTTATTTCTGTAGGGTTATTAGTGTGTTATATTCCAGTCCAAATTAGTGATTTGAATCTTATGTCTTTCTCATTTTGAACAGTCTAGCTAACAGTTTGTCAAGTTTGTTGAGTTTTTCAAAGAACCAATTTTTGTTTCAATGATTTTTTTTTGTATTTTTTTTTTTTTTGGTCTCCATTTATGTCCTTTCTAATCTTTATTTCCTTCTTTGTGCTTTAGGATTAGTTTACTCCTTATTTTTGTATGTATGTATGACCACAGCTGGCTATTTTTAATTTCTTTGTAGAGATGGAGTCTCACTCTGTTTCCCTGGCTGGTCTTGAACTGCTGGGCTCAATTGAGACTCCTGCCTCCGCCTCCCAAAGGGTTGGGATTATAGGCATGAACCAACGTGCCCAGCCAATGTTCTTACTTCCTAAGGTAGAACATTAGGTTGATTTTCAGATTTCTTTTTCATATAGCAATTTAAAGCTATCGATTTTTCTGTAAGCACTGCATTAGCTGGATGCCATAAGTTTTGGTATGTTGTATTTTCATTTACATTCATCTCAAAGATTTTCTAACTTCTCCTATGATTTTTCTTTGACCAATTGGTTATTTAGTTGTGTATTGCTAAATTTCCACATATTTGTGAGTTTTCTTAATTTCCTTGTTATTGAGTTCTAATTTCATTCCACTGTGGCCAGATAACATACTTTGTCTTCATTCCTTTTAAATTACTGAAGTTTATTTTATAGCCTTACATATGATCTATTTTGGATAGTATCCATGTGCATTTGAAAAGACTGTGTATTCTTTTGTTGTTGGATGGGCATTCAATAGATGTGTGTTAGATCTGATTGCATTATAGTATTGTTTAGGTCTTCTATTTTCACTTCTGTCTAGTTCTATTCATTATTGAAAGTAGAGTGTTGACTCTTAAACTATCATTGAATTGTCTGTATATTCCTTCAATTCTGTCCGTTTCTGCTTTGGGGTTGGGAGTTCTGTTGTTAAGTTCATGTATGTTCACAATTGTTATATCTTCTTAAAATATTAACCCTTTAACCATTATAAAATGTCCTTCTTCTCTAGTAATTTTTTTTTTTCTTTTTTTTTTTTGAGACAGAGTCTAGCTCTGTTACCCATGCTGGAGTGCAGTGGTGCGATCTCGACTCACTGCAACCTCTGCTTCCTGTTTTCGAGTGGTTCTTTTGCTTCAGCCTCCCAGGTAGCTGGGACTACAGGCGCCCACCACCACGCCCAGCTAATTTTTGTATTTTTAGTAGAGATGGGGTTTTACCATGTTGGCCAGGATGGTCCCGATCTCTTAACCTCGTGATCCACCCACCTCGGGATCCGCCCACCTCGGCCTCCTACAGTGCTGGAATTACAGGCGTGAGCCACTGTGCCCAGCCTAATTTTGATCATTTTTATTAGCATTAGAAAGTACATAATTTGGCCGGGCGCGGTGGCTCAAGCCTGTAATCCCAGCACTGTGGGAGGCCGAGGCGGGCGGATCACGAGGTCAGAAGATCGAGACCATCCTGGCTAACACGGTGAAACCCCGTCTCTACTGAAAATAGAAAACATTAGCTGGGCGTGATGGCGGGCGCCTGTAGTCCCAGCTACTCGGGGGGCTGAGGCAGGAGAATGGCGTGAACCCAGGAGGCGGAGCTTGCAGTGAGCCGAGATTGTGCCACTGCACTCCAGCCTGGGCGACAGAGCGAGACTCCGTCTCAAAAAAAAAAAAAAAAAAAGAAAGTACATAATTTCCAGACTTTGTTAGCATGCCTTATGGAAAGGAAATCGAGAGACAATATTTTGGCTCCTAATATGTTGCGAAATCTTGAGTTGATTCATGTTTGCTTTTGTTGTGTTTTTTTCTGGTTTGCTTTGTTATTGTTCCCATTTTCTTTTTTCTCCTAGAACATTGTGTTTTTGAAACATTAATTTTAGGAAATTTAGAGGTAATTATAGCAACCTATTTCTTTCTTTATTATTACTATTATTATTATTATTATTTTTAATGATAAGATCTCGCTCTGTTGCCTAGACTGTAGTGCATTGGCTCAATCATAGCACACTGCAACTTAGCTTAAATTCCTAGGCTCAAGGAATTCCCCCACCTTAGTCTCCAGAGTTGCTGGGACTATAGGCACGTGCCACCATACTTGGCTGACTTTTTAGTTTTGTAGAAATGGGGTCTCAATGTGTTGCCCAGACTGGTCTCAAATTCCTGACCTCAAACAACTCTCCCACTTCAGCCTCCTAAAGTACTGGGATTACAGATGTCAGCCACCTTGCTCAGCCCAAGCCTGTTTTATTCTAATTTCATAATTCTTTAAACTACTCTGTGGGAAAACTAGAACACCTTTCCTCTTTATTTCAGTTGTATGTATTTTTATTTTGATATTTGATAAAATATATTTAACTAGTGTTTGATGACTATTATTCTTATAGGCAGATAATAGATAAATATTTAGTATTCTTTTTTTACAGATGTGTTACATTGGAGGCTGAATAGACCTAGGGTTCCTGTTGTTTAAATCCTGACTCTACTTATGAACTAAGTTTCTTAGACTCTCTGTACCTAAATTTTCTCATCTGTAAAATGGAGATAATAATGGTACTAATTTTGTAGTATTGCTATGTAGATTATAGGAATTAGTTTCTGTGAAGTGCTGAGAATAGTGCGCATTGTTTAGAAAACATTCACTTTGTGTTAAGCATTATTATTTTGTCTAGTTCTGTGAAAAGTCACATAGGTAGTAAGTGTTACAAACAGGAGTGAAATATGGGTATTCTAATTCCAGTCAAGATGAGTCTGTGCTGTTTTCCTGTCAGTAGGTTATGCAGTCTTTTCCAAGGTAAAAATTTCCATATTGTATGAACTGAATATAATAAAGTAAAAATAATTAATTTTGTTAGTAATAAAACACATTTGAGTACATATTGTTTGCTCGGCATTGTGCCAATTTTTAGAAATCCTGAGGTAGACACAGTTTCTATTCCAAAGATGCTAGACTAGTCCTGGAAGAAAGATGATAAGACAGTTGAAACATTGTTCTTTCCATAAAAGGTAAATATACAGAATCCAAGGGAATAGAGAGGAAAGGCATCTTTCCCTTTCCTTGTGGAATGGCAGAACAAAAAAACAGTCTTGGAAAATCACATAGATAAAACATCACTAAAGAGTTACTATGCCAGGTGTTGTGACTCACACCTGTAATCCCAACACTTTGAGAACAAGACAGGAGACCAGCCTGGGCAACATAACAAGACCCCATCTCTACAAAAGTTAGCTAGGTGTGGTGGGGAGGTACTGGGGTCCCAGGTACTTTTGGAGGCTGAGGTGAGAGGATTGCTTGAACTCAGGATGAGGCTGCAGTGAGTTGTAATCATGCCACTGCACTCTAGCCTGGGTGACAGAGTGAGACCCTGTCCCCCCCCAAAAATTATAATGAATATTCATAGGATATGATAATGAAAGAGTTTAAAGTACTCTCTGTATGTTGTTACTATTTCACATTATTTTTAAATCTTCTGTTGAGCCTTAGTGCATTCTAAGAAATTAATTGATGTTTACCTTTAACTTGAGTTTATTTACAATGAATATTTCTTTATTTCCTTTCAAAAATCTTTTATTTTTTCAGTTGCCTTTTAAAATTATATTTTGAGGCTGGACGCGGTGGCTCACGCCTGTAATCGCAGCACTTTGGGAGACTGAGGTGGGCAGATCACTTGAAATCAGGCTGGCCAACATGGTGAAACCCTGTCTCTACTGAAAATATAAAAATTAGCCGGGTGTGGTAGTGGGCACCTGTAATCCCAGCTACTCGGGAGTCTGAGACAGGAGAATCGCTTGAACCCTGGAGATGGAGGTTGCAGTTAGCCGAGATTGTACCACTTCACTAGAGCCTGGGCCGCAGAGCAAGACACCATCTTAAAAAAATAAAACAGAAACAAAAAATTCTATTTTGTATTGTAAGAGAAGTAATGTGCTTTTTATAAACAGTTTGGAATAGTAGGAAGTATATAAAGTAGAATTTCTTCACTCTTTTTCACTAATGTTCTCACTTACCCTGAAAATGAACTAAGCAACAATAAAACTAGTCATGCTCCCTAGAGGTAATGCTGCCTAGTTGTTTGGTATCTTCTATGCATAAATACATACACATACACATAAGTACATAGAAGCATATCTCAAGTCTACTTGTTTATTTTTATTAAAATGTTCTAAGCTTTAGCCAAAATGAATTTTTTTTCCTGGATACTATCATACCTCATGTTTTTCTTTCTTTTTTTCATTAATAAGTGTTTATTGGTAGCACTTAAAAATGATATCTTTTTGTTAACAAAATATATTATTACAATTAATTTCCCCGTGTCATTTATTTCTTAAAATGTGATTGCAAGGAAATTTAAAATCATATATATAGCTAATATTTGTGGCTTGCATTATATTTCTAGGAGACAGTACTGATTTAGACAGATTGCTGGTTCTGCATTTGCTAATGTCTTCCAAGAAGGACCCAGAAACTACAGTTCTCCAATCTAGATCTCAGAGATTATGAGAGAACCAGGCCACTTTGACTTTTTTTTTTTTTTAAATCTTCATAGTAAATTATTTTTTATTTTTTTAAATTATACTTTAAGTTCTAGGGTGCGTGTGTATAACATGCAGGTTTGTTACATATGTATACATGCATACCTCACGTTTTTCTTACTCCATGTATTTTTTATGCCTTGAATGTCCTTCCCATTCAACTCCACCACTTTATGTCTAGTGTTCTTCCTGTCCTTAAAAGTCTTTTCAGATATTATGTACTCTGTCAGGCCTTTTTTCTTTCCCCACCTTTGTGTTTTATTGAGCTTTGAAAGTACTCTTGTGTTTCTAAACTGCCATATACTTTAACATCTCACTTTTAGTACTAACACTTTCTACTGTTCGTACAATTATTCGTTTAATTTTGCATGCTCTGCTCTTACTGACAGTTTCTTTAGAGCAATACTGTCTGTGTTTAAGCTTTTTAATCCCTAAGTACTTATTTACAAAGCCTATTGTTGGGTACTTATTTACTGAATAAATAGTTTCAGACATTATAAATTATTCTTTTTTTTTTTTTTTTCCTGAGGTGGAGTCTCACTCTGTCTCTAAGGCTAGAGTGCAATGGTATGGTCTTGGCTAACTGTAGCCTCCGCCTCCTGGGTTCAAGTGATTCTCATGCCTCAGCCTCCCAAGTAGCTGAGATTACAGGCGCACGCCAACACACCCAGCTGATTTTTGTATTTTTAGTAGAGGTGAGGTTTCACCGTGTTGGCCAGGCTGGTCTCGAACTCCTGACCTCAGGTATCTGCCCGCCTCGGCCTCCCAAAGTGTTGGGATTACAGGCGTGAGCCACTGTGCCTGACCTTCAGACATCATAAATTATTATTCTTATTTTAAACTGTCTTGGAGAGAACGTTAGGAAAGCTGTAGCTATGAATTGCAAATATAACTTAACTTTTTTTTTGTATGATTAATTATTTTGGATAAGTTTTTCTGGGCCATTGTTTTCTTAATTAGTTTTTAAAATTAAAACTAAAATCTGCAAAGACTAAAGTTTTAAGAACGAGGATATAGACATATAAATACATATTGTAAATAATAGAATAGAATTTTAGGAGCAGTTCTTTGAAGGAAACTTGTCACTGAATATTTGCTAAACTTGATTTAACATACTTGTAAATAATCAGTAAATTGTTTTTATTTTTCAGAGAATGCAGAATCTGTTGATCTTAAACAGTTTTTTGACCAACATTTTTCACATATATACTATGTGTTCTTTGAAAATTTTGTGACTATTGAAGCTAGTCTTAAACAGAAAGGTAAGATGCTAACATATATCTTGGCTTATGTTAATATTCCTAATAATTGTCATAAACATAACTTAATAGCTCTTGGACATATTGTTTCATTCATTTTTGTCAGACAGCTTTTTGCTTTCCCTCTCACACTATTATCATAGGGCTAGTGACCTGTATTTGAAAGACAACCAATGTGTTAGTGTTACTATCCTTATTGCTTTACAATGGCTTTGAAGATTTACTTTTTCACGGGTCAGGTTGATTTGTTCCCTCATTCTGCCTTTTTTGATTCTGCCCTAGGAGCATGTGACACATTTGAGGGGTCGTTTTCATATTTTCATTTTCAGAGCTTATTTGAAGTTCTTTGTAATATGTCATGATTTGTTTCTAGACATAAATATGTAGAACCTAAATTTAATTACAATACTCAAAAGAGTAAAGAGAGTGACTATGATACTGTCTCCACAATGAATGGGGTATGCTTTAAACATTTTACTAAATAATTGCTGGGAAAAAAAAAACTTCATTCTTGAAATATTTTAAGTTCATTAAGTGATTGTTAACAATGAGGGCAAAATGATATGTTTTAAATGTTTTCTTATAAAAATGTTTTAGGTCACAAGTCTCAAAGAGAGGAATTGGATGCTATACTTTTTATTTTTGAGGTAAGTGCTTCTGAATCTAACTTTTCCCTTTTTCAGAAATAATTTTTGAAACATACAAAGGAATATATTTAAATTATAAAACACTGTGAATTCGCCAGCCTTTCTAAGAACTAAATCTAAGTTTTTAAAATATGCCTGACTGAATCCTATACTTTTTGAGATACAATGTATTACTTTTTGGTGCAGATATAATTACATTTTTATACGTTTGACACCACAAAATTGGTATGATATTCAATGTGTTTGCAAACAATGAAACTTTTAATTTGTCAGAGGTTTAGTGAAATGGAAAACTTGTTTTTGTTTTAACTCCAAAACATTCTTACCTAAGAAGGTATATTACTGTAACTTTTGTGTGCCTAAGGGATTTATTGTTTTGGTTCACTGCTTTTCATTGCAAACTTGTTTAAAATAGTCTTAAATATTTTAAAAATTGTCATTTTATACTAGATTGGAGATGGGGCAAGTCTGTAAATAAAAGTTAGGAAACATAGCTCATAGGCAAATGAAATTTTGATGCTCTGCTAATTTTTTTTTTTTAATATTTATCACACTCTTAAAAATTAAGACCCTTTCACCCCCCTTTTAAAATAACTCCTTGCTCTTTATTCTGTTTCAAAGTAAACAGATAAACAGTCATAGGAGTATTCTGATCTTCACTGAGAATTTCGAGACCTGTAGAAAGCCAGGAGTAGTGACTTGAGATGCTTAGAAAATAATTCGGAAATTAGTTTCTGAAGATGGAGCTATTCTGTCTGATGCTAATTAAAGATAATTCACTCTTGGCTGTGTGTGGTGGTTCAAAGTAATCCCTGCACTTTGGGAGGCTGAGGCGGGAGGATCATTTGAGCTCAGGAGTTAGAGACCAGCCTGGGCAGCACAGCAAGACTTAGTCTCTACTAAAAATCAAAAAAGTTAGCCAGGCATGTTGGTGGCAGGTGCTTGTAGTGGTAGTGACGCAGGAGGCTGAGGTAGGAGGATCCTTTGAACCCAGGAAGTTGAAAGTGTAGTGAGCTGTGATTGTGCCACTGCACTCCTGGGCAAGAGAGTGAAATATGTCTCAAAAATAGTAAGAAGAATTCACTCTTTAGTATTTTGATGTAATTTAGAAGAATTTGAACATCATCATTTATATGTCTCTTAGCCGTTGGTTTAGTTGGGACGGGGCGGAGGGGTGTGGAGAATTTTTTAAAGAGTTCCAAACAGCAGTAACACTGATGTTAGTATCTGTTCTGCAGTTAATTTTCATTAGTCTTGACCCCTGAGGAATTTGATTATATTACTTCCTGAAGTGTTTGCATGAACTGTTCACAAGGGGAATATTGAAAAATGCTTTGAGAAAGAGTAAAAATATCCACAGAGAAAGCAAGCTAATGATTCCTGGAAAGTGTTCCTGCAAATGTTCATGCTTCCCTTAAATTCAGGAAACTGAGATGATTGCTTAGTTAATAGAAGTCCTTTTGGAGTATTTCTTATATGTAAAAATAACTATTTTTCTATATCTAATATATACTGATTATTTTTTATTCTTTACATAGAAATGTTTGTCTTTAATGGATCACTAAATTTTATTAGAAAAAAGATCTGAGATACCAGGTTTTCATCGTTTGAAAAAATCATTTAATTTTTGTGCTGACATTCTTCTATTTATAGTAAGGAACCTCGACCTTTAGAAACTAAGGATGAAAAAGAAATCATAAATAAAGTGATTTCCTTTTTCTGGAACAAAAAGCATGATTATGTAATGTTAATAATTTTGTGGTAGAGGATTTATATTCTGTGCAGTTTAGGGCACATGTAATCTCTTTAACTTTTTATTTACCATCTAAAAAGATATAAGGGGCTAAATCTAAAGTATAATTATTAGTCATAATTTAGAAATGCTTTTGAATAGTTTACAAATTTGTCTTTTCAACTTTTCTATAATCTTATATCTTTCTATACAAAAATAAATATAATTATGCAGTTGCTGGCCAGCTGTGGGAGACATAGGGAGGACAAAGGTAAAAGAGTTTATGTGTCTCATGTGGGACCAGCATTTATCTGTGTAGAACTTTAAAATTTCTTTATCATCCTTTCATGTGGAGTTTACTAAAGAAGATGATATCAAAGAGAAGACAAGGAAGTATAAAATATGCATGTCATCCTTTGATCAGTATATTATCAAGGTAGAGGTTTTGGAAATAGGTGTATTGAATTTGGAACCTCTGTTCTTTCACTTTCTAGCTTTGTAACCTAAGTGCACTACTTAACCCATTTCTTCATTTGTTGAATGAGATAAACAAACCCTCCTTTTGAATGATTGCAAGGATTAATGCAAGGTATATTAATATATCATTATATAATAAAGTGCCTAGTGTTTGACCCTTATGAGCATTCATTTAATGGTGTTCTAAATAATAGTAAGAACAGCAATAACAACAAACACACAAAAATGTCACTCAGCAAGTGGATGAGTATTGAGAACACTGTTTAGTAGTAAGGTAGCTCTTAATCGAGAATAATCCACACAGGTATAATATTAAGGGAAATAAAAGGCAGAGTTTTGAACATATTTTTGTAAAGATTTTATTACTAATTAATGGAAACCTATATATGTTAACTTAACTATAGGGCTCCTAAAATTGTAAATCCTGCTCTCTGTCCGGGTGCAGTGGCTCACGCTTGTAATCCCAGCACGTTTGGAGACCAAGGCAGGAGGATTGCTTGAGGCCAGAAGCTTGGGCACAGCCTGGACAACATAGTGATACTCCATCTCCACAAAAATAATAAAAAAAAATTGAGCTAGGCATGGTGGCACACACCTGTAGTCCTGTTTGGGAGGCCAAGATGAGTGAATCGCTTGAACCCATGAATATGAGGCTGCGGTGAATCATGATCACACCACTGCACTGCAGCCAGGGTGACAGGGTGAAACCCCCACCTCTTAAAAAAAAATTTGCTCTCGTACCTATATCCATCATAGCATCTAAGTACCTTTAGTTTCACATGATTAACTCAGTATAAATATTTGATGGGGTTCTTATGAAATCAAAATATTTTCTCTAGGATTATCAAAACAGGAGAAAGAACCATTAGAAGAAAGAGAAAATGTCACAAATATTAACATCTGGAAGAATTGAAACTCATCATGATATCCACAATATAGAAATTCTAAGAATTGCTAGACATAGGGGCACGTGCCTGTATTCCCACCTTGTTGGGAGGCTGAGGCAGGAGGATTGCTTGAGTCTGGGAGTTCAAGGCTATGGTGCACTATGGTCATGCTTCTGAATAGCCAGTGCACTCCAGCCTGTGCAGCATAGCAAGACTCTGTCTCTAAAGGGGGAAAAAAAGAAAATCTAGAAATAGTAAATAAGTATTTTAAATATATTAGAATTGGCATTTAATCATTAGGAAAACATATGCCTTCTATATTATTGTAAAATATGTAGTTTGTTAATTTCTTGTCCCAAGTACTGGTTAGTATTGCTTATTGTTTTTTGAGGTTTTCAAATAGTGATCAACATGCCAGTGCTAAAATAATGTCAATACTATCAGATTAGCTTAGGTACTATTTTGTAGTTTTTTGTTTGTTTTATTTTGTTTAGAGACGGAGTTTTGCTCTTATTGCCCAGGCTGGAGTGCAATGGCGCGATCTCAGCTCACTGTAACCTCTGCCTCTCGGGTTCGAGCGATTCTCCTGCCTCAGCCTCCTGAGTAGCTGGGATTACAAGTGCCTGCTGCCACACCTGGCTGATTTTTGTATTTTTAGTAGAGACGGGGTTTCACCATGTTGGCCAGGCTGGTCTCGAACTCCTGACCTCAGGTGATCCACCCACCTCAGCCTCCCAAAGCGCTGAGATTACAGGTGTGAGCCACCGTACCCAGCCTATTTTGTATTTGTTATATTTAGTGAGCCCTTTAATTTTTCACATTTTGCAGGATGTGAACTCATTACTTGGTTTTATTCTTTTCTTTTTTCTCTTTATATTGATTTTTAGAAAATTTTACAACTTCTTCCAGAAAGAATTCATCAACGATGGCAGTTTCATAGTATTGGTAAGTAATTCAAGTATGTATTTCATATTAGAAACAAAGAATAATATATGAAAAATGCTCTTTAATGGGTTGTTAGCTGAAATGAATTAATAGGTGATGCTTTAGTAAAAAGAAAATAAAGAATACAAGAGCAGATTGACTAGGAATATAAGAAAAATGATAGATGAAGGGTTTGTAGTCAAAATGCCATTGGAAGTTTTTGGATCCACTGCTTCCTTTATTCTGATACATTAACAATGATGATAAAACTATAAAACAAAAAAGCAAGATTAGCATCAAGACAAATATCTCTGTGAATCAGAAATGGAAGAAAAATGCAAAGTGCCAAATAGAATGGACATTTGTGTTGTTTCTAATTTCTTTACTTATTGTTTGCTAGTTATATTTGTTTTATTTTATATTCCTTTGGATTTACTACTATGATAGGGTTATATCTTCTGTGAATGAGTACAGTTACTTTTTTTTTTCTAATTGGATGCCTTTAATTTCTTCTTTCTTTCTTTTATTGTGCCTCCAGTACAATATTGAATAAAAGTGGCAAGAAAGAGCAGACATTCTTCCATTATTCCTGATTTCAGGGAGAAAGATAATGGTCAGTCTTTCACCATTATATATGATTTTAGCTGTAGTTTTTTTGTAGATGTCTTTTATCCAGTTGAAGAAGTTCTGTTCCTAGTTTGAGAGTTTTTAATCATAAGTATGCATTGTAATTTACCAAATGCTTTTTCTGCATCTATTGATACGATCATTATCAGTGTCATTGGTGCTTTTGTCATTTATCCTATTAATATTATATATTTTACTAATTGATTTTCAAGTGTCAAACCAACTTTCCATCCCTGAGGTAAATCCTATTTACTATTTATAGTCCTTTTTATTTGTTCCTTACTTCAGTTTGCCTCTCTGTTTATGATGAATATTGTACTGTATTTTATTTTGTCGGTCTTTATTTGGCTTTACTATTAAGATAGCTATAGAAGTTTAGAAGTGATCCCTCTTCTGTTTTCTGAAAGAGTTTGTGAATGAGTGGTAGGTAGCATTTTCTTCTTTAAATAGTTGATAAAATTCAAAAGTGAGGCCATTTGTACTTGGACTTTTCTTTGTGATATTTGTAATTATTACTTCAATTTATTTACTTGTTATAGGTTTATTCAGATTTTATATATCTTTTTGAGTCAGTTTGATAATTTGTTTCTTTCTAGGAACCAATTTGTTTGTAGAAAGTTGTTTAAGTTATTCCTTATAGTAATGCTTTTAATTCTCATAGGGTCAATAGTGATGTCCCCTTTCATTCCTTTTTTTTTCACATTACAGAAACTATTTATTTATTTATTTATTCATTCATTCATTCTTTAGTGGTTTCAACTTTATTTTTAGATTCAGGGGATACATATGTGGGTTTGTTACTTGTGTTTATCTCATGATGCTGAGGTTTAGGGTATGATTGATCCTGTCTCCCAGGTGGTGAACATAGTACCTAATAGTTTGTTTTCCAACCCTTGTCCTTCTAGTACTTCCCAATGTCTATTGTTGCCATTTTTATGTCCCTGAGTACCCAATGTTTAGCTCCCACTTACAAGTGAGAATATGTGATACTTGGTTTTCTGTTCCTATGTTAATTTGCTTTAGGATAATGGCCTCCAGCTGTATCCATGTTGCTAAATGTTGCTACAGAGGACATGATTTCATTCTTTTTAATGGCTGTATCCGCTTCATGCTTGATTTTGGTGATTTATGTCTTCTCTCCTATTTTATTGGCCAGTCTAGCTATTTGTCATATTTGTTGATCTTTTCAAAGAACAAACTTTTGATATCATTGATTTTCTTTATACCTTTTATGCTTTCTATTTTCTTGTTTTCCATTCTAGTCTTTGATATTTTAAATATATATATATATTTTCTATTTTTTATTTTTTATTTTTTTTGAGACAGAGTTTCGCTCTTGTTTCCCAGGCTGGAGTACAATGGCACAATCTCGGCTCACCACAACCTCTGCCTCCCAGGTTCAAGCGATCCTCCTGCTTCAGCCTCCCAAGTAGCTGGGATTACAGGCATGTACCCCCACACCCGGCTAATTTTGTATTTTTAGTAGAGACGGCGTTTCTGCATGTTGGTCAGGCTGGTCATGAACTCCCGACCTCAGGTGATCCGCCCACCTCGGCCTCCCAAAGTGCTGGGATTAAAGACATGAGCAACTGCACCCAACCTACTTATTTTTTGTAGTACTGTATTTATTATTATTATTATTTTTTAAGAGACAGGATCTTATTCTGTCACCCAGGCTAAAGTGCAGTGCCATGATTGATCATGGTTCACCGAAGCCTTGAAATGGGCTTAAACCATCCCCCCACTTAGCCTTTTAAGTAGGTGGGACCACAGGTGCACACCACCAGGCCCGGCTCACTTTTTAAAATTATTTTTTTAGAGACAGGGTCTTGCTTTGTTGCCCAGGCTGGTCTCAAACCTTTAGTTTCAAGCAGTCCTCCTATCCTAACCTCCCAAAGTGCTGGGATTACAAGTGTGAGCCATCATACTCGACCTCTTTTATTTTATATAAAACATTCTGTGGCAAGCCTGATGCCCAATGCCTGTCATCTCAGCCCTTGGCAGAGGCTGAAACAGAATGATCACTTGAGGCCAGGAGTTTGAAACCAGCTTGAGCAACATAGTGAGAGTCTGTCTTTAAAGACAAAAAAAAAATTTTTTTAAGTTAGCCTCACTTGTTGGCATGTGCCTGTAATCCCTGCTACTCAGGAGGCTAAGGCAGGAGGATCACGTAAGTCCAGAAATTCAGGGCTGCAGTAAGCTATGATCATACTGCTACACTCCAATTTGGGTGACAGAACGAGACACAATCTCTAAAACATGAAAATAAGGACAGATGCGGTGACTCATGCCTGTAATCCCAGCACTTTGAGAGCCTGAGGCAGGTGAATCGCTTGAGCGTAGGAGTTTGAGACCAGCCTGGGCAACATGGTGAAACCCCACCTCAGAAAAAAATACAAAAATTATCCAGACATGGTGACTCGTTCCTATAGTCCCACCTCCTTGGGAGGCTGATTTGGGAAGGTCATCTGAACTTGATGAGGTCAAGGCTGCAGTGAGCCAAGATCATGCCACTGCACTTTAGCCTGAGTAAAAAAATGATACCCTGTCTCAACAACAACAACAACAAAAAAAAAATTAAAAAGAGAAATTCTGCTTGCTTTGGGTTTAATTTACTATTCTGTAGTGACGCTCTCTTGGCTCACTGCAACCTCTGCCTGCTGGGTTCGGGCGATTCTCCTGCCTCAGTCTCCTGAGTGACTGGGACTACAGGTACATGCCACCACATCCGGCTAATTTTTGTATTTTTACAAAAATTAGGGTTTCACCATGTTGGCCAGGATGGTCTCGGTCTCCTGACCTCATGATCCACCCGCGTCAGCCTCCCAAAGTGCTGGGATTACAGGTGTGAGTCACCATGCCTGGCCCTGTTTCTAGTTTTTTAAGATGTAACCATAGAATATTAATCTGATAGATTTCTTCTTTTCTAATATAGATATTTAAAACTATAAATTTCCCTCTAAGCTTTGCCTTAAATCCGTCCCATAAATTTTAGTATGTTGTGTTTTCATTTTCGTTCAATTGAAAATATTTTTTCATGTCTTTTTTATTTCTTCTTCAACCCATAACTTATTTAAGAGTGTTATTATTTTTAAGCTCTTCAAATATTTGATGTTTCCACAATTTTTTTCCCTTTTGATTTATAACTTAATTCCTTTGTCATCAGAAAAAATATTTTTGCATGATTTTAATCTTAAAGTTATTGAGATGTTTTGTGGCCCAGAGTATAGGCTCTCTTGAAGAATGTTCCAGTGACCTGGGAATGAATGTTTATTCTAGAGTCATTTAAAATATTAAGTTTAGTTTTCAATATGGTATTCAATAAAAATTATTAAATTAATGTATGGCAATTATGTGATCATTGAAGAACAAGAAAGGACTTGAATGAATAAATGGAATTTTGTGCAATATTCATGGGAGATAAACTTGATAGTGTAACGGCAACAGTTTTTTAAAAATTTGCATGATATATTTATCCCTACTGTATTAGAGAGACAGAGACTAACTTTTCATTTTCAAGGATTGATGAACCATCATCCATAAGTTCTTGAAGTTGAGTAACAGGAAACTTGTTTTTCAAACCATTTGGCTACTATAAGAAGCTGCTAGTCACAAAATGCATGTCCAGTAAACTGCAGTCCTATTGGCAACCCTTGGTTTGAGAGTACAACAGGGATACTCACTGCTGGCAGTCCTGCCATATTTACAGGTTGTGTGAAAATATCATCCTGGGCACTTCCTGTTCTGTGGTCTTCTTTGGTGAACTCCAAGTATGGTACTGCGTCACTCAAGGTGGTGTGGGAGTTAGCATACTCCAGAGTTAAAAGCATTCACAAAATCATTAGCAATGAGACATCTCACTTTCTGTGCTTTGATGAAATAATTTTCATATTTTTATGTTAACAAGAAAACATTTCCTGAGAGGATTCTTCCTCTTACAAAATCATTGAACCCTTCTCATCTGGTTGCAACAGCCATGGCTTCAGTAGACACATCAGTGTCACATCTGTGACCATATTGTAGCCCATCAGATCTTGCTATACTCAATACTGCTTCTGATATGCACAATAGATGGTAGCAGACAATTGAATAAGCGATGTGAGAAAAGGATACTTCAGTTACTTTGGCCCCCTCAGACTCAAAGAGGTCAGCAGCTTTGGACCAAAGAGACTGTTCTTCACTTGATAATTCCAGTACAAGATATTCCTTTGGAATTCCTATACATAGTTTGCTCACATTTGTCAAACTGGGAAGCATGAATGGTTTAACAGGATCCTGTACTGTGGTAGAATCCTTAGGGTCGTGTCCAGCCAGTACACTTAAGACAATTGCTGCATCATCCACATGTCTGGTTAAGAGTCCTTGCACATCCATCGAATTCTCTGGGGAAATGAGACCATGATGGAAAACTAAGCCACAGCTTGGTTTGAAACCAACAAGCCCACAGTAGGCAGCAGGATTTCTGATCAGTCCTCGTGTATCTGATCCTAAAGCCGCATAGCGTGTGAATGCCAATACGGCAACTGCACTCCCACCTGAGCTTCCTCCAGTTATCAGCCAGTCTGAATCTTCATTCTCAAAGTGGAGATTCTACTTCCTCTTTTCTCTATATTGTTTTGAATAACTCCAGGGATTTTTAACTGGTCCAAATATGCCATCTGTGTTTCCAATCATAGCAAACTCATCTAAATTTGTTTTTCCATTAGTAGAGTTCCCTAATCCAACAGCTTCGGAACTACTATAGCATTACCTTTCAGCACATTTGATGCACATGTAAGACAATAATTTTTGACTGGGTGCAGTGGCTCACGCCTGTAATCCCAGCACTTTGAGAGGCCAAGGTGGGTGGATCACCTGAGCCAAGGAGTTTGAGACCAGCCTGGGTAACATGTCAGTACCCCAACTCTACAAAAAAAAAATAGAAAAATTAGCTGGGTGTGGTAGTGTGTGTCTGTGTTCCCAGCTACTGGGGAGGTGAGAGGATAACTTGAGACAAAGAGGCCGAGGCTGCAGTGAGCCATGATTGTGCCACTGCAGTCCAGCGTGGGTGACAGAGCAAGAACCTGTCTCAAACAAATGAATTTGTTAAGTATATATATAAATATTAATGTCACACATTAATATTTATCAGTATTAAATATATATGCCATTATATCAAATATACATCATGTATATCAAATATATATATACACACACATATAACAATTCTTAACATTCCTATAGGGATTTTTCAATTAGCCTAACAAATTTATCTTAAAGTTTATATGTAAAATAAAAGCCAAAGCAATTTGGAAGAATAACAAGTTGGACCAAGAGGGTGTTGTTGTTGGCTATTTTCATGCCTGATAACAAGATAAATTATAAAGTTATACTAATAAAGGCACTGTTACTGATGTAGGGATGGATAAGTGGGTGAATGAAAAGGAACATGGAGATGAGCCAAAGACCTAAGCTTATGTATGGAAGCTTGAAATATGATTGAGATGGCATTTTAGTTCATTTGAGCATCATAAACCCCAAAATAGTACTATACTTGGTTTTCCATTTGCAAAAAACCAAATTCTCTTCCACCCACAAGGAAATACATTTCTGATAGATTTCAGGACCTACATGTGAAAAGCAACACATAAAAACTTTTTGAAGTGAATATTTGGTTTATAATTTTAATGTAGGGAAGGATTTCTTTAGACATAGAAAGAACACGTAAGAAAGAAAAACATTGGCAAATTGATTATATTAAAATTTAAGGCCAGGCACGGTGTCTTATGCCTGTAATCTCAGCACTTTGGGATGCCAAGGTGGGCAGATCACTTGAGCTCAGGAATTTGAGACCAGCCTGGGCAACATGACAAAACCCCATCTCTACACAAAATGCAAAAATTATCATCCAAGCATGGTGGCATGTGCCTTTAGTCCCAGCTATCTGGGGGCTGAGGCAAGAGGATTACTTGAGCTCAGGAGGTCAAGGCTGCAATGAGCCATGATCATGCCACTGCACTCTAGCCTGGGTGACAGAGTGAGAACCTGTCTCAAAAAAAAAAAAAAAAATTAAAACTTATCTGCATCAGAAGATACCACCTCCCCACCCAACAAAAACTTGATTGAATTGTTTGGGATAATATATTTTCAATTCATAGAAATAGACCCAGAAGTAGTAATACAGAAGGAACTCCTCTCATATATATGTGTGTGTGTGTGTGTGTGTGTGTGTGTGTGTGTGTATGAAGAAAGCCAGGTGTAGTGGCCCACACCTGTAATCCCAGCACGTTGGGAGGCCAAGGTGGAGGATCACTTGAGGCCAGGAGTTCCAGATCAGCCTCGGCAACATAATGAGGCCCTCTACAAAAAGTACAAAAATTAGCCAGACCTGGTGGTGCACATCTGTAGTCCCAGCTACTCAGGAGGCTGAGGTGGGAGGATCGCTTGAACCCAGGAATTTGAGGCTGCAGTGATCTACGATTGCACTGCTATTCTCCAGCCTGAACAATAGAACAAGACCCCATCTCTTTGAGGGGGAAAAAAAGGACAACTAAATTGAAAATTGTACAAAGGATAAAACAGGGAAACCTTGAATGGCCAAATTAAAAGATGTTCAGTGTTGCTAGGAAATATCAAATGAAAGCAATATTAAGATAGTTAACATACATCAGATTATCAAATATTAGAGCATCTGTCAATGTTTTGTGCTGCCAGCAATATGGTACTAGAGCTCTCCCATATACTGCTGGTAGTACTGTTAATTGTCACAACTCCTTTGGAGAGAATTATCTAATATTTGGTATAGCTGAAAGTAATTTTATTCCTATTTATATACCTCAGGGAAACTCAGATGTGTACAGGGAATCATGAACAAGAACTATTTATTATGGTACTCTTGGAATAGCAAAAATCTGAAAACAAACCAAATGTCTTAATATAAAGATGATAAATAAATTTTGGTATGTTCATACAGTGGAATAGTATGCACTTCTTAAGATGTATTAACTAGAGCTACATTGATAAGTATAGATAAATTTGTTAAGTTAATGTTGTATGTGAAAAGTAACTTATAAATGACTTTTAAAAAATAAATGACTTGTATGAAAGTTTTATATTGTTTTTTATGGATTTATAAATGTGTAGTAATAATATAAAAATATTTTTGGAAATGATTAATACCAAAGCCTGGATAATGGTTTCCTCTGGGGAAGAAAGGAACAATATGATTTGGGCCTCAGTGATACCTGTACAGTAAAGTAAAACATTGGAGATAATGCAGGTAAGTGAAACAAACATGGAACTACGTGTAGATTTATTCATACTGAATGGTGGACCTCTGCAGGTTTGTTCATGTTATTTTCAGTATTTTATTGTAGGTTTGAAATATTTCATGATTGAGAAGAAAAAAAAATTAATGACTTTGTGAAACTTAGAAAGTTAGTATAATGGAAATATTGATTAGGAAATATTACAGTTAAGGATGTTCATATGGTTAACTAAATGAATATTTTCTACAGTGGATTTCATTTGGATAGTGATAAAGTATTTTATTCTTAGTCTAAATAAGAGATTTATAATAGATTGTTGTGTTAAATGCAATTTTGGGCCTAGGTTTTGTTAATTAAAAAAAATCATGTTTAATTGCAATAAAGCATGTGTTGAAAAGGTGATTCTTTTTATATGCCCTTCTGATCCCAAGTATGGCCGGAAGGATATAAAGGTCACCAAGAATAATTTGGAGGTTGCCAAGGACTTACTTAAAAGTGTTTTCAAGTCTGACCGAGAACTCTGACATTTACAAATAGATAAGATGTGAATATTTAAAATCATGTTTTCTTTTTAGGATTGATTTTAAAGAAACTACTTCACACAGGAAACTCCTTAAAGGTACAACTATGTTTATTTTCTATGACTTTAAAAATACTGAGTAGAACATACATGCCACCTGTTAACACTTTTCATACCTAAACTTTTTCCTAAAGATCTTTGAATTGTCTTCAGTTTATTTAATTGAAGTGAATTCACTTAAAATGTAGCAAGAGGCCAGGTGCAGTGGCTCACTCCTGTAATCCCTGCACTTTGGGAGGCTGAGGTGGGTGGATCACTTGAAGCCAGGAGTTCGAGACCAGCCTGGCCAACATGGTGAAACCCTGTCTCTACTAAAAATATAAAAATTAGCTAGGCGTGGTGGCACGCACCTGTACTCACAGCTACTTGGGCAGCTGAGGCAGGAGAATTGCTTGAACCCTGGAGGCGGAGGTTGCAGTGAGCTGAGATCATGCCACTGCACTCCAGCCTGGGTGGCAGAGTGAGACTATATCTAAAAAAAAAAAAAAAGCAAGAGTTTGTTTGACAAACCATTCTAGGTTGACTGGGGACATTGAAAAATTGTTGTACTTTGCCACTCAGTGGACTCATTCACCAGCAATCTTTCCTCTTTATGGTCCCCAGAAGAAAAACATTATTTAGTCATTCGACAGATTATTCTTCATTCCACCATAGCCACTATTAGATGCAGAGGGAAGTAGGGGAGATACATACACACACATATATATATATATATAAAAACGTTGTTGTTTCTTTCTTTTTCATTATGTCATTGTACTGTGATAAGAGAAGCTGCCCATTCCGAAAATATCTTGCTGTAGGTTAGGTAAAGTAACATTATTACAGGAGCTTTTGACTTCATGGCTTGAGTATAAAAGTACAAAGGAATAAGCCTTCCTGTAGCTTTTCTCCTGTTATCTGTCCAAACCATGAAAGTGACAGCAGTTGAATACCTTTGACAGTGGCCACGAACAAGCTCTGATTAGGTAATTTCCAAAGCTATCAGTGAGATTACATAGTGGAAGAATGAGTGTTTTACTTGTCAGAGATTGAATTTTCCTCTATTTCTCTTTTACTGTTCTTATGCTGAGAGAATGTTCATTAATCAATTAAAATATTTATTGTCTTCTGTGTACAGGGTATTGTTTTAGGTGCTTTAATAGAGTAAAACAAAGTTGCTATCTTGGAGCTTAGAATCAAATAATAAGGAAATGAGATAATTTCAGAGAGGTTTTAAATAATTTTATTTAAATAATTTAAATCATTTTATTTTAACTTAATAATTTTAATAATTTCAGAACTTTTCAGGGGCAAGCACATTGAATTCGCAATGTGCCAGGATCCCCATAACCATTCCTCCTTTTACCAAACTCATTCTCACTACTAACAGTCATTGTTCTCTCTCTTCTTGCTTCTTGGATTAGACTGGTGGTGAAGGGAGGTAGGCAAGGAGGGAAGTAGACAAGAAGGAAACGATTTTCTAATTTTTATAAATAGAAATTATATAATAAAAATTACCTGATGCCTTTAGAGAACAAATTCATTCTATACTTGTTAAAAATCCATGCATTTGTATTTCCAAATAATGATTTCAATAGATGCTATTGGTATGTCTTGTCTCTCTCCTCCTCCTCAACTTCCCCTTCCTTCCCTGCCCTGCCTTTTGAAAGTATCATTCTGTAATCATCATCTAGAGAACTTTGTTTTTCAAAGGAAGGAAGTATTTCCATTATAAATAAAAATATTGTCTATTTTCATTTTATTTTATTTTAGATTAGGCGAGAAGGTGTTCGTCTTTTCTTACTGTGGTTGCAAGCTCTTCAGAATAACTGTAGCAAAGAACAGCTCTGGATGTTTTCATGCTTAATCCCTGGATTTTCAGCACCACAGTCTGAACATGGACCTCGAACTTTAGATAATCTCATTAATCCTCCACTCAACCTTCAAGAAAGTAAGATTCATGGGATGTTACCTGTCAGTATGTTTAAGCTTTTATGTAGTCTCTTAGTGTATTTTTTCAAAGTCTGTGCATTAATTAACTGGGTAATCCAAGGCAATGTTTTAAAACATAGCTTTTATTATTATTCAGGTATCATGAAGTCAACAGATCAAGAAAGCTGTTGAAATAATAGTTTGTTACTCACAGTTCCCAAGCGGAAGGGGCATGCCATGCCACAGGGGCTACGTGGAGAAGCACCAGAGTTGGTCAGGAGGCAGAGGGAACCAGGAAAAACATGGGCAAGAGTCTTTATTATGATTTCTGTGGCAAGAAACAGGCAACCCAGGTTAAGCAAGTTTAGGATTAGCTAGTTTGAATAATTCCAGTGGGCTCTAGGGCATAAGAATTGTCCCTAGTTGTCTAGTACCCAGTCCTTTTGTAATTAGGGCAAAGGAGTAGTCACCCTGAATGTGAGTGTAGAGGAGGTGGTAGGGGTATGGGCTCTGGATTGGTTGGTTTGAATATGAAAGGCATGCTCACAGGCTAGTCACTTAGTGTCTCTAGGAACTGGCTAGCCCTGGGAAGGACATATTCTCTCTAGAATCAGTAAGGCTTCAGAGGTGTAAGCATCAAAAACCTGTGGTTAATACAGATCATTTAACATTTTTCATTAATTACTATTACATATCACCTTGTATCCTGGAGTTAATTGGATGTACATTGAAGTACAAGTGTGTTTTATTTTGTCCATTAGATATGACTGTGAGAATGTTATGTGTAAATTGAATTTTTATAAATTTTCATAAATAGTGCTATTTAAAAATTTATAATTTCAGTGGTGTTTAATTTTTGCTTTCATTCATTAGTAAGTCTTTGTGCTTTTTACCTTAATTTTTTCTAATATTCCTTTTTTTTTTTTTTTTTTTTGAGACAGAATGTCACTCTATCACCCAGGCTGGAGTGCAGTGGCGTGGCCTTGGCTCACTGCAACCTCCACCTCCTGGGTTCAAACAATTCTTCGGCCTCAGCCTCCCTAGTAGCTTGGGCTATTGTTGCCTATGCTGTAGTGCACTCCCATGATCGGCTCACTGTGACCTCAGACCCTTGGGCTCAGGTCAATAACTGGGACTACAGGCGCATGCCACCCACCACACCTGGCTCATTTTAAAATTTTTTGTAGAGATATGGGGTCTTGCTATGTTGCCTGGCTGGCCTTAAACTCTTAAAGTCAAGCAGTCCTCCCACCTTGACCTCCCAAAATGTTGGGATCACAGGTGTCAGCCACTATGTCTGGTTTACTTAACAGATGTTCTATAAGCATTTTTTCTTCTGCCTCTCTTTATAGAGAGGTTTTCTTTCATCACTTTTTTTAAGAGGTAAGGTCTCAAAGCTGTGTTGCCCAGATTAGAGTGCCCTGGCGTTTCACAGGTGCAATCATAATGCACTGTAGCCTTGAACTCTTGGGCTCAGGCAGTCCTCCAGCCTCAGCCTTGCTGAGTAGCTGGGACTACAGATGCATACCACCACACCCACTCTTTCATCAGTGTTTTTGTGGATGACTTTAAAAATAATTATTATTCATTTTAAATACATTTGTGACTGACTTCTGCCCCTTCTCTTTTTGAGAATAGAAGTTTTGCTTTTTAGCCTATAAGATGTGGAAAATATGGAATCTGTATACTCCCCAGCGGAGACTAAGACATATTTATGGGAAGAGTGGGTTTTAAGGGGATTTTTATAGCTTCACAGAATAAAGCTTTCATAAAATGTGTTCTTCTATATGATGACAGTGGTCCAGGAAGTCCAGAGTACAGATGATAAAGTTTGTACTTTCTTTTTTCTTTTCTTTTCTTTTTTTTTTTTTGAGACAAGAGTCTCACTCTGTAGCCCAGGCTGGAGTGCAGTGGCACAATCTCGACTCACTGCAACCTCCCCCTCCCAGTTCAAGCAATTCTCGTGCTCCACAGTAGCTGAGATTACAGGCACGTGCCACTACGCCAGGCTAATTTTTTGTATTTTTAGTAGAGATGGGTTTTCACCATGTTGGCCAGGCTGGTCTCAAACTCCTGACCTCAGATGATCCACCTGCCTCGGCCTCCCAAAGTGCTGGGATTATAGGCGTGAGCCACTGTGCCCGGCCTAAAGTTTGTATTTTTAAAGAATAATTTTTAAAAATGAGTGGCAGAATAACATACCATGTATTATTTAAGAACTGAAATCTACTTCTGTTGTGAGCTTGTTGGTTGATATTTACTGAGAGTCAGGTTTAGGGACCTACATGTGTTTACCAGGTACTAATTGTTCAGCTTAGGAAATATTTAAGAGAGTTCAGCTAGTTGTGGGTTGACTTTCTTGCATTTGCATTTGTTATAATGAATTTTTTTGAACATCTGAAAAGTAAAAAATATAAAACTTTCTTATTTGGTAAGTTAACAGATTGGTACTTTGATAAATAACTGCATTATTACAAATGTTTGTCATCTTATGGAATTTTTGTAATGGCAGTCTTCATGTGAATTTCAAATTGCCAGAAGTTCTTTCTCAGCTGAGATGTTACATACTTGTAATCACTGTGTTATTTGTCTGTCCATCCCTTTGTCACATTCTCTCAATCAAGGGTTCACAAAACAGCTGATTATTAAAATTTGTGGCCAGGCACGTTGGCTCACACCTGTAATCCTAGCACTTTGGGAGGCCGAGGTGGGCAAATCACCTGAGATCAGGAATTTGAGACCAGCCTGGCCAACATGGTGAAACCTCATCTACTAAAAATACAAAAATTAGCTAGGTGTGGTGGCAGGAGCCTGGAATCCCAGCTACTTGGGAGGCTGAGGCAGGAGAATCGCTTGAACCTGGGAAGTGGAGGTTGCAGTGAGCCAATATCGTGCCATTGCACTCCAGCCTGGGTAACAGAGTGAGACTCCATCTCAAAAATAATAATAATAATAATAGTAATAATAATAATAAATAAATAAAATTTATTGTTGTGATCAACTATCAGGGATGATCTCAAGATTTATTTCAAGGATCAGTCTTTAGAAAGTTTTCAAGCAATTTTCATTGCATACACATTTTGCAGTTAATTTGGTTATATTATTGTTTTACTAAATTTGTTTTGTAACTATACTATTCTTTTGTCTTTGGATAGCTCAAGTCACTATAGAAGAAATCACTCCTCTTGTCCCCCCACAATCAGGAGATAAAGGGCAAGAAGATCTCACAAGCTATTTTCTTGAAGCACTTCTAAAATACATAGTAATTCAGGTACTTGTTATCTTCTTTGATATCACACTCCTTACTATCCTATATGGGTGATTCCCTTTTCTCTCTCTTACCATTATTCTGTCATAGTAGATATTTGCTTGTTTTCTTTTTGTCAGGGAGGTTGGAGGGGAAGGGTCAATGGCTTGCTTTTAATTAGCTTTAGTTTTTAAGCTTTTACAAGTGTAATCAACCAAGTGATGGTGGTGGGGGATATTTCCTACACTTGTCATGTAAACTCAAATTTTAGATTCTTCTTTGGGGTAAAATAGACTCTTCACTCTATAAGGGTATTCCTGAGTTACAAAAATTCTCTCTTCATGTTTTTTCCCTGTATCCCTCTATTCATCCTTGGCTGCCACAATAAAAAAGACAGAAAGTACAAGGACTTGTTTTTCTTGCATCTGTAGTGGAAACCTTAGCAGCAGACAGTAACTGCTCCAGGTCTATCACATAGTAGATGCATATGTTTGCTTATTTTCTTGAAGAAGTGACAAATTTTTGCTATCGAAAATACGTTAATATCTCTTTCTCAAATCATTGGAGGGATGATGACACTCTTAGGAATCCAGAGAGGGACATTTTTGTAGACTCTTTATGTGTATACCTTTTTATGTGAGACAGTTGCACTTATTTTCTAATCCTTTCATTTGTAATCAGCAGTTGTGATACTTCAAATGAAAAGCTGAAAATTGTTTGATTTAGGAATCAATCTGCCAATAGGGAGGTGGGCTGCAGGATGATCAGGAGAAATGTAATTTACACTTAAACCTGTTTGTATCTTTTGAATTTCTAGGTGCATGTATTTTGCAAGGTAACCTATTCACCTTTAGATATAAAATGTACATACCCTGATTGATGAAAACGCTTTTATTCGCACATTTCTTGTAACGGCTCCAAACACAAAAATTCCTTATACCTCAGAAACAAACATTATAAAGTTAATTTGGACCCTAAACTAGATTGCCAGAGTTTGAACCCTGATTCCACATTTTACTAATAGTGTGGCCATTGGCAAATTACTTAACCACTTGCTGTTTCTGTGTCCTTATTTGTAAAATAGAGATAAAAATAACACCATTTTGGTGTTTGAGGCCTAAATAGTGAAAAGTGCTTAGAATAAAATATTGCACAGCACACCGTAAGTGTTCTGTAGTGGGCAGATGTTATGATCATCCTTGTTATTACTAGTTTTTCTTTAAAAAATACTTTTGTACTTCGTATGGATTTAAAATATTGCTTTACTGATTTATTGAGCTATAATTGATACACAATAAACTGCAACATTTGAAATTTACAGTTTAATGAATTTTATTACATGTATATATCTGTGAAACCTTTACCACAATTAAGATAATGTATATATTTATCACCTCTAGGCATTTTCTTGGATCTTTGTTTGCTTTTTTGTTTGTTTGTTTGAGACAAGGTCTTACTCTGTCACCCAGGCTGGAGTACAGTGGCCCAGTTATGGCTTACTGCAGCCTCAACCTCCTGGGCTCAAGTGATCCTGCCACCTCAGCCTCCCAAGTAGCTGGGACTACAGACCACCGAGCCGGACTAATTAAAACTTTTTTTTTTTAGAGCAATAAGGTCTCACTGTGTTGCCCAGGCTGGTCTCAAACTCCTAAGCTCAAGTGATCTTCCCACTTGAATCACAGCCTCGCAAAATGCTGTGATTATAGGTGTGAGCCACCATGCCCCTTGGATCCCTTTGTAATTCATCCCCTTGAATTACCACATCATCATTTTATCCTTAGACATCCATTGATCTGTTTTTTGTCATTATAGAATAGTTTGCATTTTCCATAGTTTTATGTAAATATAATCATAGGGTACATACTTTTTTTGGTCTTGTTTTCTGTGTGATTATTTTGATAATTGTCTGTCTTGTACGTGTCAGTAGTTTGCTCCTTTTATAGCATTCCATTGTAGGGGATGCACTAGTTGATCCAGTTATTTGTTCATGGTTATTTGAGTGGTCTCTAATTTTTGGCTATTTAAAATAAAACTGCTATGAATATTGGTAAACAAATTTTTGCGTAAACATAACAGTAGAATGGTTGGGTCAAATAGTAGGGGTATATATTGACTATTTAAGAAACTACCAAGCTGTTTTCCAAATGACTGTACCTTTTTACATTCCACCAGCAATATGTTAAGACTTATACAGTTGCTTCATATGCTCACCAACAGTTGGTATGGTCAATTTGTGATTTTAGCCATTTTAGTGAATGTGTAGTGGTATCTCATTATGGTTTTAATTTGCATTTCCCTAACAGCTAATGGTACGTTGAATATCTTTTTATGTGCTTATTTTTCATCCATATATCTTGGATGAAGTGTCTGTTCACTTTTTTTTGCCCATTTTTAAATTGGGTTGTCTTATTAAGTTTTTTATATGTTTTAGAAAGAAGTCCTTAATCAGATGTATGTTTTGCAAATACTTTCTTCCAGTAGCTCATCTTTCCATTTTCATAGCATTTTTTTAAGAAGTTTTTTGTTTTGATGAAGTCCGCTATACCACTTTTTTAATGGATCTGACTTTCGGAATTGCTTCTAATCTTCACCTAATCAAATGTCACAAAGATATTCTGCGTTTTCTTCTTGAAGTTTTATAGTTTTTTTGTTTTACATTAAGGTCTGTGGTCCATTTTGAGCTAATTCTGATGTATGAGCAATGTTGGCCTTAATCCTTTGATTAAGGTAGTGTCTGCCAGGCTTTTCTAGTGTAATATCGGTAAGTATTGCACTGGAAAATCAACAAGTATTTTGTGGGAAGTACTGTTTAGCTACCTAAATATTCCTTTTCTTATAGAAATTTCACACATGTTTTAACATCCATTGAAGGCTTTTGACTTTGTAGTTATGAGGGTTATTACCAAATGGTAATTTTTTAAAAACAGCTTTTTTGAGATATGATGCACATTTTGTACAGTTCACTCACTTAAAACATACAGTTCAGTGTTTTTTAAGTATATTCACAAGGTTACACAACCATCACAGTGTAATTTTAGTGCTAATAAGAAACCTCATACCCATTAGGAGTCAGTCCTCTTACCCCCACCCTTTCATCCCCAGCCCTAGGCAAACATGAATTGATTTTCTGTATTTGCCTGTTCTGGACATTTCATGTTAATAGGATCATACAATATGTAGTCTTTATTGACCAGCTTCTTTTACTTAGCAAATGTTTTCAAGGTGTATCCATGTTGTAGCATGTATCGATACTTCATGTTTATTGTGCTGAATAATATTATATTGTATACATATACAATATTTTGTTTATCTCTTCATCAGCCGATGAGTATTTGAGTTATTTCTACTTTTTGGCCAACTGGTGATATTAATTCCATCATTAATTCTACATTCAAGAGTTGGCTACATACTGTAGGAAAAAGCTTTCTCCCCTCCCCGTTTATTTACTTACTTATTTATCTCAACATGGATTTATGCATTCTTGTGAATTCATGTGTTAGTATTTACTACAGTTACTAATTTTGATGCTCAGATTGTCCTAAATTTGTCTAGTGGAAGTTCCTTCAAGGTAACTCCTATACTTTTGAATTGTTTCCATCTTTGAGCACTTCCGTACTTTCTGGCACCACGAGATGTTTCAAGCTCATCTCATACCTTTCTTGCTCTCTCTGAAATCTGCTGCTTCTCTAAGGAGCTGTCATTCATTTTAATGAAGAATTGTATTCACAGACACAGACACACACAAATCCATATTCCTATCTGTCTGTCTATGTGTCTGTCTGTCTATCTATCATAATGTTAATTCATACCCATTTTCCAAATTTCAGTCTAGTACTGCAGGGTTCACTCCGGTTTCTTCCTTTCCGTATTTATAACTCTTACCTGTCAATGAGAAATGTGGCTCATATTATTCTCAGTATATTTACTTATTTAATCTGTTCCCCCTTGTGTATGATCAATCTCCTGTTGCCACAATTGCCCTCCTCTGCAGACATTCTCCTTAACTTGATTGGGTTCCATTACCCCATTCTGGGCCTTTGCCAACCACCTGCTTGGATGTCTTTCTCATACCCTATATTATACTACTGTCATCTCTTTCTGTCCTCACTTCTCCCACTTCGTGGACACCCTCCTCACCCCTCTCAGACTGTGAGTCCCCACTAGGTTACTGCCTCTGCTGTACCCTCTTTATGGATGCCCTGTGTCCTGTGCTCAGGCTCTGATTATCTGCACTTGACTGCTGCTACTGCTTACATACACACACTCCTACCACATATGCTTATGTATTTTGTATGATTTTTTAGGCTGAATTATTCAAGAAGGGACAAAAGGGAGAGAACTTTAATATTTTTGTCATTAGTAGGGCCAACTTTTATATAATTTTCATAGTTTTTTGAAGCACACTTCTAGGATTTTTAAAAAAATATGCATAATGTACTTGTTTGACATTAGACCAATTTAAAAGATTTGTCCTTACGCTATGTATCATGATCTTTAGTGTTAACAGTTCAGTGTATTGCAGCCTTTTATAAGCTTGTTTATAATTGCTAATACTTCCTTTTAAGAGATTCTTTCTTCTGGAATGATTCTAATTATATAATTTATTTTTAGGTAAAAAGTTTAGAATGGAAGAACAAAGAAAACCAAGAAAGGGGATTTTCATTTTTGTTTTCACATTTTAAGAAATATTACTTGCCTTATATTTTTCCAAACATCTGTAAGGAAAACAGTTTATATCATCCTATACTTGGTAGGTAATGTTTGGAATTTTCTGAAAGATCACACATAAGAGTAAAATAATCTCTCACTGTAAAGCTGGCATTTGTTACTGCAGGAAACTGATCATATTTTATACTTGTATTGGTTGGTTGGTACAGATATGATACCTAGATTCATACTGAAAGCAAATTTATATTAATAGGAAATTTTCAATAAGAATGAGTTTTTTTTTGTTGTTTTTTTGTTTTTTTTTTTTTTTTTGAGAGACAGGGACTCACTCTGTCACCAAGGAGGCTAGAGTGCAATGGCATGACTATAGCTCACTGTAGCCTTGAACTGCTGAGCTCAGGCAATCCTCCCATCTCAGCCTCCCCAGTAGCTAGGACAACAGTCATGCACCATCACATCTGGCTAATTATTTTTTTTTTTTAGAAATAGGGTCTCCCTGTGTTGCCCAGGCTGGTCTTGAACTCCTAGCTTCAAGTGATCCTCCCACCTTGGCCTCCCAAAGTGCTGGAATTGTAAGCATGAGCCACCACATCCAGCCAACAATGAACAGATTTTTTAAAAACTTATTCTCTGGATCTTATCAATTAGAAAAGTTAGCCCACCAGAAATATTTGTGATTGTAAATTAAACTGAATTCTTGTTTGGTATGATCCTTAGACTATACTATAAATTTTATTTTTAAGGTCCCCCCATATGGGGGTTCAATCAAATATTAGTCTTATTCAAATTCTGTATGAATAATTACATAGCCATGTTTCATCCAGTATTTATATAGGTTGGTGCAAAAGTAATGGCAGTTTTTGCAATTACTTTTAATAATTATTGCCCCAACATATCTCTTGGAGCCTTGAGCCTAGAGCCTTGTGTACAAATTCTGGGTTAGAAGCTTATCTCTGCCATATATAGAAGATATTGGTTATCCGTAGGTAAATTGTCTCTTTCCCAGAAAGGTGTTCCTAATACCAAGTTTAGGGAATTAATAGGCTTAGGTAAAACCTCATATTTGGTATGACTTCAAAATATGTGTTTCAGTGTTAGGTTAATTGAAGTGAGCGCTTATTTATTTTAAATGGTTCTGGAAGCGTCTTTGTACTTAGGTAGGTTTATTGAACTTTTTGATATTTTGTAAAAATACATGTTTCTATATATCATCCTGGTATATATGGTTCACTCTTCTGCGTTCCGTGCAACATCTGGCAAATTTTGAAATGTCATTTTTGTGCTAAAGCTACTTCTAAAACCAGAATAGAGTAACAATATTTTCTTAAATATTTAAAAATGTAGGTCTTTTCTAAACATAATTTCTTTCTTAATTTGGTTTTCATTTTCCTTTTATTTTGCACAGACATCCCACAGATGAGACCAAAGCCACATTATGTCATGATAAAGAAAGATGCTGAAACCAATGAAGCAATCTATTGTACAAAGGAGCCTTTCATTAAGGCTCGTGTTATTGTCATTCGTTGGCTGGTTTCTTTCTGGCTGGAGCCAAAACCACATACAGGACCTCATATTCCTGGGATGGAAGGTGAAGTCTTGCCAAAGAATATTCAGGTAATGCATAAATGAGGCAGGCTTGTTAAAGTTAGAAATTTAGTCCATTGATTTCAATTGCCTTAGGTGGAGAGTACACTTAAATAATAGTGCTATTTTATTTGTATGAATATATTTTATAAATGCAAATTTTACTTATAGAGTTAATAAGTTTCTTAATAAAGAAATGAAACTTGAGAAGTATAGAAGATAATTTCATTAGTATATCAGTCTCAGCTTCTTTTTTCTATATTTTAATTATACAATACTAAAAATATTCTTTATTGTACAGATAAATCTTACAAGTGAAAATAACTGTGAGCAAATGGTAGGACCTTGATGGCCCTTTTTATTTGGGGGCATTCACAAAATGCAGATTGAAAGACCTGTTCACACCCCCTTCCCCCCTTTTTCAACAAAGACTCCCAGTCTAGAAATGTGATATAAAATTATAAAGCAATACAGTAGAGTAATATTTCAAACTGTTGTTTTGGATTTAACAGTTTACCTTTTTTTCATACTTCTTTTTTATTTTCTCTTTTCCCTCATTGTACATTTTCCTAAACATGTCTACATTACAGTGTTTTTACTATTTTTATTTTCTTTTCCTCAGATTTTCTTACTTAGTTTTTAAAATCTTAAACTATGTGTGTTTTTTCTATAACACCTTAAATCTTTTATAAGTAGGATAAAGATATAAAGTGTGTTTAATTCATCAAAATTCAGAAAATTTGAGTTTTATTATCTATAGCAAACTATATGGTGTGTTTTCCTCCAAAACTTTGCTCTAAGTTCTGTAAGTGTGAAGATTCTCAAGCAGAACTATCTGCTTTCTGATCCTAGAAGGTAATGGATGAAAATCATAAATGTTTTTGGTTGGAAAGGTATATTTGAGATCATTTATTTAAGCTCTGTTATTTTATGGATGACAAAACTGAGGCCAAAAATTTAATAACTTAACAGAAAGTAATTTATACCACAGAATAGTGCTACTTCTACCGTATAGGAATCTGCTTATCACCACCTTAAGACTTAATTTTCCCCTATCTTTCTGGTTAGGCTTGATCTTCAGCCTTGGTGAAAATTCCGTTGTTAGAATTATAGAATTTTCTCTCAAGTTTTCTAATATTTTCTTTTAGTTTCGTTTCTACTTCTGTCATAAATTTTGTTCCTTTGTTTTTTGTTTTGTTTAAGAATCTTTTACTTGTGTAAATTTTTGTCCACAGTAAAATAGAGATAATTTTAAACATTAAGGTTTTATTAGGTAAACATTCTGATGTTAAGTTATTTACTTATTCTTGAAGGTCTGAGCTGTCTCTAATTCCATTATTCATCCACCCAGCTTTAATTAATAACTTGTTTGAACTGTAGACTTACTGAGAAACATGTATAACTATAGGTGGATAGATGATTAATTACCACACATTTTGGAGTATCTCTGTCACTTAGATGTTGAGTTATTTGCATTGCTAATTAATTATTTAGAATGGCTTTTAAATGAAACTCTATGCTCCAAGTTTAAGCAGTGGTATAAATTACTTGGGAAATGTTTTGGATTTTGTCAGTATTACCTATTAAAAGACAAAATACACAGTGAAGTGATTATGATATTGTGTCTCTCTCTCTTTTTTTTGTATTTTAGAGAGCAGCTGCTAGTTTAGTATCCAGAGAAGAAAGCAAAAATGATAATGCTGATAAAGCAGACAGAACTACAGAACCCGAACAGTCTCATTCCAATACAAGCACTCTCACGGAGCGAGAACCTAGCTCATCTAGTCTCTGTAGTATTGATGAAGAACATCTCACAGACATTGAAATAGTTCGCAGAGTTTTTTCTTCTAAAAGAAGTAATGTAAACTTTGTGACAGAGATATTTCGTCAGGTAACATACCTCTCAGTATTTTTAATTTATAAGGGAGGCTTTTATCTTTAATATTAAACATACTGATTTTTAGCTGGGAACAGTAGTGTGTACCTTTAGCTGTAGTTGTTCAGGAGGCAGAGGTGGGAGAATCGTTTGAGCCCAGGAATTTGAGGGCACTTTGAACAACATGCAGAGATTGCATCTCTTAAGAAAGGAAAGGAAAGGAGAGGGGAGGAGAGGGGAGGGGAGGGGATTACTGATTATTAGCTATTTAAAATTTATTCTTCATGTAGATTTTTTAAGTTTATACTAGTTTATAAAATGTATCTCTAATCCTTTAGTATTTTCTATTTATATATTTTAGTTTGTGATACTTTTAATAATTACTTTTCCACTTATACTCCTCCTGTTACCAGAATAATTTTTAAAATTACTCATTATAGATTGAAACTCTTCTATCATTTGATTAATAAACTGTAGTAAAATTATTTTATCTCCCACTCTCTCATCAGTAAATGGTTTATGATTATAGGAAGGGAGGTTTTTATTGCTTTTACCCTCAAGGCTTAGTTTTGTCCTCTAAGGCATTCTGAAGTCAAAGTTGATTAAGACAGATATTTCTTAGGGAAAATATAGAAAAAAAGGGAAAATAAAAGAACAAAAAGCTATTTCACATGAAGAGAGCTAGAAATCCCTAAGTGCACGTTCTCAAATATGTAGAAATTTTGTGGAAAAGAAACCTTATGAAAACTACCATTTGCTGTTGATGGCAAAGGCACTTAACTTTTACAGGTAAACAACATTGAGTTTTGCAGCTGAGGGGGATCATTCAGGTGTCTCAGCAAGTAAGTGGTAGATCTTCGACTATGAAATGCCCACTGGTTCCCATGTCAGTGCTCTTTATTCAGTGCCACACTGCGTTCACATGCCAGGGAGCTCTCTAGGCAAAGCAAATACTCGTGATCTCCCACACATATTTATTGATGTGTAAAACAAAGCATGAGACAGCATTAGTCTTGTCAGCCTAAATTAAAGAAACAAACTTGTTTTCATTTTTTGTCCTGCGTTGGCAGTGGTTCTAGCCAGATTTAAGGTTTGTGTTAACAGAATATATAACAATTGGGAAAGGAAAGATATTTGACAAATTATGTTGGAATACTTGTGGGGAATTTTAAAGCTTATAGAACTATTCAGCCTTTCCAGTTGTTGAGTCAGTTTAAATAAGTTTATTTTTCTAGGCATTTGCTTATTGTGTTTGTTTTCGAATTTGTTGACAAAGCTCATCACATCCTCTTATAATCCTTTTAACCTCTAAAGCATTTATATTCATATTCCTCCTTTTCATTCCCATCAGTGCAGTATTTAATTGCTTGGTAATTTTTTAATTTTTTTGCAGAGTGGGGTCTGGCTATGTTGTCCAGGCTGGTCTTGAACTCCTGGCCTCAAGCTATCCTCCTGCCTTGGCCTCCCAAAGTGCTGGGATTACAGACATGAGCCACTGTGCCTGGCCCTATCCCTTGTTTGTTTCTCTCTCTTTCTTTTTTTGGATGGTGATTCTTGCCAGAGATTTGTCAGTTTTATTATTTTCTTTCTGTCTTTTTCTATCTTTTTCCCCGAGACCCCATTCCTTTTCCTTTAGTGGTTATCGTATAAGTTTTAACATGTATACTTCACTTTTCAAGTTCTAAAGTTTTTTTTTTAACCCTCTTCCTAATCAATACAAGGACCTTAGAACCCTACTAGTCTGATTTTTCCCCCCAACATCTATATTAAGTAATTTAGTTCTGTTTTTTGTGTTGGTGTATATTTGTTATGTAATTGCCACTTTATTTTATCATGATTTCTTCCCTTTCAGATCTTCTATTTAGAATCACTTTCCTCTGCTTGAAGTTCATCATTTAGAAATTACTTTAGTGGATGTATGTTGGTATCAAACACTTTTAATTTTATGGTTTTCCCAACTTTATTGAGGTATACCCAACAAATAAAAATTGCATATATTTAAGGTGTACATTGTGATGTTTTGATACACCTATACATTACGGATGATTACTACAATCAATCTGGTTAACATAATCATGGCCTTACGTAGATAAAATTTCATTTGCTTATATATGGTAAGAACACTTAGGATAAAATCTTCTAGCAAATTTCAAGTGTAAAATACAGGATTATTAACTATAGTCACCATGCTAGATATCCAGAACCTGTTTATCCCACATAACTGAACCTTTGTACATTTTGATCAGCATCTCCCATTTTGCCTACTGCTCGGCCCTTAGTCACTCCTTTCTACTCTGTTTTTATAAGTTTGATTTTTTAGATTGCACATGTGAGATTATACAAAAAATTGTCTTTCTGTGTCTAGCTTATTTATTTCACTTAGCATAATGTCTGCTGGGTTAGTCCATGTTGTTGCAAATGGTGGGATTTCCCTCTTTTTGTTTTTTTGAAACAGGGCCTTACTCCATTTCCCAGGCTGTAGTACAGTGGTGTGATCACAGCTCACTGCTCAAGTGATACTTATGCCTCAGCCTCCTGAGTAGCTGGGACTACAGGTGCAGACCACGATGCCTACCTAATTTTAAAAAATTATTTTGTAGAGAGGGGTTCTCACTGTATCGCCCAGGCTGATCTCTTAAGTCCCTGCCTCAAGCAATGCTCTCACGTCGGCCTCCCAACGTGCTGGGATTGAAGGCATGAGCCACTGTGCCTGGCCCTAGGATTTTCTGCTTTTTTTTTTTTTTTGAGATGGAATCTCGCGCTGTCTCCCAGGCTGGAGTATGGTGGCACTATCTTGGCTTACTGCAAGCTCCACCTCCCGGGTTCAAGTAGTTCTCATGCCTCAGCCTCCTGGGTAGCTGGGATTACAGGCATGCGCCGCCACGTCCGGCTAATTTTTGTATTTTTAGTAGAGACGGGATTTCACCATATTGGTCAGGCTGGTCTCGAACTCCTCACCTCATGATCTGCCCATCTTGGCCTCCCAAAGTGCTGGGATTACAGGTGTGAGCCACTGTGCCCGGCCAGATTTTCTGCTTTTTGAAGGCTGGATAATACTGTGTGTGTGTGTGTGTGTGTGTGTGTGTGTGTGTGTGTGTGTGTGTATTTCTGGCTCTCTGCTCTGTTCCATTGCTCTATATATCTGTTTTTAATGCTGGTACCATACTGTTTTGATTACTGTTTTGTAATGTATTTTGAAATCAAGACATGTGGGTACCTCCTGCTTTGTTCTCCTTGCTCAAGATTATTCCAGGTCTTTTGTTGCTTCTCCATAGAGGAATTAACTGCTGATTTATGAACTTGAGTATTCTGGTTTCTTTGACAGTTATTTCTCATTATAAATTTATAAATTATCACTGGTTTTATAAACCAGTTTTTAGCTATGGCTAATATCAGTTTTTCCTCACAATTCATATTTAGCAATATGTTGGCAAAATAATATTTTGGAATCTGCCAGGATGTAGGTCTCTGGTGTGTAGTAAATTCAAGCCACTAGGATGTAGTCTGACAATTTGTATAATATTTTAGCTCTGGAGGATATTAACTTAAGGTTATTAAATTTTGTTTTTCAGTGTTTTAGATTGACAGCAAAATTGAGTGGGAAGTACATACTAATTTTTTAAAACAGGTTAATTTTTCTGTATCTTAGAATTTCTTTGGGATCGTTTTAACTATTTTAATGTTTTAAATTTTATTTTGAATGTTTTTAAGGAAGGCTGAGCTGTTGCTACAACTGTAAAATAAATATTCTTAAAGCAGGCAGTGATGATCAAAATCTTACCATTTGACCATTAAGCTGCTAGAATATGAGAGTGATAATTTAGGAATGAGTTGATTAAAGAAAGTAACAAATAAAGTAGTTTACTAAGGAATTAATAATAGCAAATAAACAAAAGGATTAACAAATAACAATAAATATTCTGTTGGTATTGCACGTTAACTTTTCATCATCTTGGGAGCTGACTTTTTTGCTGGTTTCATTCAGATAAAATAAGTTCATTTGACCACATGATTATTATTTAATACACCTACTGATATCTCTAGAATAGAAAGTGGCAGATTTTAGGTAAGGGTTTTGTGATTTTTAAGGTTGATATTAGCAGGTAGTGTCATAAAAAAATAATAAAAAGTAAAAACAATTTAAATCTTTTTTTTTTTTTTTGAGATGGAGTCTCGTTCTTGTTGCCCAGGATGGAGTGTAGTGGTGTGACCTCAGTTCACTGCAACCTCTGCCTCTCAGGTTCAAGCGATTCTCCTGCCTCAGCCTCCCGAGTATTTGGTATTACAGGCATGTGCCACCGTGCCTGGCTAATTTTGTATTTTTAGTAGAGACAGGGTTTCTCCATGTTGGTCAGGCTGGTCTTGAACTCCCGCCCTCAGGTGATCCGCCTGCCTTGGCCTCCCAAAGTGCTGGGATTACAGGCATGAGCCACTGCACCCGGCAGCAATTTAATTCTATTTGCACCTAAAAAGTAAAGTAAAAATATTAACCCATAAACACAAACACACACAAGGAAAAGACTTTGGGTGATGAGATTAAGAGTATTTTTGCTGTTTTACTTTTCCATGTCTGGATTGTGTAAATCTTTTTCTATGAAAATGTGTATTTGTGATGAGGAAAATATTTATATTTTTTTAAGATCCCAGAAAATCCCAGAAGAAAAGAATAATTGTGAGATTTTTCTTTTAAATTTTGTCTTATTGTTAGACTATAGAACTTGATGATATGTAAAATGAAATATACAAGCCTTAACTTTTTTCTTTGAATGCTTGGAAAAGGTGAGGTACCTTATTACATATGATTTTTTATTAGATTTTGGAGGCAAATTTAATTTTTATTTTAAAGTCAAAATCTATTTTAAAAGTAATAGTTCTCAAAAAGACAATGATGACTGGGTGTGGTGGTGTGTGCCTATAGTTCAAGCTACTCAGGAGGCAGAGACAGGAGAATCGCTTGAGGCCAGGAGTTCAGTCTAGCCTGGGCAACGTAGCGAGATCCTGTCCCTAAAATAATAAAAAATTTAAAAGCCACAATAATGTAAGTTGCAAAAAAGTGCAACTTATGAAAAGTTGTATTTACATTGACCTTTGTAAGAGCTCAATTATTTCAGGAAGCAAGGAATATCACCATTCTGAGTAATACAATTTTAACCCATCTTTATTTCTTTTACTTGAAGTCAGTTCCTGTCTACCACAAACATTCCTGTATCACTGTGCAAATAATTTGGAGACAACAGGCTTTTTATGACAATGAATTGGTTAACTTTTAAAAGTTGTTTTTTATCTCACATTTTATAATAAGATAGAAATACATGTACAGCAGGTCTTTTAGAAACATTGTTTAACTATAATGTTGATGGCAAAAAAAAAAAAAGATTCCCAGCAGGGGCCACTGTGTGGAGTTTGCATGTTCTCTCCATGTCTGTGTGGGTTTTCTCTAGGTACTACAGTTTCCTTCCATATCCCAAAGCTGTGCGCATTAGGTGAATTGGTGTATCTAAATGGTTTCAGTCTGGATGAGTGTTGGGGTGTATGTGATTGCACCCCACAATGGAATGGCATCCTGTCCAGGGCTGGGTTCCTGTCTTGTCCCTGAGCTGCTGGGATACACTGGCCACCAGTGACCCTGAATTAGAATATTTGGGTAATTAATTGTCTTACTTTAAATCTTTCTTAAATGTACATATAGCTCACATTTATTTCAGTGTTTAATATTGTAAGTGTTTTGGTCTCTATTTAGAAGTTTGGTGATTTTTTTTTTTTTTTTACTAGAAATATTCCATAGGAACTTAACTCTTAATGGCAAAATGAGTTGTGTTATATGTCATTGTTTTGCTTAAAGTTGCAGTTTCCAAGAATCCATGATGTGATGTCAAAAACATTACTCCTTTAGTGGTTTGTGGCAAAGGAAAAAGTTTCATTATCTTGATTCTCCTTTTTTTCCCTAGGCATTTTTATTACCCATTTGTGAAGCAGCAGCTATGAGAAAAGTGGTAAAAGTATATCAAGAATGGATCCAACAAGAGGAAAAACCTTTGTTCATGCAAGAGCCTGAAGAAATTGTGATCACTTCTTCAGACCTCCCTTGCATTGAAAATGTCACAGACCATGATATTTCAATGGAAGAAGGAGAAAAAAGAGAAGAGGTAAAGTTATAATATTTATATATTTTAGTGTTAGTCCAATAGATTAAGACTTTTGCAGAAACATAATAAATGGGTTAACACAAATATACTTATTAAATGGGAAGATAAATATGTCTTTCCATATATTTTATAACAATTTAGGTAATATAACAGTAGTCATCTCAGTACTGTGGAGGAAAGCCCTGTGATACCACAACTTTTAAAAATTAATACTGAGGTTGTATACTGATTCTTTAAGCCATTGTCTAGATAAAAATTTCATACTTTTATAAAGGTATAATATTTCAAACTGTGATACTACATGAAAGTGGATTTTAAAATACATACTTTTGGGGGGGGTTATTACCAAACCACAATTCCTCCTTCCCTGGAAGGAGTAACTGTTTAGGAGTGGCTACCCAGCACAAGCCATAATGTTTGTGCTCCCTCCTTGGAATCTTTTGCACTAGAGCTGATTTCAGAATGTGAAACTTCTTGACTTGGTAAAGTAAGTTATTTTGTGATAAGAAAGACTAGAGTTTCCTCACAGCGGGGAAACGATGAGGAAAGAGAGAGTAGTAGAGGTGGCATTTGGGTCCCTGGTTCCATTTATTCCTTTGGTTGTTCAACCTTTGTGACAGGTCAGGCTCTCCAACAGCAGATGCTAAGATGGAGTTAGGAGTGCAGAAAGTTTATTGAAAGCGATTTATCTGTTTTGTCTGATTTGCCTTTCACCATAAAGTTGTCTGCAATTGATACATACCTTGCTAAATCTAGATAGGAACGATTGAGTAATGTTTATTCACTTTAGTGGTTAATCTAACCTCATCAGTGGAACTTAGGATACTTATGTATGAATGAATAGGCCAATTCTGTAGGGATTTGATGAGCCTGAGCATTTGTGTGTGTGTATATATGTGTATATGTATATATACACACATACGTAGAGCACCCTCCCCCCTTCTAAGAAAGGGAAAAATGTAACTGAGAAATATAATTGAAGTAAATAAAATTAACCATATAAATTATGAAATAATATCTACAGTCCTAATTCTTACACAGCAATGAAAAATATCAAATTTATTGATATTTTTATGCTAGAAAATAAACCTATGAGTTTAAAAAGAATTTGCTTTCCCCGACTTTTTTAGTCATGATGTGCCATATATAATGAGCCTACCCCACATCATTTACTATAAATGATGGATAATATAAGCTATCTACATGTATAATTGAAAAACAAACAATGGAAGGAATGAAGGGAGAGAGGAAAGGGTAGATTGGTGGTGTTAGGTGTGCTGTGTAGGTTTGTTCTATTTGTTACTCAAGTACTGTAACCAGCACTGACTGCCATTAGAGATGTAGTTTTTCAAAGTGACAGCAACTCTTGCAAATGGTGTGGACCAAACCCAAAAGGTATAATGTATTGGTTTACATTTCTGATACACTGAATATATAAGGGAGTCATTTAAATTTTTAGTGTTACAGTTATAAAGTGGAATTATGTTATAAATTCAGATAATTGTAAATGGATTTTTAATTTTATTTTTTATTACTACTATTTTGAAACAAGGTTTTCCTCTGTCGCCCTGGCTGGAATGCAGTGGCGTGATCTCAGCTCACTGTAACCTCCACCTTCCGGGCTCAAACCATCATCAGCCTCAGCCACCCGAGTAGCTGGGACTACAAGCACTCGCCACCACGCCTGGCTAATTTTTTTGTATTTTTAGTAGAGACAGGGTTTCACCATGTTTCCGAGCTGGTCTTGAACTCCTGAGCTTAAGTGACCTGCCCACCTCAGCCTCCCAAAGTGCTGAGGATGACAGGTGGGAGCCACAGCACTGACCTAAATAGACTTTTAAAATTCTCATAGCATCTGTGAGACATTTGAAAGACATACAGAATACAAGACAGTTTCTTTTTGTGTGTGTGTAGGACTGTCATGTGCTATGGAGGATGCTTTGCATTCTCTGTCCTATTTCATTAAATTCCAGTGGTATCTTTTTCTTCTTGTGACAAGAAAACACTCATAAATTTCAAACTACCATACAAAGCTTTTGGTTGCCCACATTGAGAACAAGTGTTGGAGGTAGAAACATGAGCAGACATTATTTCTGCCTTCACATAACTTCTGGTTTAGCCGGAAGACAAGCATACAAAGTAAGTATTATAAGACAGTGTTACTGCTATGATCCTAGAGCATGAAAAAGAGAATACCTAACTCTGCTTGGGGAAATCAGGGAATGCTTTATGGAAAAGGTAGTATAAGATAAAAGAACAGGTAGGCAAATGGGAAAGGTGACACACAGTGTGAATAGCATCTACAAATGTATGAAAAACCTTGAAAATATTTCTATTTGGCTGCAGCGTAGAGTAGATGAGACAGAACAGCAGGAAATATGAGATAGAGAGAATTAGATTCTGTTCAGTAACTTGTATGCCATGTTAGTAGATTTTAATTACATTCTAGAAACTGGAAAGCCTTTGAAGGGTTTTGAATAAGAGAGTAGCATGAATAGTTACATACTTCAGAAGGTCATACCAGGCCCAGAATGGAGGATAGATTGTAGGTCAGTCTGTAGGCCAGGAGACCAGTTAGGAAGGATTAGCAAAGTTCGAAAGTGAGATGATAAGTACCTGATCTAGGACAGTAGTAGTTGCAGTGGAAATATAAAGGGAGAGGACAGATATATTAGTGTCTTTGAGGAATGGGGAGGTGTCGCAAGTTTTTCTTTTGCAACCGGAGTAGTTGCTATTCACACATGGATGGGAATTTTAAACAGCTCAAGTTTGGTGATGGCTAAGGCAGCTAGAAGGATTGGGTTGGCAGGAATGGGGAGAATCTGATTAATAAACTTATTTTTAAATATCTTAAGTTTGAGATGCTTGTGGGTCATTCAGGAAGAGCTCTTCAGAAGACATTTGATTACAGGGACGTGGAGCTTAAGAGAAAGGCTAGACTA
Source organism: Colobus angolensis palliatus (assembly GCF_000951035.1). Taxonomy (NCBI): domain Eukaryota; kingdom Metazoa; phylum Chordata; class Mammalia; order Primates; family Cercopithecidae; genus Colobus; species Colobus angolensis. Next base: position 945,981 of record NW_012113030.1, on the reverse strand, counting down.
GACCATGGCATGTTGTATTGGCTACTCAGGGCAGGGTTCCAGTACTGTTTCTGGTAATGGCAGAGCTGTTTGTATTGGACTAAACCTCTTGCATGTTACAAACCCTGTACAAAATATTTTTGTAAACCTTAACTCGTTAAAGATATTGGTAAGTGACAAGAAGGAAAAAACTGGAGGGACACTTTAAAAAGAGAACTACAGAGTAGCATTTCTGTTTGTGCTTTTTAACTGAGGGAACTCCCTTGTCTCTAAGACTTGTTACAGCTAAAATGCAAGCAGAAAGCTGTAGTCTCAGTGATTTGAAGTTTCAGTATTCTTTGAATAATAAGAATTTTAGTACTCCTAAGTAGGATAAACATAAGCCATTTTCTTTGTCATTTATTTGGATTCTGACATTTAATTTAGAACAGAATTCATCTTTTTACAAAGCTGTAGGTAGTATAATCCCATTCTTGAATGTGTGAGAGTGTGAAAGGGAGGTTTATACATTAGACCTATAGGAGAATACTCTCTGGAATGATATAATCTCTGCCTGCTCATTATAGTTTTTTGTTGTTGTTGTTGTTGTTGTTTTACTTTATATTTTTGTCATTGAGAATCCTTGTTTACAGTGAATATACATTGTTTTTGGAATTGGATAAGACATCATCTATTTTGAGAGAAAGAAACCTGTTTAGCAGTGGGACCTAATAATTTCATTTACTTTTTCAACTTAACTGACTAGTTGCAGCATTCTTATTAATGAAATATTAAAAACTTGTTATTTTGCTTCAGGAAAATGGGACCAATACTGCTGATCTTGTTCGAAATTCCAGTTGGGCAAAAAATGGCTCCTACCAAGATGCTCTTCATAACGCCTCTGAAGAAGCCACAGAACAAAACATACGAGCTGGTACCCAGGCAGTTTTGCAGGTGGATCATTTTATGGCTATTTTTTAAAATAAAATAATCATTAAATATTTCAGTTCAGTATTTCAGTATACTTTTCACAATATCATAAATTCACCACCTACATTTATCACTATGCCATATTATTTTTATTTTTTCCTTTCATCACTTAATATATATGTATTAATAAACATTACATATTATTCTAGAGAATTTTAAATGTTATATAAATTATGTCATGACATACTGTGATCTGCAACTGATTTTTTTATTAGCCATTCTGTTTATGAGATTTGTTGTTACTATACAGCCATAATTCATTTTAACTATTTTGTGGTATTGTAGTTTATTTCACATTTTACTTATTCATTTTTCTGTTGATAGTCTTTTGTTTCCAGTTTTCACTATTCCAAATAGTACTACAGTGAACTTTTTTTTTTTTTTTTTTGAGATGTAGTTTTCACTCTTGTTGCCCAGGCTAGAGTGCAATGATGCAATCTCAGCCCACTGCAACCTCTGCCTCCTGGGTTCAAATGATTCTCCTGCCTCAGCCTCCCAAGTAGCTGGGATTAAAGGCGTGTGCCACTGTGCTTGGCTAATTTTTGTATTTTTAGTGGAGATGAGGTTTTACCATGTTGGCCAGCCTAGTGTTGAACCTCCTGACCTCAGGTGATCCACCCACCTGAGCCTCACAAAGTGCTGGGATTATAGGTGTGAGCCACTGCACCTGGCTGTGAATATTCTTTTTCTTTGAGATGGAGTTTCACTGTTGTTGTCCAGATTGGAGTGCAATGGCACGATCTCGGCTCACTGCAATCTCTGCCTCCTGGGTTCAAGCAATTCTCCTGCCTCAGCCTCCCAAGAAGCTGGGATTATAGGTGCCCACCACCATGCCTGGCTAATTTTTTTGTATTTTCGGTAGAGGTGGGGTTTCATCATATTGGCCAGTCTGGTCTCAAACTCCTGACCTCAGGTAATCCACCCACCTTGGCCTCCCAAAGTGCTGCGATTATAGGCGTGAGCCACCGCGCTCGGCTGTGAACATTCTTATACATGTATTTTTATATGCATCTGGGAAAATTTCCCTAGGGTATATACCAAAAGTGGAATTACTGAGTTGTAGGATGTGTACATTAATAACTTTAATATTATCGCCCAATTGTTCTCCACTTTGTCAGAATAATTTATATTCCCTCTAGTAGTGTTTGGGAGTTCTCATTTCCTTATGTTCTCCCTCTTACTTGTACTGTCAGATTTAAATTTTTTGCTAGTCCTTTACATGTGAAATATTGTCTCATTTTTAAAAAAGGTTTGTGTTTTTCCATTTTAATTTGCTTTTCCTTCATCAGTACTGAATTTGAGCATCTTTTCTTATCTATGAATTCATATGCTTTTCCATTATTTTGGGTGTTGGTCTTAATGGTTTTTGGAGTTCATTATATTCATTCACTTTTTTTTTTGAGATGGAGCCTCACTCTTGTCATCCAGGCTAGAGTGCAGTGGCGCAATCTCGGCTCACTGCAACCTCTGCCTCCCAGGTTCAAGCAATTCTCCTGCCTCAGCCTCCTGAGTAGCTGGGATTACAGGCATGCACCATCATGCCTGACTAACTTTTGTATTTTTAGTAGAGATGGGTTTTTGCCGTGTTGGCCAGGCTGGTCTTAAACTCCTGACCTCAAGTGATCTGGCTGCCTCAGCCTCCCAAAGTGTTGGGATTACAGGCGTGAGCCACTGTGCCTGGCCAGTCATTCACTTTTTAAATCAAACTGTCCTTGTCAAGACCACATGTGACCTCTACATTGTTAAATCAGATGTACATTTTTTCAGTCCTAATCCTACTTGATTTATCAGAAGCATTTACAGAGTAGATCATTCCCTCCCCATTGAAATGCTTCTTTGCTTGGCCTCCAGAATAGCGTATCTTCCTGTTTGTTCTCACTTCATTGTCCACTTCTTAAAGCAGATTCTTTCACTGATTTTTCTGTAAAGCCCTGACCTTTTCATGTTGAAGTGCCCAGGAATCAGTTCTTAGATCTCTTATTCTCTTGTCTCATCCATATAGATAGCTTTAAATATCACCTATATGCTACAGCTTCAGATTTTTTAAGTAGTCTAGGATCTCTCATCTGAACTCTATGAATCCTTAACTAAAATATTCAGATATCAAGTTGTCATTTTCACTTGGCTATCTAATAAGTATCTCAAATTTGAGACCTTTTCCTGCAGTCTTCCTTGTTTCATTTATTGGCAACTCTGTTTTCCATTTACTTTAACGTTTGTCTAATTTAACGACAAATCCTGTCTGCTCTCCCTTCATAATGTGCATGGAATCTGACTACTGCTCAGCACACACACTACGTCTTGTGTCTAAGTCTGTACAATCTTTCATCTGTAATATTGCGGTAAGTTTCTAATTAGTCTCCCTGCTTCTGCCCTGCGCACCTGTCACTCTGGTCTGACCAGAGGGATCCTGTAAAATGTAAGTCAGATTATGTCATTTTTCTGCTCAGAACCCTCCAGTGGCTTTCCATTATCACTAGGCAGCAATGCAAAAGTCTTTATAATGGTCTATAAGGCTTTATATCATTGCTCCTCAGAGTGTGGTCCATAGACAAGGGCTGGCCCACAGCGTAACTGCAAAACTGAGAGTAAAAGTTTAGAAATGAAATAATTTAATATCTCTTGATTCTGTTAAAAAGTTTGCATTTGAATTTTGTCTTACTCTTTTTTCATTTCTTTTTTTCTATTCATTTTTCCCCCAGTTGATAGTCTTTATTTTTATTTTTTATTCTTCCATAGGTTATTAGGGTACCAGTGGTATTTGGTTACATGAGAAAGTTCTTTAGTGGTGATATGAGATTTTGGTGCACCTATCACCCGAGCAGTATACACTGCACCCTATTTGCAGTCTTTTATCCCTTGCCCCCTCCCACCCTTCCTGCAAGTCCCCAAAGTCCATTGTATCATTCTTTTGCCTTTGTGTCCTCATAGCTTAGTTCCCACATATCAGTGAGAACATACGATGTTTGGTTTTCTATTCCTGAGTTGCTTCACTTAGAATAATAGTCTCCAATCTCATCCAGGTTGCTGCAAATGCCATTAATTCATTCCTTTTTATGGCTGAGGTAGTATTCCATTGTCTATATGTACCACAGTGTCTTTATCTACTCATTGATTGATGGGCATTTGGGTTGGTTCCACAATTGCAATTGTGAGTTGTGCTGCTATAAACTTGTGTGCTAAAAACTTGTGTGTATCACAAGTGTAAGTTTGTGTGCTATAAACTTGTGTGTTGCTATAAACTTGTTTTCATATAATGACTTGTTTTCCTCTGGGTAGAGGAAATCCCACTACCGAGTAGTGGGATTGCTGGATCAAAATGGTAGTTCTACTTTTAGTTCTTTAAGGAATCTCCACATTGTTTTCCATAGTGGCTGTACTAGTTTACATTCCCACCAACAATGTAAAAGTGTTCCCTGATCACCACATCCATGCCAACATCTACTGTTTTTTGATTTTTTCTTTTTATTATGGCCATTCTTGCAGGAGTAAGGTGGTATTGCATTGTGGTTTTGATTTTGAGCATTTTTTCATATGTTTGTTGGCCATTTGTCTATCTTTTTTTGAGAATTGTCTATTCATGTCCTTAGCCCACTTTTTGATGGGATATTTTTTTTTTTTTCTTACTGATTTGTTTGAATTCATTGTAGATTTTGGATATTAGTCCTTTGTCAGATGTCTAGATTGTGAAGATTTTCCCCTACTCTGTGGGTTTTCCCTTTACTCTACTGATTGTTCCTTTTGTTGTATAAAAGTTCTTTAGTTTAATTAAGTCCCAGCTATTTATCTTTGTTTTTATACTGCTTTTGGGTTCTTGGTCATGAAATCCTTGCCTAAGCCAATGTCTAGAGGGATTTTTCCAATGTTATCTTCTAGAATTTTTATAGTTTCAGGTCTTAGATTTAAGTCCTTAATCCATCTTGAGTTGATTTTTATATAAGATGAGAGATGAGGATCCAGTTTCGTTCTGCTACACGTGGCTAACCTGTTATTCCAGCACCATTTATTGAAAAGGGTGTCTTTTCCCCACTTTATGTTTTTGTTTGCTTTGTCAAAGATCAGTTGGCTGTAAGTATTTGGGTTTATTTCTGGGTTCTCTATTCTGTTCCACTGGTCTCTGTGCCTGTTTTTATACCAGTACCATGCTGTTTTGGTGACCATGGCCTTAACAGTATAGTTTGAAATCAGGTAGTGTGATACCTCCAGATTTGTTGTTTTTGCTTAATCTTGCTTTGGCTATGTGGGCCCTTTTTTGGTTCCATATGAATTTTAGAATTGTTTTTTCTAATTCTGTGAAGAATTATGGTGGCATTTTGATAGAGATTGCGTTGAATTTGTAGATCACTTTTGTCAGTATGGTCATTTTCACAATACTGATTTTACCCATCCATGAGCATAGGATGTGTTTCCATTTGTTTGTGTCGTCTGTGATTTCTTTCAATGGTGTTTTGTAGTTTTCCTTGTAGAGGTCTTTTGCCTCCTTGGTTAGATATATTCCTAAGTATTATTATTATTATTATTATTTTGCAGCTATAATAAAAGGGGTTAAGTTCTTGATTTGATTCTCTGCTTGGTTGCTGTTGGTGTATCTCCTGTTTTGTTTCTTAATGAGCTTATTTGGATTTTCTCTTATTTTCTTGGTTAATCTTTCTAATGGTCTGTCAATTTTATTTATCTTTTCAAAGAACCAGTTTTTTGTCTCATTTGTCTTTTTTTTTTTTTTTTTTGAGACGGAGTTTCGCTCTTGTTGCCCAGGCTGGAGTGCAGTGGCATAATCTCGGCTCACTGCAAGCTCCGCCTCCTGGGTTCACGCCATTCTCCTGCCTCAGCCTCCCGAGTAGCTGGGACTAGAGGCGCCCGCCACCTCGCCCGGCTAGTTTTTTGTATTTTTTAGTAGAGACGGGGTTTCACCGGGTTAGCCAGGATGGTCTCGATCTCCTGACCTTGTGATCCGCCCGTCTCGGCCTCCCAAAGTGCTGAGATTACAGGCTTGAGCCACCACGCCTGGCCCCTCATTTATCTTTTTGTATTTCGTTTGTTTGTTTTAATTTAGTTCTGCTCTGCCTTGGTTATTTCCTTTCTTCTGCTGGATTTGGGTTTGGTTTGTTCTTGTTTCTCTAGTTCCTTGAGGTGTGACCTTAGACTGTCAGTTTGTGCTCTTTCAGTCTTTTTTGATGTAGGTTTTTAGGGCTATGAACTTTCCTTTAGCACCACCTTTGCTGTATCACAGAGGTTTTGATAGATTGTGTCATTATTGTCATTCAGTTCAGATAATTTTTCTGTTTGATTGCTTGTTTGTTTTTGAGACAGAGTTTCACTCTTGTTGTCTAGGCTGGAGTGCAGTGGTGCAATCTCAGCTCACCACAACCTCCACCTTCCGGGTTCAAGTGATTCTCCTGCCTCAGCCTCCTGGGTAGCTGGGATTACAGGCATGCACCACCATGCCTGGCTAATTTTGTATTTTAGTAGAGACAGGGTTTGTCTATGTTGGTCAAGCTGGTCTTGAACTCCCACCCTCAGGTGATCCACCCGCCTCGGCCTCCCAGACTGCTGGGATTACAGGCATGAGCCACTGCAGCTGGCCAGAAGAACTTTTAAATTTCCATCTTGATTTTGTTTTTGACACACTGCTCATTCAGGAGCAGGTTATTTAATTTCCATATATTTGCATGGTTTTGAAGATTCCTTTTGGAGTTGATTTCGTTTTATTCCATTGTGGTCTGAGAGAGTGCTTTGATAGAATTTCAGTTTTTTAAAATTTATTGAGGCTCATTTTGTGATTTATCATATGGCCTGTATTGCAGGAAGTTCCATGCACTGTTGAATAGAATCTGTATTCTGCGGTTGTTGGATGAAGTGTTCTGTATATATCTGTTAAGTCCATTTGTTCCAAGGTATAGTTTAAATCCATGATTTCTTTGTTGCTTTCTGTCCTGATGACCTGTCTAGTGTTGTCAGTGGAGTATTGAAGTCCCCCACTATTATTGTGATGCTGTCTATCTCATTTCTTAGGTCTATTAATAGTTGTTTTATAAATTTGGGAGCTCCAGCATTAGGTGCATATGTTTGGGATTGTGATATTTTCCCGTTGGACAAGGCCTTTTACCATTATATAATGCCCATCTTTGCTTCTTTTAACTGGTGTTGCTTTGAAGTTTGTTTTGTCTGATACAAGAATAGCTACCCCTGCTTGCTTTTGGAGTTCATTTGCATGAAATGCCTTTTTCCACCTCTTTACTTATGTCAGTCCTTCTGTGTTTGGTGTCTCCTGAAAGCAGCAGATGGTTGGTGAGTTCGTATCCATTCTACAGTTCTCTATCTTTTAAGTGGATCATTTAGACCATTTACATTCAATGTTAGTGTCGAGATGTGAGGTACCATTCCATTCATTGTACTATTTGTTGCCTGTGTACTTTGGTTTTTTTGGTTTTTGTTTTTACTTTTTAAATTGTATTTTTGTTTTATAGGTCTTGTGTGATTTATGCTTTTAAAATGTTCTGTTTTGATATGTTTCTAGGATTGTTTCAAGATTTAAAGCACCTTTTAGCTGTTATTTTAGTGGTGGCTTGGTATTGGCAAATTCTCTCAGCATTTGTTTATCTGAAAAAGACTGTATCTTTCCTTCATATATGATGCTTAGTTTTGCTGGATACAAAATTCTTGGCTGATAATTGGTTTGTTTGAGGAGGCTGAAGATAAGGCTCCAATCCCTTCTACCCTGTAAGGTTTCTGCTGAAAATCTCTGTTAATCTGACAGGTTTTCCTTTGTAGGTTACCTGATACTTTTGTCTCACAGCTCTTAAGATTCCTTCCTTCATCTTAACTTCAGATAATGTGATGACAGTGTGCCTAGGCGATGATCTTTTTGGAATGAATTTCCCAGGTGTTCTTTGTACTTCTTGTATTTGGATGTGTGGGTCTCTAGCAAGGCCAGGGAAGCTTTCCTTGATTATTCCCCCCAATATGTTTGCCAAACCTTTAGATTTCTCTTCTTCCTCAGGAACACCAATTATTCTTAGATTTGGTTGTTTAACATAATCCGAGACTTCTTGGAGGCTTTGTTCATATTTTCTTATTCTTTTTTCTTTGTCTTTGTTGTGTTGGGTTAATTTGAAGACCTTGTCTTCAAGCTCTGAATTTCTTTTTTCTACTTGTTCAGTTTTTTTGCTGAGACTTCCCAGAGTGTTTTGCATTTCTATAAGTGTGTCCAGTGTTTCCTGAATTTTTGATTGCTTTTTCTTTAAGCTATTTATTTCCTTGAATATTTCTCCCTTCATTCCTTGTATCGTTTTTTGGGTTTCCTTGCATTGGGCTTTGCCTTTCTCTGGTGCGTCCCTGATTAGCTTAATAACTAACCTCCTGAATTCTTTTTCAGGTAAATCAGGGATTTATTGGTTTGGATCTATTGCTGAGGAACCAGTGTAATTTTTTGGTGGTGTTAAAGAGCCTTGTTTTGTCATATTGCCAAAGTTGGTTTTCTGGTTCCTTCTCATTTGGGTAGGCTCTGTCAGAGGGAAGGTCTAAGGCTGAAGGCTGTTGTTCAGATTTTTTTGTCCCATAGGGTGTTCTTTTGATGTACTACTCTCCCCCTTTTCCTATGGATGTGGCTTCCTGTGAGCTGAACCGCAGTGATTGTTGTCTCTCTTCTGTGTCTAGCCACCCAGCAAGTCTACCTAGCTCCAGAGTTTGTCTGCACAGAGTCGTGTGATATGAACTGTCTATATGGTTCTCTCAGCTGTGGATACCAGCAGCTGTTCTAGTGGAGGTGGCAGCAGGTGAAATGGACTCTGTGAGGGTTCTTAGCTTTGGTGGTTTAATTGTCTGTTTTTGTGCTGGTTGGCCTGTTGCTGGGAGGTGGCACATTCCAGAGGGCATGAGCTGTAGTAGTATGGAAAGAAACTGATGGTGGGTGGGGCCCTAGATCTTCCAAGAGCACATGCCCTTTGTCTTTGGTTACCAGGGCGGGCAGGGAAGGCCCATCAGGTGGGGGCAGGGCTAGGTGTGTCTGAGCTCAGACACTCCTTGGGTGGGTCTTGCTACAGCTGCTGTGAGGGATGGGAGTGAGGCTCCCAGGTCAATGGAGTTGTGTACCTATGAGGATTATGGCTGCTGAGTTATGCAGGTTGTCAGGGAAGTCAGGGAAAGCCGGCAGTCACAGGCCTTACCCAGCTCCCAAGCAATCTGAAGGGCCTGTCTTTCTCCCACCATGCATCCGCCTTAACAACACTAAGTCTGTTTCCAGACAGTGGGCGAGCAGGGCTTGAGAACTTGTGTTGGGCTACCCTCCTCCCAGCTGTGAAAGAAAAGGGCTTTGGTTCTTCCCCTGCCTGTGGAGTCTGCACACCAGATTCACACCCTCCTTTGAGTTCTGGCCAGGAGGTTTCTTGCCTGGTTCAAATTGTTACAGAGTTCAGCTGAAGACTTCCTTCTCCTTGTGGCATTTTCCACGCACCTCTGGCTGCCGTCCCAAAGGATCCCTGTGGTGCCAGGCAGGAATGGCCTGCCTGGGGACCCAGCAAGGTCCCAGGGCCTTTCCCACTGCTTTCTCTACCTCGTATTTCCCTCAGCTCTCTAAATTTACTCCGCTCTAGATAAGGTCAGAAATTTCTCCCACAAACTCGACCTTCAGTTTCCCCAGTGGGTGTATGTTTTTTGGAGAGGAGGATCTCCCTTTTCCACTTCTGCAGTTTGGGAACTCACAGCATTTGGAGTGTCTCCCGGGTCCAGCAGGAGCAGTCCGCTTCCTTCAGAGGGTCTGTGGATCCTTTTGAGATTCCTGGTTTGTTCTTGCAGTTGTTCTGGAGGTAAAATTCATGACATGATCCTACTCACGCTGCTCTGTCTGTCAAAGTCGGAGCTGCAATTTAGTTCTGCCTCCCGTCAGCCATGATGATCTCTCTCCCAATCTCTGTTCATTCTTAATTGTATTTTAAGATAGGATTTGATCTGCAAAAGATTGGGGCTGGGGGAGACCTGTTCTTTTGCTACAGGTGGTATGAGAAGCTCTGCTCCACATACTCTGGCTGTTTTTCAGCACCATCTTCCACTGCTTTTCCCCTGGTTTACTTCACTCTATACTCCTTGCTGTTCCTCAAGCATGTTAGGCAGGCTCTCACTTCAGCTCCTTTGAACTTGATTTTCCTCTTTTTCCGAAATACTATTCTCCCAAACAGGAGCATAGCTCCATTTGTCTTTTCCTTTTCAGTTTGCTGATATTTATTATCTACCACCCACTCGTCCTTTTATGCTTACTGGGCCCCTCAGATCAATGGGATGAGAGTGAGCACCCTTGTCTTATTCTTGGCTTTTTGTGGTATTTCTCAAGTTCTGGTACTATGTATATACATTTTTTATACTTTTTTTATAAATGCTCTTTTTTATATTAATGAATGTTTGCTTTTTTCTTAGTTTACTAAAAATTGTTTTCAGTCATAAGTGTTGAATGCTTTTTCTGCATACATAGTAATAATCATACTTTTTTCCATTTTAATATTTTGATGGGATATAGTAATAGATTTTTCTAATGGAATCTTTTATCACCAAAACAGATATACAAACATAAAAATAAATAAGAAAAAGAGGATACAGTGTTTTGAACAACTCTTTCGGAAGATTCTTCCTGATTTAGGTGTCATCTTTTATCCTAAACTATGTGTATTTATTCATTTTTTTTTTCAATTTATTACAGCAATAGAGCTATTATATTAAAGCTTCTCAGTTTAGAAGTACTGTTTTTTAGGCCAGGTGCAGTGGTTCATGCCTGTAATCTCAGCAACTTGGGAAGCCAATGTGGGCAGATCACTTGAGGCCATGAGTTTGAGACCAGCCTGGCCGATATAGCAAAACCCTACCTCTAGTAAAAATACAAAAACTAGCCTGGCGTGGTGGCACACATGCCTGTAATCCCAGCTACTTGGGAGGCTGAGGCAAGAGAATCTGTTGAACACAGGAGGCAGAGGTTACAGAGAGCCCAAATCATACCCCTGCATTCCAGCCTGGGTGACTAAACAAGACTGTCTCAAAAAAAAAAATACTGTTGTTTACACGTGGTTTATTTTCTTTGGGTACCTTTTGTTAACTTTGTCTAGATAAACATAAAAATAGATAGGTTTAATGAGTTTACGTTTCAGTTATTAAGCTTGTGGTAGAATTAACCCACAGTGTGATCAGTGCCTGTTTCTCTTTGAATAAGAAATTTGCCATTGAAATTCCTTTGTGAATAGCTAATGATTTCTTTTGTCTTAGGTGTTTATTATAAACTCATCAAATATATTTCTTCTTGAACCTGCAAATGAAATTAAAAATCTTCTGGATGAGCACACAGATATGTGTAAACGCATTCTTAACATTTATCGGTACATGGTTGTACAAGTATCAATGGACAAAAAGACTTGGTAAAAAAAATTTTTATCCTTTGTGCCTATGTGTTTTTTATTGTGTACACAGGTATAGTAAATTTTAGAGAAATAGTATCTGTGAAGAGGGCTTGTTTAGAATATTATAAGGGCTCCTATTATTGAATAAATATAAAATTAATCATAGTGACAATAGTTCCTTTCACCTTATCTGAAACATCTTTGTTCAGACTTCCACAAGACCCCTTGAACTGTCTTCCTGAAGTGAGCATATAATGGCCTCATCCTCCTCAACCCCTAAGGAATGAATACATGCATACAAACATATATGAGTAAATGAAGTTTACTTGTATGTGAATGAGCTAATGAATAAGTTGATGATTAACTGAATGCCTGAATCCTTCATCTGGCATTCAGAGCTGTATACTGTCAGGCCCTGCCTACTTTTCCTGTCTGAAGTCTAACCTCCAACTTTCAGGATAAGATCTTGCTTTCCAGCTTTATTAAGTTTCTCTTCCCTGGGCACCTTCTGAACTTTCCTTTAGAATGCCTAATTCTGCTATTTTTCCTATTGTCACCATAACTGTCCCTTAGATTCACCTTCCTGTTTCTATATATCCTTACTTAAATTTTTTTCTTCTCTTGTTTCCATTTTATATTTGTACTTCTGTATAGTTCTTATGAAAACTTTATTGATCCCTAAAATACTTGTGTAAATGTCTGTTTATCACCATAGAACCGAGAACCCCTAGAAGGTATTTACATGTTGTCTTATTTTTATATTTCCTACATTTCTTAGTATAGTACATTATATATCATTGGTGCTCTATAAATACTTGTCTAGTTGATTGGAAAAATAGACCTTTTGGGGATATGCAGTTCTGCAGTTTTTGTAAAAATGAAATGTTTATCATAAAATTCAAACAAAGAAAAGTTTAAAAAAAGAAAAAAGCTCAGAGGTTCACTCTCTAGAGATATTAGTGATGTTTGTGCCTTGGTGAATATCTAGCTCATCGAACCACACACAGTTATATAATATTATACCATATATATATGCCATAATTTTCTTAACCAGTCCTCTACTGATGGACATGTAGTTATTTCTCTTTGTTTTGGGGCAAAGAGAGGACAATGAACATTCTTATATATATTTCATTTTCCTCTACAGTGACAAAACATAAATTAGGCATATGCTTTGAGTAACTATTCCTAATTTTTTAAGAAATAAGACTGATTAGTCAAAACATATGCCTAATTTATGTATAAAATGGCTTTATATTTTGAAAAGATTCTTTACTATGGCTCAAGCCTGTAATCCCAGCACTTTGGGAGGCCAAGGCGGACGGATCACGAGGTCAGCAGATCGAGACCATCCTGGCTAACACGGTGAAACCCCATCTCTGCTAAAAAATACAAAAAACTAGCCAGGCAAGGTGGCGGGTGCCTGTAGTCCCAGCTACTCGGGAGGCTGAGGCAGGAGAATGGCGTGAACCCGGGAGGCAGAGCTTGCAGTGAGCTGAGATCTGGCCACTGCACTCCAGCTTGGGTGACAGAGAGTCTCAAAAAAAAAAAAAAGAAAAGATTCTTTACTAACAGTATTAATAGAACTGCATGTAGAAGTAGTTATTGTTAACACATTTGGGACAATTCTTTGTGCCACGTAGCTTTCTAAGCACTTTACACATATTTTCTTACTTAATTCTTACAGCACCCTATGATACAGATAATACTGGGAAGTTAAGTAACTTGTCCTTGTTCACACAGCTGTTGAGCAGTGAACAGAGATTTGAACTATGGTTTTTCTGACTTCAGAGCCCAAGTTATTATTAGCCAGTAACTGTACTACATTGGACAATTCTTTTGTTAGTCCTTTTTTTTCTTTCTGTATACTTTGAATCATTGATGAGCCAGATTATAGTGACTACCTTGCTATATAGAAAACAATTTTAGAATTTTTGTTAATTTTTTAACTTCCCTTGAAGTAATAGCGTTTTGGGAGGTTTTTCATATATTTTACATTGAATTTTTTATTGAGAGAGACGGTTTCGCCATGTTGCCCAGGCTGTTCTTGAGCTCCTGGGCTGAAGTGATCTACCTGCCTTGACCTCCCAAAGTGCTGGGATTACAGGTGTGAGCCACCACACCTGGCCAGAATTTGTAAAACTTTATTAATTAAAATCATTTTTATCGTATTACAAAGTGAAAAGATTGTATGATTTATGAGTGAGTTATGGTTTGACAACAAATAAGATTTATTTGGAAAATCTATGCTTTATTGCATTTGTAGTTGATTTCAAGTAGCTTTTTATTCAGGTAGCTAAGCTGGAAGCATAAGGTTACAAATGTGGCACCTTTGATTTTTATTCTGTGAATAAATACATGCATTTATTTGCTAATATGTCCAGGATATTTTTAATATAGTGATAGTTTTCTGTTTGATTCTACTCTGACTTCTCAGAAGAACCATGACATCTAGATCTAGGATCTGTTGCTACCCCTTCCACATTTCTCACAGTGACTGTTCCATGTATCACGATGCCTGGAATGGACTTGCAAAATAACCAGAGGGGAGGAGGCTGTGATAGAGAATTGGGCTGATATACCCAACTGAAAGTCCCTTGTTAGCCTCTTTTTTATATGTAGTTGAATCAAGTTTTGAAATATCAGTGTAAATAAGGTAGTTTTATGGTTTTAATAATAAGCATCTAAGAGAAAGAGGCAAGGTAAGAATAATAATAGAATTGGTTCAACTTGCAGTACAGACAACAAATTAAAGATTAAAAAATGGCATAATGAAAAGAGTAGAAAGAAACAATAGAGTAATGGCCCTTGATTAATTATCAAGCTCACTGCAGACTCAAACTCCTAGGCTCAAGTGATCCCCCCACCTCAGCCTCCTGAGTAGCTGAGACTGTAGGCATATGCCACCACACCCAGCTAATTTTTTTTTTTTTTTTTAAGAAACAAGTCTTGCTATGTTGCCCAGTCTTCTTTGTGATCTATTAATTAAGATGTCATCTAATTTCTGAAATTGAGATTGGTATGATTCAGAATATGTAGTTATTCTCCATATTATAAAGATGGATTTGATTGGATTCCATCTGGGTAGAACTATATTGTGTAGATGAGTGTTCTTCAGATAGCTCCTTAAGATTGCTACTTGATTTGTGGTTGGGGAGACGGGAGCATTCTCCACATTATCACTTCGATTCCTCAGCTTTTGAGTAGGGTTTTATTTGATGAGAGGATATTGTGGCTGATAAATGATTTTAAATGATTGATGTTGATATATAAAATGGAATTTTAATTTTTAATATTTAAGGAACTCCAAAAATTTGAAATTGTCTTTCAAAGATGTTTGATATTTGAGTTTTTATAAGAAGTATATATTTGAAAGTTAACTGTTAACCAAATGCAAGCATATGCAAGAAGGAAACATTAATCAATCTTTATTTTAAGGGAACAGATGCTGCTTGTGTTGCTCAGAGTGACGGAGTCTGTACTGAAGATGCCATCACAAGCTTTTCTACAGTTCCAAGGGAAAAAAAATATGACCTTGGCAGGTCGACTTGCAGGACCACTTTTCCAGGCAATAAAAATAAATAAATAGATGAATAACTGGATAGATATGGGTTTTTTGTTTTGTTTTGTTTTGTTTTGTTGTTGTTGTTTGTGTGTCTTTTGAGATTCATTGAACCCTGAACTTGTTACCAGGAAAAAAATGTTTTAAATTAGAGATTATTTGTTATTTATTAAGGGATCTTTTGTAGAGCTAACTTAAAAGTTGCTTATCGAAATAACCTATTTGCCCTACATACAACCTAGTATGAGTGGAGGTAATATCAGATCTGTGAACAAGCAGGCTAATGATATTTATTTTATCTCTTGTGTGGTATACATAATGTGTGATTGCAAAAACTTAGCAGTGTTTTAGGGATAATGACCTGACTGCTTTATGAGTTTCCATATCTCTGGGACTGCTAGGAAAAACTGTCTTTTTATGTTATTCTGTAATAATGAAAAAGTAATAAATAATTACGATTGATTCTTATCATACTTTTTTTAAATAAGACTTTATTATCCTCCCTTCTCAATTGGTGGTAGTTTGATTACACAGGAATTCTATATTGTTTTTTAAATCTGAGGATAGAGTTGACTTGAAATGTATTATGGATTCTTTGAAAAATAGAAAACAAAATATTGTTTTTTAAGATGATACATGAAATACAAATACTTGATTCTTAATGTCAAAGATAAAAGCTGTCTCAGATCTAATTCTTGGCCATGAGTATAGCCATTTAAATTGATTAGAGTTTTTTTTTCATATATTAGCCATTTACCTAAAATTATATGCTGGTGTTGAACAGTTCTTTAAAACCAGCTATATGTATCATCTAAACTCTTAACTTCATTAACCATTTTTTGTTTCTTCATTCAAGTTTACCCAGTGTTAGAGCTAACCTGATGGTGGGAGCTACAGGAAGATAAAATTTTATCTTGCTATGTGAAACAACTTTTTTTTGTAGTCTGAGTATTAAAGTAGTCTTTTTTTTTTTTGGTAGTCTGAGCATTAAATTAAAGATAGATTGGGAGGTCACTAGTTACTACAGGTCTGTACCTAAACTCTGTTCATTTTCATCTTTACATTTCAGGTATGAATTTATGTGAATTCCTTTCTAAATGTTGAATTAAGCTTTTGAGAATCTTTATTTTATGACTTGTTTCTTCAATCAGAGGACATATCTTTAGTAGAAATCCGCAAAATCTCAGGGGGTACTGGCTAATCAGTTTCTGTCCTTTTATGAATTTTTTTATCCTATGATCAGATTTATTACAGAATGCTTTTAATTTAAAATTTAATTTCAATGTTTACATATACATTTTCAAAAATACGCTTGATTAAGTTAAATATATCTCTATTATGTTGTTTCTTTATATTATTAAAAAACATTTTCGAGTTGTGGTTAGTGATTTCCATCCTTAATTTGGGAATGTAAGTTTTGGTTTTTTAGTTCAGTAACTCAACATTTTCAACACTTAAAAGTATGGAGACTTTTTTTTAAATAGTATTTATTTAACATTAATGTAATGCAGTATAAGAGACAGTTATAGATGTAGAGAGATTTCTTTTTAGTTTAGATTGCTGGATGTTGGGAGTTGGCAGTTGCTGAAATGAAATTTATAGTAGATTCTGACAATTACATGAACTGCTTTTACAAGTATTATCTACTAAAAAAAGCATGAGATTTTAAATTTTGCTTCTTTTTAAGTAATTTTTAAAGAATTAAGAATTGAATATCTGATTTTGAAGTCACACACTAAACACATCTTATTGTTATTTCTGATATTTGTCTTTGTAGACCCTGATAGTTGCCTGGATCAAAGCAAACCTAAATGTGTACATCTCCCGAGAACTTTGGGATGACTTACTGTCAGTATTGTCATCGTTGACCTATTGGGAAGAGTTGGCCACTGAGTGGTCACTGACTATGGAGACATTAACTAAAGTTTTAGCTAGGAATTTATATAGTTTGGATCTCAGTGATTTACCATTGGATAAGCTGAGTGAACAGAAACAAAAAAAGCACAAAGGAAAAGGTAAGAATTGTTCATAGAGATGCTCTATATAAATTTGTTTAAATAATTGAGTCAGGGAAAACCGTTCCAGGGAGAGGGTGAGGGTGAAATAAGTAGAATCTTAAATATTTTTAAGAATTAAACAAAATGAAAATGTATAAAATATGATTCCTTTTTATCATAAGCAGTTTTTTCTTAGAACTGAGAAGGTGGTTTCATGTTACTCTATTTAAAATGTACATAATAATTATTTTAAAAATGGTTTTTGAAAGCACTTACTTAGTTTTTAACTAAAAGCAAACATTCCCTAGACATGAAATATGTGTCTGTCTAATGTTAAAAGGGAGTGGAGCAGTAGTGTAATGATAATATCATTAATATACGTTTTTTAAAAACTCAGTTTGTTAGGATTTTGCCTTTTTTTTCCCCCAAGACAGGTCCTCACTCTGTTGCCTGGATTAGAGTATAGTAGCATGATCATGGCTTACTGCAGCCTCGACCTCCCAGGCTCAAGGGATCCCCCTGCCTCAGCTTCCCAAGTAGCTGGGACTACAGGCATATGCCACTGTGCTCAGTTAAATTTTTTTGTTTGTGTTTCTTGTAGCTACATGGTTTCACCATATTATCCAGGCTAGTCTCGAACTCCTGGGCTCAAACAATTTGCCCACCTCCACCTCCCAAAGTGCTGGGATTACAGGTGTGAGCTACTACACCCAGCCAGTATTTTACATTGCTAAATATTAGTTGCTAGCTAGAGTTTACATCTAAGTCACATTTCATACTTTTGTCCAGGATATTATGTGCTCAAACTACTTTATCCTGGACTATATTTCCCAAGTGGCTATTATTGGCAGATTAGAGATTTAGTAACCATCACCACAGGATGGGTTTTGTTTAGCACATTTCCTGTCTTTTTTTCTTGTCTAAATGTTTCATTTTTATTCCAAACCAAGTGGGTGGCAGCGAATTTCTAATAGCTTATTGCTAATGGTGTAATTTTAAAATTCTGCATCAGTTTTGGGATATGATTTATACCTAAAGTGAAACTCATAAAAGCCTTACAGTACATAGCGTTTTATCTTACTACTTTATAATTTATGTAAGCAAACCTAAGACTCTGAGGCAAGGTAGCACACATAACTTGAAGATATTATTGATCAAGTAACAGTATATTGAGGTTGAAAATCTACATTTCTAGGAGTTGGACATGAATTTCAGAAAGTTTCAGTTGACAAGTCATTTTCTAGAGGATGGAGTCGTGATCAGCCTGGCCAAGCCCCAATGAGACAGAGGAGTGCAACAACCACTGGTTCTCCAGGAACCGAAAAGGCGAGGAGTATAGTACGGCAAAAAACTGTTGGTATGTACTCTTGAAAATCATGAGAATGGTACAGGGCACTACATTTATAGTCCCTGGTAACAATTTATATCAATATATCATTTTTCTTACCAGTTGATTGTTGTGAAATGAAAAACTGCCATAGCAAAGCCGTTTTTCCAGAAGTACTCAGTGTCTTGTTACATGCTATGTTATCCCTTTATGCTATTAAGATTTATCAGACATTCTGTGGTTTGTTTTACTGTAGAAAGCCGTAATTTTAAATGTTATTTTACAGAATTGAAGAAGTAGAACTGTGATTCACTTTACAGAACTCAAGCATTAACTGGTATAGTTTCATTAAAGGAATTTACTCACAAATATGGAAAATTAGGGTAGCTATTTTCCAGTGCTACATTTATATAGTAGATTAGTTTCACAAACTTCCAACAAGAATCTCATTTTCTCTGCTGGCAGACAGCTGAGGCCAACATGGAGTCTATTCCTGAGTTTCTTGCTGCTTTTAACAAAAATGGAAGAACGTTCTATAACCTGGGAAATAGCAACAAAGGAAAAATGTTGGGAACAATTTCTGGGCATAAAATCTCACAGCATACTGTGGAATTAGCTACCATCTCATTCCTTTTTCTCAGAGGTTTATAAACTTGGCTGAATTATAGTAGAAAGAGAACTGCAATGAGAAACAAGGAAGGCTTTTTCCTAATCTCTTTTCTTACTTCTCTTTGATCACTACATAGCTAGGTAACCCTGGGCAATCTACCAAATGTTTGTAGGCTTTTTTTAAAAGAGAGATCTCACTCTGTTGCCTTTGTTGGATCGTAGCTCACTGCAGCCCTGGACTCCTGGGCTCAAAGTCATCCTACCTCATCCCTCCCCTGAGCCTCTTGAGTAGCTGGGACTACAGGCGCATGCCACCATGCCAGGCTAACTTTATTTTTCATAGAGACAGGGTCTTGCTATGTTGCCCAGGCTGGTCTTCAGTTCCTGGCCTTAAGTAGTCCCCCTACTTTGGCCTCCCAGAGTGCTGAGATTTCAGGTGTGAGCCATGGCACCCAGCCTTTTCTAGGCTTTTTAAGTACTTCAGCTTTGTAGTGAGAATGATAATACCACTCATTCCTGAAACAAAATTGCCTGAAGTTATTCCAGGGTTTACAATCAGTGCTTCTATGGAAAGAGAATTTTCCATGGGAATGTATCTGTATTTAATGGTAATCAGTGAAAAACACTTAATTTTAGAGAAATTTAAAGCCATTGTTGTAAGGATACATCTTGTATAAAAAATTAGGTTCTAAAATGTTAAGAATTATGGTTTGAAAGGAAGAAACAACTAGAAAGAAAATAAGAGATTAAAGATTTTAAAAATTAAAATACATGGTTAATGTAAAATCCTTTAAAAGGATAACATATTCAGAATTGTCTTATGCTTTTAAAATAAGCATAGAATTACATTGATTGTATGTTCCAAGCTAGAATAATAAGACAATATATAAGGAAAAAGTTATTGTAGTATTAAAATGAATATAATGGGAATTTTACTATAAAATTACTTTTTGGAATCCTAAGGAAAATGATTATATTTGAAATGCCTTCCTTCATTTTATATTAATGTCACAATTATAGAAAATATTTGTGTATTAAGAAGAAATTGTTGGCTGGGTGCTGTGGCTCACGCCTGTAATCCCAGCACTTTGGGAGGCTGAGGCGGGCGGATCACAAGGTCAGGAGTTCAAGGCCAGCCTGACCAACATGCTGAAACCCCGTCTCTACTAAAAATACAAAAAAAATTAGCCGAGCGTGGTGGCATGTGCCTGTAATCCCAGCTACTCGGGAGGCTGAGGCAGGAGAATCGCTTGAACCCGGGAGGCAAAGGTTGCAGTGAGCAGAGATAGAGCCACTGCACTCCAGCCTGGGGCAACAGAGGGAGACTCCATCTCAAAGAAAAGAAGAAATTGTTCTTCTAAGTGTAAATTTTTATTTTATTTCAATCTAATCTTTTTTAAAAAGTACATTTTTTTTTTCTGATTATAGAAGTAATTTATGCTTAGTGTGGAAAGTAACATTTAGGGAAGCATAAAGACCCATTAGCTGTCTAATGAGAAGTAATCATTGTTAACATGTTGGCATATATCTTTGTAGTCTTTTACATAGCATGTAATGAGTAAAATATTCATGCTGACTTCATAGCTCATGGTGATTACTTTCTAGTTGTACTAATGTCAAAACAGCCTTGTCTGAACTGAACAAGCCTATCAAACAAAGTTAAAGCCTTAAAAATTTGTTGAGAAAGGTACCTGCATAAAGTTCAAAAAAGGGGCAGCAGATTAAATTAGGATGTTCTTTGGGCATATTTTTAAAACTTTTTAACATTACTGTTTTTTTTCTTTCTGAGACAGAGTCACCTAAGCTAGAGTACAGAGGTGCAATCTCAGCTCACTGCAGTCTCTGTCTCCCGGGTTCAAGTGATTCTCCTGACTCAGCCTCCAGTAGCTGGGATTACAGGCGCATACCACCACACCCAGCTAATTTTGTATTTTTAGTAGAGATGAGACTTCACTATGTTGGCCAGGCTGGTCTTGAACTCCTGACCTCAAGTCATCCACCTGCCTCAGCCTCCCAAAGTACTGGTTTAACATTAATTTTTCCAGCCTGGGCAACATGGCAAAACTCTGTCTCTACTAAAAAAATACAAAAAGTTAGCCGGGTGTGGTAGCACATGCCTGTAGTGCCAGCTACTTGGTGGACTGAGGTGGGAAGATCTCTTGAGCCCAGGAGGTTGAGGTGGCAGTGAGCCACTGCACTGCAGCCTAGATGACAAAGTGAGACCCTGTTTCAAAAAAAAAAAAAAAAATCATCCATTTTATTGATTGATTGATTGGGATGGAGTCTCGCTCTGTTGCCCAGGCTGGCATGATCTCAGCTCACTGCAACCTCTGCTTCTGGGTTCAAGCATTTCTCCTGCCACAGCCTCCCAAGTAGCTGGGACTACAGGCATGTGCCACCATGCCTGGCTAATTTTTGTATTTTCAGTGGAGACAGAGTCTCACCATGTTGGCCAGGCTGGTCTTGAACTCCTGACTTTAGGTGATCCACCCACCTCGGCCTCCCAAAGTGCTGGGATTACAGATGTGAGCCTCTATGCCCAGCCTTTATGTTTTTCATGAATGTACATAGTTAAAAATTTAGACTGTGATTAAGTGTATACATTGTAGTAAGTCTCCCTCATCAGTATTCCCCACCCTCCCATTTCACCTCACTAGAGGCAACCACTATTACCAGTTTCTTGAACATCCTAAAGATACTTTATGTCTATACAGGCTTATAGCATAACATATACAATCTTGTGAATCATGGCTTTACACATGTGAATGAAAAAAAATTCCTTTAAGTACTTACTATAAAATTGCTGTTCTATGCATTAAGGATATAGTTCTGAACAAAGCAAGTAAATTCCACTGGGGCTGACAATTCTAGTGTTGGGGAAGAAATGTAATAAGCAAATAAACTAGTAAACATGTCATGAGGTAGTAAAGTTATGAAGAAAAGTCAGTCAGGATAAAGGAATAGAAAGTGTTGGAGCTAAGGACATAGGACTGTTTTAAGTAGGGAGGTCAGGGAAAGCTTATTCTATCCTATAAGAACAGAGACCTGAATTGGGAAGATGCATTCCAGGCAGAAGGAAAAGTGAAAGTCCCAGAGCTAGGAATGTGCTCTAGGGCTTTTGAGTGTTTGAGGAGGAGTAAGGAAGAAGAGAGTGTTAGGAGATGAAGTCAAGCTATAATGATATATCTTAAAGATTATTATATATCAGAAAAATGTTGGCCAGGCACGGTGGCTCACACCTGTAATCCCAGCATTTTGGGAGGCCGAGGCAGGAGGATCAGTTGAGGCCAGGAGTTCGAGACCAGCCTGGACAACATGGTAAAACCCCATCTCTACTAAAAATACAAAAATTAGCTGATCGTGCTAGTACACGCCTGTAGTCTCTAGACCCTGCTACTCAGGAGGCTGAAGCAAGAGAATTGCTTGAACCAGGAGGCGGAGGTTGCAGTAAGCCAAGATTGTACCATTGCACTCGGCAGAGCGAGACTTGTCTCAAAAAAAAAAAAAGTTGAACTTCCTATATCATCATTACATGGAAGTACTATAATTTAACCTATCTCCTGAAGATGAATATACATTTTATAATTTTGTGCTATTAAAAATGGTGTAGAATAGGCTAGGCACAGTGGCTTATGCCTGTAATCCCAGCACTTTGGGAGGCCGAGGCGGGTGGATCACCTGAGATCAGGTGTTCAAGACCATCATGGCTAATACGGTGAAATCCCATTTCTACTAAAAATACAAAAAATTAGCCAGCATGGTAGCGTGCACCTGTAATCCCAGCTACTCGGGAGACTGTGGTAGGAGAATTGCTTGAACCCGGGAGGCAGAGGTTGCAGTGGGCTGAGATCGCACCATTGCACTCCAGCTTGGGCAACAAGAGCGAAACTCCATCTCAAAAAAAAAAAAAAAAGGTATAGAATATACTTACGTATTCTTCTATAGTTTGTGCATATATGCAAGTATATCTATAGGTTAAGTCTGTAGGGTTTGAAATTAATTTGCCCTCTAAAGAGAGGAACCTTTATAGCCTTAATAGATTTAAGTAAGGATCATTAGTAGATATCAAAAACATTAATAAGTGAAGGATTACTTGGGAAGAGGATATTCACTTGTTGCCAAGGACTATCTTACAGATTATTTATATTTGCAAAGGGTAAATATACCTTTACAATGGAGGGATCTGGAATCAAGCCTATATACCTAACTTCTAGTTTATAGTGTATATAGGAGATAGAAGAACAAATTAAATGACTCCAAGAGAAAATAATTGAACAAAATTAGAATGTAGTACATTTTATGAGACAACTGGTCTAGCCTCTTCAAAAGCACAGTATCATTTTTAAAAAGTTGAGGTGGGATCTGTTTTAGGCTTAAGAGACAATAACCAAATGCAATATATGAACTCTCATGGAATCCTTGTTTGAAAAATAAAAATTATTTTGGGATATCTTGGTAACTTTGAATATGGATTGAATATCAGATGATATTATGGAATTTGAGTAAATTTTCTTAGGTGTGATAATGGTGTTGGTATATAGGAGGATGATCTTACCTGTAGATGAATCCTGAAATATTTAGGGATGAAGACTCATGGTATCTGCAGCTTACTTTCAAATACTTCAGCAAAAATGTACGCACAAATATAAAGCAAATATGGCAAAATGCTAAGCAGTTGAATCTAGGTGGAGGTATACCTGTTTACATTACAATAGTCTTTTTTTTTTTTTGAGACAGAGTCTCACTCTGTCACCTAGGCTGGAGTGCAGTGGCGTGATCTTGGCTCACTGCAACCTCCCGGCTTCAAGTGATTCTCCTGCCTTAGCCTCCCAAGTAGAGTAGCTGGAACTATAGGTGCACACCACCATGCCCAGCTAATTTTTGTATTTTTAGTAGAGATGGGGTTTCACCATGTTGGCCAGGCTGGTCTTGAACTCTTGACCTCAAGTAATCCACCCTCCTCAGCCTCCCAAAGTGCTGGGATTATAGGTGCAAGCCACCACGCCTCACCACCTTTTAATTTTTTCTACGTTTGAAAATTTTCTTAATAAAAAATTGGGAAGAAAAAGGCTTTTTAAAAAGTCATTAGATGACTTGTATTGCCAGCAACATAGTGAACTTGATATTCTGGAACTATTAGATATTCTTGCTAGCATTTTGTCGCACCACTGGTTTGCAAACAGAGAAACCTGTAAGACTCTCCTTACTCACTTCCTTGACCAAAATAAACAAAACTGTGAGCGGAAAATGGAGTGATGAGCAGTAAGCACACTGGAAAAGTGGGATGATCTTGAAGCAAATTGCTGATAATCACTTCTGGGATCCAGACTAAGACTGGAGCAAGCTTCAAGGTTGGAGGACTGAATTGAAGACTTCCATGTTAAATTGGCTGCCTTGACAAGGATACAAGTTAATTTCTTTTTTTTTTTTTTTTTTTTTTTGAGACGGAGTCTCGCTCTGTCGCCCAGGCTGGAGTGCAGTGGCCGGATCTCAGCTCACTGCAAGCTCCGCCTCCCGGGTTCATGCCATTCTCCTGCCTCAGCCTCCGGAGTAGCTGGGACTACAGGCGCCCGCCACCTCGCCCGGCTAGATTTTTTTTTGTATTTCTTAGTAGAGACGGGGTAATTTCATGTCAGTAATGCTTCCTGGAAATTGTGCAAGCAAACACAAATTACCTCTGGAGTAATTCACTCTCAAGTAGGCCTCCAGAAATTCCACAGGTTAGAATCAACCAAATATGATTCACAAAGATTATTCAATAAACATGGAAACAAATTATATAAATGAGTTAGCAAAAAAGAGAGAGAGATTGAGATTCCTTAAGATTTTAATCCCTAATATTGGAATAAAATAACCAATTTTGTAACCAATAAAATAACTATGTTTGAAATGTTTAAAGAGGAAAATGATAAGCTCATTAAAATGATTAAAAGGAACCAAATAGAACTTTGAGAAATAAAAATATAATTCCTGAAAGAAAAAAAAAAACAGTATTAAGCAACACATAAGATATAAATAAAGAGAGAATCGGTAACTTGGATTAGAAATTTGAGGAAATCACCCAGGACATTGAGATGGGAAATGTGAAGGAGAGGGTAAGAAATTTGTAGAACAGGATGAGAGGGTCTGATGTGTCTAGTTGGAATACCAGAAGGAGAGACTGAAGGAGAGGCAGTATTTCAAGAATGACAGAGAATGTATTAAAGCTATGAGTCTATAGGAACGGAAGCATATAGTATACCAAATAAGTAAGTAGAAACCCGTACTTAAACACACTGCAGTGACATAGCAGAATGGAAAGACAAAGAAAAGAGCATAAAGGCTGCAAAGAGAAAAAATACATAATCTTTCAGAAAAAAACAGTTATGCTGAAAACAGTGTTCTCAGCACTGACAATGGAAGACAGAACAGCAGGATAATATCTTCAAAGTGCTGAGGAAAAATAACTATCATTATAGAATTGTGTACTGACCAAACTTTCAAAATGGAGGGTAAAACAAAGACAACTGGATTGACCTTAATGATATAACTTCTAAAAGAATATGTCAGGAAAGAAAATAACCCCACATTTAAAGTCTGAGATGTAAGAAGGATAAATGATCAAAGAAAGTGGTAAATGTGTAGGTAAAGCTAAATAAATATTATCTGAATATAGTAATTTTGGAATTGAAGGGTAGAATTTAAATACTGATCATTCATAATATATAGTTCAGGAAGAGTTTAGTGAGAGTATAAATATTCTCAGATCCTTGTTCAGGGTGAGGTAGAGAGCTGGTGTTATTGCATTAACTTTAGACTTTAAAAATATAGGGTAAAAAGAAAACCCAATTGAAAATGGACAAAGGATTTGAATGGACATTTCTCTAAAGAAGATACACAAATGGCCAATAAGCACATGCTCAAAAACACTAGCTATCAGAGAAATGCAAATGAAAATCACAATAAGGTGCCACTTTACACCCACCCACTAGGATGACTATTGTTTATCAAAATACGAATATTAAGTGTTGGTGAGGAGGTGGAGAAATTGGAATCCTTATATATTGCTAGTGGGAATGTAAAATGGTACAGCTACTTTGAAAAACACTCTGGAAATCAGTTCCTTTAAAGTTAAAATTATATGACCCAGCAATCCCATTCACAGGTATATATCCAAGAGACTTGAAGAGTGGCTGCTCTCATCAATTTTTTTTTTTTTATTTTGAGATAGAGTCTTGCTCTGTCACCCATGCTAGAGTGCAGTGGCACCATCTCAGCTCACTGCAACCTCTGACTCCTGGGTTCAAGCAATTCTCCCGCCTCAGCTTCCTGAGTAGCTGGGATTACAGGCGCCTGCCACCATGCCTGGCTAATTGTTGTATTCCAGTAGAGATTGGATTTCACCATGTTGGCCAGGCTGGTTTCGAACTCCTGGCCTCAAGCAGTCCACCCGCCTGGGCCTCCCAAAGTGCTGGGATTATAGGAGTGGGCCACCACGCCTGGCCCGCTCACTTCAATTTTATATACTTGTTGCCAAAATCAATTTTAGTCCAAAGTGCAGTTTATTTCCTATTCTCAGAAAGTTCATGACCAAAAATTAGCCAGGCGTGGCGGTGTGTGCCTGTAGTCCCAACTACTTGGGAGGCTGAGGCAGGAGGATGGCGTGAACCTGGGAGGCGGAGCTTGCAGTTAGCCAAGATCACGCCACTGCACTCCAGTCTGGGCGACAGAGCGAGACTCCATGACCTTCTGAGACTGACAAATTAATATCCATATGCTCTAGTATTACTATAGTATTGGGACCAATCTGATTCATTTTAATGGATTTTTCTGGTATAATTTCTCACTATTCCCTTTTGCGTATTGCACGTAAAAGCTGAAAAATAACTTCTGAATAATCCTGTAAACACAAAAAACTTTAGATTCCTCCTCATCATTGAGAAGGGGAGTAACCTGATACAACTGTTTTTAGAGATTAATTTGGAAATGTTGAGTACTGTGCATTTAAGAAGAAACTAGTGGAACCTGAAGTGGGTAGCTTTATTAATGTAAAGTCAGGACCAGGGTAAAGGACGAACGGTGGGGATAGAGAATAACCGAGTTGCTCAAGCTAGAAGTCTGGGAATAAGCTTCAGCTCTTCTGACTCTCTCCTATATCCCCAAACTCTGATTGAATCATCATATCCTGATGATTATATCTTGAGCTAAGTATCTGTCACCTTTCTTCACTTCTTTACATTTCCACTGCTGCTATCTTGGTCCAGTACACCATTACATCTACATTGCTGCACGAGTTTCCTAACTTCCCTGCATCAGTTTTTCACAACCTCTAGATCCGTTTTCTACCTTATTGTCATAGTGGTATTAAGAATAATTTCAAATTGATGTCACTTTTTTGCTTATATTTTTCAGTGGTCTTTTATTGCTCTTGGGATAAAATTGAAAATCTTACCATGATTTTTATAAGGCCCTGTATGATCAGGCCTCTGCCCACTTTTCCAATCTCATTTCATTCCTTTCTCCTTTGCTCTCTACTTTTCACATTACTAGATTTCATTTATTAAAGCAGTGAGAGAAGAAAATTCACCAACCTGGAGTTTTAGATCCAGCTTATTTGTCCTTCAAAAGTGAAGGAGAGGCTGGGTGCATTGACTCATGCCTGTAATCTTAGCACTTTATAATCTTAGATTATAGGCATGAGCCACCAAGCCCAGCCTATCTTTTTTATTTTTAATTAATCTAACAGCTAATGATTTTTTCAACAAACTGAAAACATAATATTCGGTGATTATAGCTTGTGGATGGTGAAATGATTGATAGCAGTATTTTAAGGGATGAAAAGGAGGAATTGGGAATCCTTTTAAGTATGTCTAGCTGGAAAGTGGCACAGCGTTGTTTTAAAAAGAGGACTTGGGTGGGGTACAGTGGCTTATGCCTGTAATTACAGCACTTTGGGAGGCCAGGGTGTTTAGAGTTCAGGTGGGAGGCCAGGTGGCTGGAGTTGCTTGAGCCCAGTTCAAACCAGCCTAGGCAGCATGGTGAAACTCTATCTCTACAAAAAAAAATCAAAAAATTAGTCAGGCATGGTGGCTTGCACCTGTAGTCACAGCTACTCAGGAGGCCGAGGTAGGAGGATCACTTGAGCCCAGGAGGTTGATGCCACAGTATGCTGAGATTATGCCACCGCCCTCCCACTTGGATGACAGAATGAGCCCCTGTCTCAAAAAGAAAACGAAGAGTTGGATTAGTTGTAAATGTATATTGCCAACTCAGGGGCAACCACTAAAAAGGTTTTTTAAAAATGTAGTATAGTTCATGTGCTAGGAGGGGAGAAAAATAGAATCATAAAATACTCAGAACCAGAGGAGACAGTAAAGAGTGGAATACAAAAAAAGGCACTGAATAGAAAACAGGAACGAATGTGGTACAGTGTTAACAGTATAGCAGTAATCACTTTAAACATTAGCTGTCTAAATAAACCAATTAAAAGACAAAGACAGTCTCAACGGATAAAAGAACAAGCCTCAAGTATATGTTGACTATAAGAAATCCCTTTAAAATATAAACATACATAGATTAGACAGATTAAAAATGAAGAGATGACAAAAGATATACTATGCTAACATTAATCAAAAGAAAGTGAGACTAGTTGTACAGTCGTGTTATTTAACAAATGGGGATATATTCTGAGACATGCATCAATAGGCGATTTCTTCATTGTGCAAACATCATAGAATGTATTACAGAAACCTAGGTGACATAGTCTACTACATACCTAGGCTGTATGGTGTAGCCTATTGCTTCTAGGCTGCAAACCTGTACACCATGTAACTGTACTGAATATTGTAGGCAATTATAATATAGTGGTAAATATTTGTGTATCTAAGCATATCTAAACATAGAAATGGTACAGTAAAAATAAAGTATTATAATCTCTACAGCTAAAACAGAGTATTATAAATATCAAATCTACAGTAAAAATAGAGTATTATCCATAAGGACCACCATCATACATGCGGTCTGTTGGTGACCGAAACATCATTATGCAGTGCATGACATGACTATGTTAATTTCAGACGAAGCCGACTTTAGAACAAGGAGAATTATCAAGAATAAAGAGAGGTGTTACATAAAGATGATTAATTCTGGCCAGGCATGGTGGCTCACGCCTGTAATCTCAGCACTTTGGGAGGCCAAGGAGGGTGGCTCACCTGAGGTCAGGAGTTTGAGACCAGCCTGGCCAACGTGGTGGAACCCTGTCTCTACTAAAAATACAAAAACTTAGCCGGGCTTATTGGCACATGCCTGTAGTCCCAGCTACTCAGGAGACTGAGGCAGAAGAATTGCTTGAGCACAGGAGGCAGAGGTTGCAGTGAGCCGAGATCATGCTACTGCACTCCAGCCTGGGCAACAGAGCAAGACTCCATTTCAAAAAAAAGAATATAAAAGATGATTAATTCTCCAAGAAGACATACTAATCCTTAATGTGTATTCACTGACAACAGAGTATCAAAATACATGAGGCAAAAACTGATAAATCTGCCCAGAGAAATAGAAAAAGTAGTGGTACTGTGGTTGGATATTTAACATCTTTCTATCAGTAATGGAGAGATCCAGCAGGCAGAAAGTCAGTGAGGACATAAATGAAGTGAATAGCACTATCAGTCAACTTGATCCAATTATGACATCTATAAATTGCTTAATCCAGCAGAGATTATACTCATTCTTCTCAAATTCATGCGAAACATTCACCAAGACCACATTCTGGGTCATAAAACATGTCTTAATAAACTAAAAGGAATAGAAATCATACAAAATATACCCTCTGACTGCAATGGATTTAACTATAAATCAATGACGGAAAAAGTTGGAAAACTCTAAAATACTTGGAGATTAAACGACAGACTTCTAAATAATGCACAGCTCGAAGATGTTTCAAGAGAAATTGTAGAATATTTTGAACTAAATGAAAATACAGCATCAAAATTTGTGGGCACTGAAAGCTGTGCTTAGAGGAAAATGTACAGTATTGAAAGTATATATTACTAAAGAAGAAAGATCTAAAACCAGTAATCTAAGCTTCCACCATAGGAAACTTGAAAAAAACAAATCCAAAGTAAGTAGAAGAGAAGAAATAATAAAAATTAGAGCAGAAAACGGGGAAGTTGAAAACAGGAAATCACTAGAGAAAAATCAACAAAACTGAAAGTTGGGTCTTAGAAAATATCAACAAAACCAATAAATCTCTAGCTAAGTTAAATAAGAAAAAAATAAGATATCAATTATTAATACCAAAAATGAAAGAAGAACCATTACCAGTGATCCTTTTATTATTATTATTTGTTTTATTTTTAATTTTTGTGGGTATACAGTATGTATATATGTTTATGGGATACATGAGATATTTTGATACAGGCATGCAATGCGTACTCATCACATCAGTGTAAATGGGGTATTCATTACCTCAGACATTTATTCTTTGTGTTTCAAACCATCCAATTATATTCTTTTAGTTATTTTTAAATTTACAATTAAATTATTTTTTGCTATAGTCACCTTGTTGTACTAGCAAATGCTAGGTCTTGTTCATTCTTTTTTTTTTTTTTGTACACATTAACCATCTGCACTTACCCTTTCCCCCACTATACTTCCAAGCCTCTAGTAACTATCCTTCTATTCTCTATCTCCATGAATTCAGTTGTTTTAATTTTTAGCTCCCACAGATAA
Organism: Colobus angolensis palliatus; assembly: GCF_000951035.1. Classification (NCBI taxonomy): domain Eukaryota; kingdom Metazoa; phylum Chordata; class Mammalia; order Primates; family Cercopithecidae; genus Colobus; species Colobus angolensis. Next base: position 915,456 of record NW_012113030.1, on the reverse strand, counting down.
GTGAGGGCATGTGATGTTTGTCTTTCTGTGCCTGGCTTATTTCACTTAACATAATGACCTCATGTCAGGATCTCATTCTTTTTTATGGTTGAATAATAGTTTATTGTGTATATATACCACATACCCTTTATCCATTCATCTGTTGATGGATACTTAGGTTGCTTCCATATCTTGGCTATTGTAAATAGTGTTGCAGTAAAAATGGGAGTGCAGATATCTCTTTGATAAACTGATTTCCTTTCTTTGGCTATATACCCAGGAGTGGGATTGCTGGATTGGTAGCTCTATTTCTAGTTTTTTGAGAAATCTCCAAACTGTTCTCCATAGTGGTTGTACTAACTTACATTCTTACCAACAGTATGTGAGGATTCCCTTTTCTTCACATCCTGGCCAGCATTTGTTATTGCCTGTCTTTTGGATAAAAGCCATTTTGACTGGGGTGAGATATCTCATTGTAGTTTTGATTTGCATTTCTCTGATTATCAGTTATGTAGAGCACCTTTTCATATACCTGTTTGTCATTTGTATGTCTTCTCTTGAGAAATGTGTATCAGATCTTTTGTCCATTTATAATTGAATTATTAAATTTTTTCCTGTAGAGTTGTTTGAGCCCCTTGTGTATTCTAGTTATTAATCTCTTGTCACATGCATACTTTGCAAGTGTTTTTTCCCATTCTCTGGGTCGTCTCTTCACTTTGTTGACCATTTACTTTGCTGTGCAGAAAGTTTTTAACATGATCTCGTCTCATTTGTCCATTTTTGCTTTGGTGGCCTGTGGATATTATTTAAGAAGTCTTTGCCCACTTCGTTGTCCTGGAGAGTTTCCCCAAAGTTTTCTTTCAGTGTCATAGTTTGAGATCTTAGATTTAAGTCTTTAATCCATTTTGATTTGATTTCTGCATATGGAGAAAGATAGGGATCAAGTTTCATTCTTCTGCATATGGATATCCAGTTATCCCAGCACCATTTATTGAAGATACTGTCCTTTCTCCAGTGTATGTTCTTGGCATTTTTATTGAAAATGAGTTCACTGCAGAAGTGTAGATTTGTTTCTGGGTTCTCTGTTCTGCTCCATTTGTGTATGTATCTGTTTTGATGATCCTTTTATTTACTGATAAAAGAATTAAATTTGATAACCTAAAAGAAATAGCCGATTACTTGAAAGGTACAATCTACCAAAACTCATACAAGAAGAACTAGATAATCTGAACAGCCTGATATGTATTAATGAAATTGAATCAATAACTAACAACCTTCCAAATTAGAAAGCACCAGGCCCAGATGGTGAATTCTACTGAACATTTAAGAAAGAAATAATTCTCCACAATTTCTCTCAAAAAATAGAAGCAGAAGGAATACTTCCTAATTCTTTTGAGGAGTACTGCATTACCCTAAAGCAATTCATCTCATCAGCAGGCTAAAGAAGAAAAGCCATATGATCACATTCATAGATGCAGAAAAGCATTTGGCAAAATCCAATACGCATTTAGGATATAAACTCTTGGCTGGGTGCAGTGGCTCACGCCTGTAATCCCAGCACTTTGGGAGGCCGAGGTGGGCAGATCACGAGGTCAGGAGATCGAGACCATCTTGGTTAACATAGTGAAACCCTGTCTCTACTAAAAATACAAAAAAATTAGCTGGGCATAGTGGCAGGTGCCTATAGTCCCAGCTACTCGGGAAGCTGAGGCAGGAGATGGCATGAACCCGGGAGGCGGAGCTTGCAGTGAGCCAAGATCGTGCCACTGCACTCCAGGCTGGGCAACAGAGCCAGACTCCATCTCAAAAACAAAACAAAATGAAACAAAATTCTCAGCAAAGTAGGAAAAGGGGGAACTTCCTCAACTTGATAAATCTGTTAAAAAATAAAAACACAGGACAACCTACCTCTAGCATCATACTTAATGGTGAGAAACTAGTGTTTTTTCTGCTAAGATCCACAAGACAAGGATATCTCACTATTCCTGTAAGACAAGAAAAGGAAATAAAAGGTCTACAGATTGGGAAGAAATAAATAAAGCTATCTTTGTAGATGACATGATTGATTATGTGGAAAATTTCAAGGTGACAACCTCCTGAAACAAGCCATTATAGCAAGGTTATAGGATGCCAGATTAATATATAAAAGTCAAGTTGCTCCTGCCATACCAGCAATCAACAACTGGAATTTGAAACTAAAAGCACAGTACCATTTATACTAGCACCAAAAATCTCCAAAACAATTAGGTATAAATCTAGCAAAATATTTACAAGATCTATATGAGGAAAACTATGAAACTTTGATGAAAGAAATCAAAGATATCTAAGTAAATTGAGAGGTCTAGTTCATGTACATAGATAGAAAAACTCACTATTGGCAAGATGTCATTTCTTCCCTACTTAATCTGTAGATTCAACACAATCTCAGTTGATTATGTTCTTAACAAGTTATTTTGTGGATATTGACAGAAAGAATCTAAAATTTATATAGAAAGGCAGAGCATGAGCAACATGGCAAAACCTGTCTCTACAAAAAATACAAAAACTAGCTGGACGTGGTGACATGTGCCTGTAGTCCCAGCTACTTGGGAGCCTGAGATGGGAGGAGTGTTTGAGTTCAGGAGGTTAAGGCTGCAGTGAGCCATGGTTGTGCCCCTGCACTCTCTAGCCTGGGTAACACAGCAAGATCTTGTATCAGGAGAAGAAAAAAAAGGAAAGGCAAAAGAACCAAAAGAGCCAGAAGAGTCAACACAGTATTGAAGGAAAAGAATGAAGTGAGAGAAGGGCCAGAACCTGACTTCAAAATTTACTATAGTAATCAAGAAGGTATGGTATGCGTGAGAGAATAGACAAATAGATGGAATAAAATAGAGATTCCAGAAACAGACCCACACAACTAGAGTCCACTGATCTTTGACAAAGGAGCAAAGGCAATTCAGTGGAGAAAGGATGATCTTTTCAACATAGTGCTATAACAATTGGACATCCACGTGCCAAAAAAAGGTGGATCTATATGTACACAGACCTTACATCTTTCACAAAAATTAACTCAAACAGATCATAGACCTAAATGTAATGTACAAAAGTATAAAACACCTAGAAGACAACATAGGAGAAAGTCTAGGACACCTTGGGTTTGGCAATGAGTTTTATGATACAACACCAACAATAAAATTCATCTAAGTTGGACTTTATTAAATTTAAAACTTCTGCTTTGTGAGAGACATTGTTAAGGGAATGAAATGACAAGTCACAGATTGGGAGAAAATCTGCAAAACACATAGCTGATGAAGGACTGATTCTAAAACATACAAAGAACTCTTAATATTCAACAGGAAGAGAACAACTTGAAAAATGGGCAAAAGATGTGAACAAACACCTCACCAAAGAAGATATAGAGATGGCAAGTAAACATAGGAAAAGATGCTCAATGTCGCATGTCATTAGAGTATTGCAAATTAAGACAAGAAACCACTACACACCTAAAAGAATGGCTAAAATCCAAAACACTGACAACACCAAATGCTGACAGGGAAGTGTAGCAATGGGAACTCTCATTGGTGGTGGAAATACAAAATTATATCATCACACTGGGAGACAGGTAGTTTCTTTCAAACCTAAACATAGTCTTACTGTAGGATCCAACCATAGCATTCTTTGTATTTACCTATATAAGTTGAAAACATGTCCACACAAACATCTGCACATAAATATTTATAGCAGCTTTAGTTGTAATTGTCCAAGATATTCTTCAATAGGTAAATGGACAAACTGTTGTACATCCATAAAATGGAATATTATTCCATGATAAAAAGAAATGAGCTTTCAGGCCATGAAAAAAAAAGTGAAGAAACTGAATGAGTATTGCTGAGTAAAAGAAGCTAATCTGAAAAGGCTACATACTGTATGATTTCAACTATATGACATTGTGGAAAAGGCAGACTTTTGTCAACAGTAAAAAGATGACTGGTTTCCAGGCACTAGGAATAGGGGGGTGGGGCTAGAAGGGATGAATAGGTGGAAGCAAGCACAGAGAAAAAAGATGTGAAACTATTTTGTATGATACTGTAACGTTATATATGTGTCATTATACTTTCTCAATACCCATAGAAGGTACTACATAAACAGTGATCCCTAATGTAAACTATGGACTTTAGCAATACTGTATCAATATGAGCTTGTTAATTGTAGCAAATGTACCATGCTAATACAATATGTTAATAATTGGGGAAACTGGTAGGGAGGGGGAAAGGGATGTATGGAAACTCTTTGTGGTTGCCACTCATTTTTTATCTGTAAACCTAAAACTGTTTTGAAAAATGTATATTCTTTAAAAAAAATGTATTTTTTGGAATAGAAAATAATTTAGACATTTGAAATAACCACAGATTTATCTGTAAAATATTTTTTTTTTTTTGAGACGGAGTCTTGCTCTGTGGCCCAGGCTGGAGTGCAGTGGCCGGATCTCAGCTCACTGCAAGCTCTGCCTCCCAGGTTTACGCCATTCTCCTGCCTCAGCCTCCCAAGTAGCTGGGACTACAGGCGCCCGCCACCTCGCCCGGCTAGTTTTTTGTATTTTTTAGTAGAGACGGGGTTTCACCGTGTTAGCCAAGATGGTCTCGATCTCCTGATCTCGTGATCTGCCCGTCTCGGCCTCCCAAAGTGCTAGGGTTACAGGCTTGAGCCACCGCACCCGGCCTCTGTAAAATTTTTAATTCATTTTTTAGTTTGTGTCATTCTCCATTTATTTATTTTCTGACTTGCATTGGGAGAAACAAATTGTATTTCTGACATTGATTTATATTTCTCTTTTATGAAGTGTTTCCTTTAATAACCTGATTGCTCTCTCGTTAAAACTGTATTTTTTCCTATGACTTTGAATTACCTGATAGAGTGATAGAATATTTAACTTTTTCTGACTAACTTAAACAGCTTTCTTTATACTGGTGATCTAAACTGATGTAAGCACCTTATGTCCTTACAGTTCATGAAGGCACTAGTATAGTCTATGTTGAAATTTGCAGAGTAGCGGTTTTGTCACGTAACGTTTCAAAGACTTATTTTACTGGTTGCTTTCTAGAATTTTCAGATAGAAATTGGAAGAGAATTTTTTTGTTTTTTCTTTGAAATTCTAAGATAATTTATTCATTATTTTTCACTTAATAAACATAAAGGCAACTTACCTACAAATAAAAAATATTAAGCATGATGTAATCCTTTTATCTCAGAATACTCAAGATGGCTTTATTAAGATAAATTTTGTTATTAATAGTTTAAAATGTAAAAAATGTGGAGAGTATGTCTCTGGTTTTGCTTATGCTAACAAATATTAAGAGAGATTGCAATGAATTTAAGAATCATTTTTGAACATACTCATAAGCAATGTAACTTGCTTGCATTTATGATATAGGACCTGGTGTTCAACTTTTGGAGCATATGTATCACTGTTTTGTTTTCAGATTTTACTTTTCAATTATGTGTATTATGATAATAGGCCTACATTTGGGAACTTCAATAGGTATTTCTGCCAATGAATAGGAATGTATACATAACGTGAATTTTAATAAATAGGGAAGAAAATGTATATAATACTTTGGAAATGAGAAAATTCCGGAGTTGCCTTCCTCATGTTTATTTTTTGTGTTTGTATACTGTTAGTGATCCATCACATTTGCTGTCCATGAATTTCTTCTGCTATACGGAAACTCTAGAGTACAAGTTACAGTTTTTTATATAGTCTGTATGGTCCAAGGTGAATTTATGGGAATGCATTTTTTTTTTCTTTTGAGAGGGGAAAAGATAGGAAGCCTTCAAAAATTGTCATGCTCATAATTTGAAAATCTGTTTTTACTTTTTGATGTTATGTTTTTCATACTGCCCATTAAGCATATTATAGATTTATGATCACTGATGTATGTGTCTTAGGAATGTATGTGCTAATAGGAATGTCAGTAACTGTTTAGGTTAGTAAATCCCAAAAGATCTCAATAACTAATTCATTGTAAATAATTTTCTGTAGTGAGGGTCACATAGCTGTGAAGCCATTGATAGACTTCTAAGTATGCCTAAAGACTCAGAGTTTAGTTAAAACAACAACAAAAGGAGGTGACCATTTTTGCTCCATTTTTTAGGGTTTTTAAATTTGTTTTTGAGTCAGAGTCTTACTTTGTTGCTCAGGCTGGAGTACAGTGGCACAAACACGGCTCATTGTAGCCTTGACCTCCTGGGCTCAAGTGATCCTCCCACCTCAAGTCCTCAGAGTAGCTGGGACCACAGGGACGCACCACCACACCCAGCTAATGTTTTAGTTTTTGTTTTTTGTTGAGATGGGGTCTCCCTCAGTTGCCCAAGCAAGTCTCGAACTCTTGGACTCAAGCCATCCTCCTGCCTTGGCCTCCCAAAGTGCTGGAATTACAGGTGTGAGCTACCACACCAGCCGAAGGGTAACATTTTTAAAGAATTCATTCAGAATCACAACACAGATATATTTCACTATTAATATGGAAAAAGTTCCAAGGCAAATGCCCAAGCTCTTCTTTCAAGTTTGTGTTGGGAAAGAAAGGAAAAAAGGAGTTTTTATTTCCCAGAAATTATCCCTAGGGGAAAAAAGAAAAACTTGTAATTTATCTGTGGAATCAAAACTTCAATTCAAGTTTTTAAAAAATGTATTTTAAAATTCTGGCTAACACGGTGAAACCCCATCTCTACTAAAAATAGAAAAATTAGCCAGTCGTGGTGGTGGGCACCTGTAGTCCCAGCTACTCGGGAGGCTAAGGCAGGAGAATGGCATGAACCTGGGAGGCGGAGCTTGCAGTGAGCCGAAATCGCACCACTGCACTCCAGCCTGGGTGACAGAGTGAGACTCCGTCTAAAAAAGAAAAAAAAAAAATACATACATATATATGTAAAATGTGATTACAACTATAGATGATATTTTACCCTCTGTGTAACACTTTAAGATTTGCATATGTATTTGTGTCTTTGACCAGTTTTAATGAGTGATTATGTTGGAGTCAACGTAACTTTGTTTCAAATTAGATTATAAAATTGTTGGTGACTTTCTCAAGAAGGAAAGAAGCTAGCAGGAAAACTGGAATAGGGTGAGATTCTGACATTTTGTATATGGGTTGTTTTTAAAATACACTTGATCTTTAATAGATAACATGGTAAGCCATACACTAAAGACAAATTGTTGCCATTATCTTAGAATATTCCATGCTTCTATATTTTTTACATACAGATTGTTCTTAAAGAATCCTTAATTTTATCAGCATTCATACATTTTTTTAATCTGTGATTATCTTTTTCCAGTTATAAACTATGAAATGCATTTAGTTTTTGGTTAATGTTTGTTTTTACTTTCTCCTCCATATCTTCACAGCCTGAAATTGTTTTTCAAATGGTTAAGCTGGACTCCTACTCAAATATAGATATTAAGTAAAAGTAAAAAATTATTGCACTTATATGTGGTAGGGAGTAGGGATTCAAAGATCGGAAGATATGGTTCTTGCATTCGAAAAGTTGGGTAGGCTGACCTAAAAACATACAGTCCATGAGAAATAGATTGTAAGCTTTGCAAAAGTGGGAATTCTTGTTTGTTTTTGTTTATTGCTGTGTTGCCAGTAAAGTAAATAATTGTTTGGGAGAGTTAGAAAAGCCTCTCAGGGACTGGGCATGGTGGCTTATTCGTGTAATCCCAGTACTTTGGGAGACCAATGTGAGAGGGTCGCTTGAGCACAGGAGTTCGACACTAGCCTGGATAATATAGCGAGACCTTGTTTCCACTACAAATAGAGGGGGAAAAAAAAAAAAGGCCAAGCATGGTGACACATGCCTGTGGTCCCAGCTACTCTGGAGGCTAAGATGGGAGAATTGGCTTGATCCGAGGAGTTCAAGGTTGCAGCAAGCTCTGATGATGCCACTCCCGCCTAGACAGCAGACTAAGACTGTCTCAAAAAAAGAAAAAGAGAAAAAAGCTTCTCAGATGAAATGATACTTCAAGTATGAAGGAGTATGTCAGGAAGAAAGAGACACCAAGGACATTAGCAACATACAAAGACATGATGTGATGGTGAAAGAGAATGAAAATTTTAAGGAACATTATAAAATTCTGAGTGATGGCAGCATGGGAGGACAGTAAAAGAAAATAAAGTCTTACTGAGTGGTAGATTGTAGGCAAGTCGTAAAGGCCTTGTGTGAGTTGTATGATAATCTAAGGAATTTAAACTTCAGGGAACCAAGTCTGTCCAGTAATCAGGGAAACTCAGGAATTTGAATTGATGTTAATATTCAAACTATTTATTTTACCACCATTGCTATTACATTGGATATTATTCAGTATTGTTTCTTTCAAGTCCTTGATTCATGTGTAACAATAACTACAACTTAATCAAGAATCCTTGAAATAAATGTTTTTTAAAAAAATCTCTGGGAAGTATAAACTTGATTATTTATTTCTAAGTGAACTATAATTTATCTTTAATTTTTGTGAACTAGGGACTCTCCTAAGAAATTATCAAATACAACTACAAATGCAATTTTTAAAAAGTAATCCAGTTTAAAGCTATCTTTGAAAACAATTTTGTTTTTATGTTTATGATTTGAATAAGCACAAAATTATCTATTTGTATCAAGAACCCAATTTTTCATGCTGTGCAAATTGTGTTTTCTATAAATGTTTCTATGTAAAAATTTTAATTTTACTCTTATACTTTATTATAAAAGATACTGATTTGATTAGCATTCTCTTACCAGAAACACATACTAGCCATGAGATTAAATCCTTTTGATTATGAATTACCTAAAAATTTCTAAGAAAGACCATTGAGTGATTTAGAAAACTTTGTTAAAACAGAGTATGAAAGTAGGAATGATTTGTTCTTATAATTCAGCCTTATTAAGAAGAATGGCTCAGGATTGCCTAGAGATGTGCCCAAATATTGTTCCAAAAGTTTCTTTGAATTATTAATATTGAGTTATTTTCAATGTTTCCATTCAGTGAATTTCTCAACCCTTGGTTTTGAGAACATAATGCTAATTAAGGTGTCTGCTGTTGTTTAATGCTATTACATTGTAACTGCTAATAATAGCATTTTCCTGCTTTATATAAAAAAATTATATTCAAAATGTTGTGTGTGTTCTCTGATTTCTTTTCTTACAGCTTGCCAGTATTTGCCGTGCTGAAATGTTTTAATTTATAGTTTCCTTCCTTTGTACCTTTTAGTTTTCTCTGTTGCTGCTTTTTCTGTGACACGAGCCTTTCATTATAGTCACTCTTCTTTTTTCCTTCCCCACTTCTTTCTTTTCCTTTTTTAAAGCCATGAGAAGCCGATCCATTGGTGAATGTGCTCTGCCATCGGCCTATATACGCAGTGCTAAAAGTGCTCCTGTTCTGATCCATACTTCCAAACCCTTCTTGCCTGATATTGTTCTCACTCCCCTTTCTGATGAGCTTTCAGGTAGTGCCACCTCTGCTAATTTCTGCACCACCCTTTTCACTTTTTAATCCTCTGCTTTCAAATTTTGCTTATCAAATAAACTCTTTAAAGTTAATTTCTTTGGGGGAGGTGTGGGAAACTGGGAAAATGATTGAGAAATCAACATTTTGAGTTATTTGAACTCTAATGCTGTCCTTGCAGTTCATTCTGGAAGTGCTAAGTTTAGTGCTGTGCCAATGTCCAGTATTTTTGGTTGTAAATGGCCATTTTTTTTTTTTTTTTTTTGCTCATGTTTTTTTCTTCCTCTCAGGTGGTTAAAAGAAGTAGTAGTATATATTTATATCATAGATGTCTTATAAAAGATGACTTAGAAAGATAATCAGAGCACTGACTTTTAATTTCCCATTGTTTTGACTGACAATATGGTAAATCTTGAATAATTTATTCTGCATTGTCTATAGGAATGGAACTAAGTAAGGGCATTCAGTATTTGGGAAAAGTATATAATCTAAAAGTTGCTTTGGAATAAATCTTTGTATTTATGTTACATGTAATCATGTATAGAATTCTAAGGACTCACTCATTTTTAAACCATTCTGTGAAGCCCTGACTTCCAAGGACCTTCAAAACCTGCTTAGCTTTCCAGTTCTGCCTTAGGTCCTTGGTCTCCAGTACTGGGATGGTCTGCTCTTTTATTAAACTTTAATTAACATGTAATAAAATGCATAGCTTCATAGACTCAGTTGAATAAGTTTTGAAAATTGTACACACCCCTGTTAACCATCACCACAAACAAATTATAGAACATTTCCACTACCTCAGAAAGTTTCCCAGTGACTTTTTTGAGTCAGTCACCACGCACTCTTCCCCTCCACACAATTATAACAACTTTTTGCTGTTTTGTTTAAAAAAAAATTTTTTTGGCATAAATAAAATCATACAATGTGCAAATTGTGCTAACTCAAAGAAACCTCCTTGTTTTGTTAACTTGGGAACCATAATATAATTAATTTTAATGAAATTGGAGTTGATTTTTCAGTTTAATCGATGACAATAATAGAAAAATTGGCCTCAACCCGAACCTTAATATCCAGTAAGTATTGATGGATGATGAATGGATGTATTTCACACCAGTAAAATTAAGCAACCTGAATATTTTAAGCTACCAGCGCAGAAAATTAGTAAGATTTAAAACTATATAGATGTGATAATATAAATTTTAATAGATGGTAGAAAATGGCACACAATTTTGTTACATATGATGCTTAGCAGCTACAAATAAAGAATTAGAATATTTTTGTCTCTTTAGTTCTCCATTTAAGCACTGTACCTCCTTATGTAAGTAGCACAGATTTTGGCTGCTTACATCAAAGTATAATCTAGTTACTTAAGATGGCAAACAATGTTTCTGTTCTTAAAACTGAATTAGATACAGCTAAAAGAAACTCTGGGTTTTTTTGTAAACTTCTCTTGGATACATTTTTTGCTCCTAGCTTTTATAAAAGACAGAACATTTAATGCAAACCATTCTTGACATTTTTAGAAAAATTAAAATGAGCTTTGGCCACTTCCATTATTATTTTATTCTATTCATTTATTTATATTAAGTACAGAATTTGAATTCTCTCGGCCACTAATTCTTAAAAGTTTGATTGGATTAGACATTCTGCTACTGTCTTAAAAAACTGTCGAAAGACTTATTTTTTTCTCCATATCTAAAAGGATTTACAGAATTTCTCATCTGCAACTTAATATTTTGGCAAATATTCATGTTAAGTGCTAAAACATTTTTGAATAGCTAAAACAAAGATAAGGTTGTTCCTTTCAAAATATTTTCGAGTGGTGCCATACGCAGGATGAGAAGTTCTTATTTCAGAATTCTTGCTTTGCTGTAAATACATAATTCAGAAAGTTTACCTTTTTTATGCTTTTATGATTTAAACGTTTATGAACACTGTTTGAAAGGAATTTTCTAAATGGCAGTTTTATTTGTTGTATTCCTTTTCCCCATCTGGGGTAATATGCTTTCTATGATAAATTTAAAGATTTAGATGGTGTTGAGACATCAGTCACTAAAATAAAACAAACTTTATATCTGATTATCAAAATAATGTTCATTTTAGAAAACATGGATTACAAGGAAAAGCATATGAAAAATATACATAATCCTCCAAAACCAGTGATAATTTATTGACAACTTCAGATGCTTTTACTGCCAGTTTTTTATGCTTATGTACATTTAAAATATAAAAACATAATTACAGTTAGTTTTGAATTAAAAATCATTTTTTCTCTTAGAATTTGAAAGAGGCAAGGAAACTGCCACTTTAAAATAGCAGCAAAATCCCTCCTTTCCTGATAACTGACTTGTGAATGAAGTCAAGATTTTTCAAGCTGATGTAAATTTAGAATATTTTCCAGGAGATGCAAATCGGTGTATAGAGGAAAAGATTAAAGATTCATAGTGCAAATCAACATATTAAAGACCCTTAGAAAACCTGTTAAAAAAGCAAAACTGTTGGCCTAGCGTGGTGGATCACACCTGTAACCAGCATTTTGGGAGGCCAAGGCAGACGAATCACGAGGTCGGGAGATCGAGACCATCCTGGCTAACATGGTGAAACCCTGTGTTACTGATATCCTGTGATATTGATATCCTGTGCCATTAAGGTTCCAGAGAGAACCAATATGAAAATTAAACAGGATTGATCTTACACCAGTTTACATTGTAGAAATCTAAATTATTGGATTGGTCTTTGCCTCTGCGATTCTTGGAGGCAAATTAAAGGCTTGGAGTTTGCTTCTTCAGGTGTTAGGTGTAGAGCGAAGAAGAGAGGAAGAGATAAGAGAAAATGTAGGGGTTATAAGAATAGAGATTTGTAAAAATAGTGCTAAATTAAAAAACAAAAATCACGAAAATCTTAGATCATCAACCAGTCATACTTTTTCATTGCTGATGTTTCTTCCAAGGTTTGAGTAAATTTTACTTTAGAATAGTTTAATGTACAGAGAATTAATAAGAAAATGAACTGTATGAAGGGGAAAAAGTAAACGGTTTTTCATGCTTTTGTAGCTCTCCCTCATGTGAATTAGCTTAAATGAACTCATAAAATATTTCCTGAGTGTATCTCTGAAATCAGGAATCGAGGTTTCTTCAAGTACTTCACCAAAAAAAACCTCAATGAAACGACTCGTAGACAATCTACTTCTAGCTTACGGTTAAAAGTAGAATTTGTCAGAAAAATATTTTTCTGATACTTTCGGATAACAGGAGAGGTAAAAGGAAAGTCCTTTTAAATCCTTTTTTTTTTTTTAATGTACTAAATCTATGAGAAAGGACTATGAGTTTTTTAAGTATTAAGTATCCTATGGTTCCCAGCCCTTTTTTCCTCCTCCAATGTTCTTGTAACTGTCCATACTACCTGCATTGTTGTAAGTATGATGCTATATGATAGAGCTTTACATACAGCTATAGACTAGCGTAGCTGAATAGTTGAGTATTCTTGAAGAGTTAAAAATTTGTTTTTTTTTTAAATTTGCTCTGTTGCTTAGGCTGGAGTGCAGTGGTGCGAACATGACTCACTGCAGCCTTGACTTCCCTGCCTCAGCCTCCCATGTAGCTGGGATCATAGGCACATGCCACCACATCCAGCTAATTTTTTTATAGAGACAGGGTCGTCACCCAGGGAATTTCTGAACATAAAGTTGCCCAGGCTGGTCTCAAATTCCTGGGCTCAAGTGATTCTCCCCACATTGACCTCCCAAAAGGCTGGGATTACGGGCATGAACCACCACACCCAACGCTTAAAGAGTTTTTCTTAAGTTCTGGGGACCAGTTTGAGGGCACTGTGTCAATGCACTGTTTCTTAACATCAGACTCATCTATAACAGCTTGAAAAATATGTATCAAATTTGATACAATATGTTGGCTTGCACAAACATCTAATATAATTTATTCTGGTGTCTGGGCAAGTTCACTCCTTGGCCTTTCTCTCATTGGCCTTTGATAATCACTTATTTGATAATTACTGTGCTAGATTGTATACGTTTGGTAACCCAGCCTGACAGTCATTATTTTCTTGATAAATGGTTAAGAGAGAAGCCAGAAATCTGAATCATTATTCTTAAGCAAATTACTTTTACTGCCAGAAGTAACACTTTAGTGAAAAAAGGGATATAAAAGAATATAAACATGGTAGGCAGCTTTATGTATACTCCCACAAATGTTTCCTATTATTTTCTAATCCAGTACTATGAGTTTCTCATCCTGAAATTAAGCTTACAGACTCAATTTCTTTCAACCAGTTCCCAAAACTTATTTGTCATTTTTGTTGCTATTGGACTCTGGTCTATCTAGGCTGTAGTATGTAGACTGCTAATGTTGGGGACTGATCTCTTTTTATTAACAAAGCTTTATTATTTGAATTGAGCTCCTTATACTTCTGTTTTGTGACTATCAACCAAAAATAAAATAGTATGTCTCACAGGCCTATCCTTTTCCTAAATTCTGCCCATTATGGAGAATTTTTCATCTCATCAAAAAAGTAGGCCCTTCTTTATACAATCAAGAAATTTTTCCTGTCATCAATGTACAATAGGATATTAATATTTTACAGATTTTTCACTTGTAATCTGCTGATTGTAGCATAATTCCAATTAGATTTTTTTTTTTAAGAGATAGGGTCTCACTGTGTTGCCCATGCTTGATTGCTGTGGTGCCATCCTAGCTTACTGCAGTCTGGAACTGCTGGGCTCCAGCAATCCTCCCACCTCAGCCTCCTGGCAAATTAATTTTTTTTTTCCTGGAATAATTTACATTAATTTTTTTGAGACAGAGTCTTGCTCTGTTGCCCAGGCTGGAATGCAGCGGTGTGATCTTGGCTTACTGCAGCCTCCGCTTCCTGGGCTCAAGCAATTCTTGTGCCTCAGCCTCCTGAGTAACTGGGACTACAGAAGCCTGCCACCACGCCCAGCTAATTTTTTAAAATTTTTGGTAGAGATGGGGTTTCACCATGTTGGCCAGGCTGATCTTGAACTCTTGACCTTAGGTGATCCGCCCACCTCGGCCTCCCAAAGTGCTGGAATTACAATTGTGAGCCACTGCACCCGGCCTACATTAATTTTTAAAAAAGAACATCTCAGGAAAAATGTGAAGCTAACTTAAACATGACATTATATAGCATACTCATTAGCAAAACACTATACTTTTCTTAACATAAAAAATGTATTGGTAGTTTATGTTAAGAATTTTAAAATCAGGAAAACAATATTAGAATAAAAGAGAAGATAGTCGACTGGGCTAAATTTTAGTGGTTTAAATGAAAACTATTGAGCTTATTTGTTGCTTTTAAGTCTTTTCATATGATTACAATAATGTAAAAACTGCTTTGAATTACCTACAAATTGAACATCTAATCTTAAAAAGATAGAACTTTAATAACCTCTGTTAATAATATTTGAAAATAGATGCTCTATAGTTTGTTTGTTTGTTTGTTTTGCTCTATAGTTTTTACTTACCTTGAAGTACATTGCCGTTGTTGCCCAAATAGACAAAAACATAGGTAATTAGCAGAAAAAAACTGAGTTTCAAAATGGCATCAATTTCTATGTAAACTAGTTTAAATGATATTACAAATTCAGGAACCATAAAAATATTACTGATAGCTAACATTCGTGCTTAATCAGTAAAATAATTTAACTTTAATAAAAGGGATTTTGGCACTTGATTCTATGCATCATTTCAGAAATTATTAAAATTTTCTAGTGATATGGTAGTATTTTAACTGAAGAGGTTTTTTTGTGAAACTAACTTGCTTTTTACCAATAAGCAGCTACTTTTTTTTTTTTTTTTAAGGCAAGCTTTTCTTCTACCAGTATTTATTAAGCCCATACTATATGACAGGTCCTCTTTCAAGCAATAGAGATATTGCAATGAACAAAACCAAAATCCTCAAGAAACTTAAATCTGGAGGAAAAGAGTACTTTTTTCTTAACGTTTTGTAAGCTGGTAGTATACTTTAATGTACAGCTTTCCTTTCAAACTAACAAAGGAAACTTTTTGAACAAAATGTTTCCGGGAAAAAACCGGTTTTTAAATCTGGAAATAATTGACACACTTTAATGCTAAACGGTATTAAGGAAACCCAGAGATAAAACTTGACATTTCTGTAACTTTATAGGCTATACAGGAAGCATTTTCTAAACAGTATTAAGGAAACCCAGAGATAAAACTTGACATTTCTGTAACTTTATAGGCTATACAGGAAGCATTTTCTCAATGTTCAAAAGCAGTTTTTGTAAATCACTTGAAAACAACATTTTTATTGTTTCACTCATTAAATGGTTTCTAATGCTTTAGATTAACATTTAATTGAAAAGACTACTTTCAAGCATAGTTTCTAAGGTGTGTTACTAGAGGAGTTTCTCTGAACATGTGAGCACTGGAATACAGGAAGAGTGTGTGCAGTGTTCTCTTAGTGTGAAACGGACCTTTGGTGTTGCTTTGCTGCAACTGCCATTTGCCTTGAGTGATCATTCTTCTCTTCCTCCAGGAGAGTAAGAAAACACAGTCAGTTTCCCTTAAGAAAAAGCAAAGAAAGAGAAAAAATATATAAAATTTTATTTAAAAGCTTTCATTTTTAAGTTAAAATATAAGCAGCATAATTAAATTGTTTTGAGGGCATTTTTATTTAAACCTGATGCCACCATGATTTTTAGCAATTCAATACAGTTTTTTTTGTTGTTTCCTTCTGTATAATTTACTAACATTTGTTTTAGTTAGATTTTTATTTCTAACATTCTTAGCTTTATAGAGATAAATCACTATGCTGCTCTATGGGTTTTTTAAAATTCATTTTGTTTATATTGAGATATAACCAAAGCCTGGCTTTATGGTTTCTTAATGCAATTAATTTTTACCAAGTTTTATTTAAAAATTAATAAATTATTTCATGAGTACAAAACATATATGTTGTATTATTCAACAGATTAAGAGTAAATATTAATTTCTGCCTTACTTTACACCACAGCTCCTCACTTTGTAGCTGTGTAACTTTGGGTAAGTCACTTAAACAGTTTCTTCATTTATAAAATAGGCGTAGCACCTACTTCATGGGGTTGTTGTGAGGATTAAATGAATGATACGTCAGATGCTTACATAAACACCTGGCTTATGGAAAATACTATGTATAGTTTAGTTATTATTTAGTCTTGTTCTCAGTAAAGTTCAGCTGTAATGTATTTGTTCAACTAATGTAAGGCTTGTTAGAGTCAATTATGCTTAATTCAGGTGCCATTTGTATTGACATAATACATCCCTCTTGATCTGAATTTGGCATGAAGTTGATTCCATGTCAGTGTTATTTTCTTCTTTGATTTTATGTAATTAGTATTGTTATGTGCGATGAAAGAACTGTATTTAAAGCTTAAGACTTTTAAAACATTGTTTAAATTTAAATTCTCCAATACTACAATATTGGTAGAAAAAATCCGGTTACTTTTTTTTTTTAAAGCTGTTTCCCTCTTGAGCTTGCATAGAAGTTTTAGATACTCATATATGGTAACAAAGTTTTAGGAAAAAAATAGGCTGAAATACTGGTTAAGTTTTCTAATATGCAAGATGTGAGGGCTGAGTTTGGGAAGGAATTCCTAAACACAGAACATTGTAATAATTTTTCCTGGCTTCTTTAAAATGGAAAAATTGTGAAATATCGATAAAAGAAATTAAAAATTAAAACTAATATTTTACTTTTTCTGACGTTCATGTATTTGTTAGCATCATAATGTTTTTATGATTCTAATCTTTTGAAATCTTGATTTTGACCTTTGGTAAAATTAATTCCAAGCTATAAAATTTGTAAGAATTCTTATAGAACAGCTATCCAGTCTTTATCCTTTGCTGAGTTCTTTAGAATATTGTGTGGAAAGAAATTTAGAGTGCATGCTGAATATAATCTCTGTCATTGAGGCAGAAGTTCTTATGATCCCTTATGGCAGATGTAAAAAACTAAAATATTTATGTTTGTCAAGATGCACAGATATGAGTTAGTTATCTGCTGTATTAAACACTTAATGAGTATAAGTGCATCAAAGTGAAGTTTGTAAGCAAATGTTTCACTTTTCATTTAGAAAAATTTCTGAATGGAGTGCATGAGGAAGAAAAACAATGTCATTTGTTAAAGTTGCACATTCCCCTCAGTTTAAGGACAAAAAGTTAATTGTTTCAGCTTCAGAAGATACTATATATTTAACCTATGTTGAGAGCCTACTAGTGTATCACCAGGAATATACTAGAATCTTGGCATAATACAAACCTCTGTTGATCTCAATTTAGTATAAAGTAGGTCCGTTTGGACCTCATACAAAGAGGGTGATATAAATGAAATTGCAGAAGGACTAGCCTTTTTCAGCCATAGTAGCATGGATCCCAAAAATACTTTGTATGACTATCTCCATTTTATAAATGAGGAAACTAGTCTCAAAGTCTAGAGTAAGAATCAACAAATTACTTTGTAATCTTGGACAAGTCACTGCTTTGCCACTGGATCTAAATTTTCTCATTTGATTGTTCAGTTATAGTTCTGTTTCATTTAACTTTTCTGCAAGAAGCCTGATAAGTAGCAACAGCTGACTTTTTGACTCTGTCCTTTCTTCATTATATTTTGCTGACTTCTGAAAACAATTTTTTTGTTGTTGTTATTTCTAGGTAACTTACAGACCATGATGGATTCATAGACATTGTATTTTGCTTTCAAAATTCCTGTTGAGAATTTGTATATACCTGAACAGTTAAATGGTTATTTCTTCCTGTGATTTTCAATTTCATAAATATTTTTGAGGGTTACCATAAACTTAACACGAAAGGCAGTGAAACTAATGCAGTGATATGCAACACTAAGCCTGTGTCTCAAACTTTTTTTTATTGTAAATTTGATAAAGTAATTTAACCTCTCTGGGCTTCAATTTTCTCATCTGTGAGATAGTTAAATTAGGTAAAGAATCATCTATAATTCTTTTTTTTTTTTGAGATGGCGTTTTGCTCTTGTTGCCCAGGCTGGAGTGCAATGATGTGATCCAGCTCACCACAACCTCCGCCTCCCAGGTTCAAGCAATTCTCCTGTCTCAGCCTCCCGAGTAGCTGGGATTACAGGCAGGCACCACCATGCCCAGCTAGTTTTGTATTTTTAGTAGAGATGGGTTTTCTCCATGTTGGTCAGGCTGGTCTTGAACTCCCGACCTCAGGTGATCTGCCCACCTCAGCCTCCCAAAGTGCTGGGATTTTGGTGTGAGCCACAAAGCCCAGCCTATAATTCTTAAAAGGAGATGTACGAAGCCAGAGATACAGTTTTTAGAGCTTGATGGTTGTTTAATGGAAAGGGCCAGTAACAGGCAGGTAAAGTTTCTTCCTAGCAGATTTAAGTGGTGGTTTTGCCAAAAACAAAAGAATACAATTGATTTTTTAAAAAAATATATTGACTTTATTTGATGTCAGTGAATAAGATTTTAATACTGTAATCAAGTAAAACACCTTGGGAGAACAGTTTCCTGACAAAGAGAACTTTAAGAAAAGGGTAGAGAGTTTCATTTCTAATATGTAATCAAACAGAGGAGCAAAATTTGAAGAAAAGATGCCTCTTACATTTTTGGGAAGGAAGCTGGAGGATTTATTAGACTCTATAAGAGTCTACAGTGGGATACTTGGATCGGCTTTCTGTGTTAAGGTGTATTTTTTCTGCTTGAAACTTAAATAAGTAGGAAAAATTTAATGGCATTTGAGTTGCTTGATTTATTGGCACAGCTCTATCTTTATCTGCACTTCCAAATGTTTTATCATCTCACTGTTTCTATGCATGTTAACATTTTAAAATGTGTTTTGGTAGTTTTCTAATTCATTGACACTACATGCTATATTGGCTTGTGCCCATCATTTTTCTAAAAAAACAGATTTGTATTTTGATTTTTTTTCATTGAGCTTACAAAAACCCAGATTTTTTTTATTTTAAAGTATATGCTTTAGGGTATTATTGAAATTAATAATTATTTTTTATATTCATCTAGTTCTTCTCTACATAATTTTTTTTTCTTTCACAGATATTGATGATGCTCAAATACTTCCCCGCTCAACTAGAGTCAGACATTTTTCACAAAGTGAAGAAACTGGAAATGAAGTTTTTGGTGCTTTGAATGAGGAGCAGCCATTGCCTCGAAGTAGCAGCACTTCTGACATCTTGGAACCATTCACTGTTGAACGAGCCAAAGGTGCAGTTCCTGTCATTGACAGTTCATCCCGTCATGCACCAAGCTTGCAGAGTTCCACAGAGGCTTCTTCAATAACTAGATCCACTGAAAGCCACATCACTGATACTCATAGTAGAGAGTCTTCTCTGGAAGTTGGTGATAGCATATATGACCATCTTTGTCATTTAATAGGTCCAGTAGAACTTGCAGATTCAGCTTTTGAACAAATCCAGTACATTGACCTTGAAAGAGATGATGATCTTCTTTCCACCCTGAAAGAATATTTTAAGGAAAACCAGGAAAATCATAGTAAAAATGAGATAGGTAAAGACCCAGCCTCTCAGGAAGTGACTATTGCAGTAAATAGGGGTGAAAGGTTATCCTTAGATAAATTAGAATGCACAGATCAGGAAACTGAATCAGAAAATATCACCTCTTTTGTTGGGACTCCTGAAAACCTACAGTTTCAGAAAGAACCAAACGCAGCTGTCTTCATAAGTAATATTGCACCTAACCAGTCAGGCAGTTTTATTAGAACACAAATTTCTGAAAAATCTAAGCAACCAAACAGTGATAAACAGCCATCAGAGCCTGGTTCAGATAGCCTTTGTGATAAAGAAAAAAGGAAACATCTGTACAGACAAGCAGCTACAGAATTAGATGCTTGTGTTGATGTAACACTAGTTGAAAAGCTTAAGAGTGTGCAAATTAATGAAAAAATCACTGTCCCACATGTTATGTGTGCCAAGAAAGCAACACTAAAAGCACCTGTTAACCGCAGAATGCCTCATGTTACAAGTACTAGCAAACTTTCTCCAACTAAAAGGAGCTTGTCTGAAACAGTAACTCATAGAGCCAAAATCATGAAAATTGCTACTAAAAAACGAAATAGTGTTCATGTTACTTTTAGGCCATCCACTGAGTCCGTTCAGTTTTATAATCCTCTGGAAAACAAAGAGGCTCCATGGAAGATGAGACTGCGGAAGCTTGGTGGCTTTAGTAGTGGTAGCAGCAATAGCAGCACCAGCAACACCCATACCAGTTCAAATAGTGCTACAGAGCTAGTAAAACCTGGTGTGTACAGACCTCTAGATACACTTAGTACTACATCAGTAAGTAGTAAAACAGTGAAGGAATCCACAGAGATTCCCACCACCATATTACAAAAAGAAGAAATTGCAAGTAGTCAGTTAGGTAGTTGTAGTACTCTTAGGTCATCAAGTCATGAGGCAGGACTACAGCAGGGCTCCCTGGGTGGCGTTTATAAAACTGTTGTACATGCTCTTTCGAAGCCGAAGGCAAATGTTTCCCCACAGAGGCAGAACAGAATGCCACCAGAGGCTCCACTGAGGGATCTGTACAGTCATGTAATGGGCTATTTTGGAAGGAAAGCTGCAGGTGAGCACTAACAGTGTGCAGAGCGCAAAAGGAGAAAGACAGCACCAGTTTGGCTTAATGCAACTGAAGCAAGCTATAAGCAATCAAAAAGCTTTGGGATGGGCACTGCTTTCTCTCTGTTTGGTTATGCATGCGCCTTTTCCCAGCTGTATTTTTCCCAGCATAGAATGTTTATTTAAATTACTAATTTCCCTTATAAGGCATTTAGTTAAACCTCTTTGCTGCTGAACAACATAGGAAAGTGGATATCTAGGAAAATTTCAATGACCTATCAAAGACTACCTAAATCAAGTATTTTTCTGAGTGTGTACCACGAGTGTGGAAATTAAGTTTACCAAGGAGTTATTATGCTTTCTTCCCCACCCCACTATAGTTTAAAAGGGCACCAGATACTTCTAATTGAATTCATTTATTTTTACTGCTGATCTATTTGGTTTTGTATTTTTTCTTGATAGAAATTATTTTGGCAACTAATGTAATAGAAATCAAGGTCCTACAGCCAGCACCAACATTATAGTGAACTATCAGTGATGAGGAAATTATTTCTTAAATCTCAAAGTGAATTTAATCACTTTTCATTTAAGCCATTTCCAAACATGCTGTAGGCTTTTAGTTTTGCATTCATTTATATAGAATGCAAGTTGTGTCCTTGAAACACTTTCATTACTTTCTTTTTTTCTGGGATTTTAAATGTGCATAAAGGTTTCACAATAGCCAATCATGATTTAAATATGGAACCTCTATGGACAGATAACAGAAAGCAAGATTATGGTAACGTTTTCTCTATCTTGAGTCAAAGTTAAAATAACTTTACGTATATAGACTATTAACTTTCAGCAGTAAGGTTGGTTTTGATTTTATTTGTTTTAACATGGTTTTGTTAGCATGATTAACCACGCTGTATAATGCATCTTGCATTGAGCCATTAATGCCACCTGAGGGCAGTATTTGACAGCTTAGCAAAGCCTGGCCAGTAATATAAAGATAATGGTATTTCACAGTGAGCTTCTGACCAGTGTATTTTCTTAATCTGAAATACTTTGTAGTTTATTAGGAATATAAACAGTGCTCATTTTCCTTTCATTGCAGAGAAATCAACTTTTCAATAGCATAGTACTGACATAGATACCATGTTATTTTCTATAAGTTAGTTTCCCAAGTCTAAAACTTCCTTGTTAATATAAGTGGTAAAAATACTAATAATATAGAGGTTAAAAAAATCAAAATAACTATTTTGGATTTTTTTTGTAAGAAAAACCTTTGTTAAAGTCAACTTTTTATTCTTAAAGCACTAAATTTTAGCTTAAAGCACTAGATTTTATAGTGGATAGAAACAGCAGTATATCAAAACCATAGAATTTGTATTTATAAATACTCAAATGCATTTGTATCCCACTGAGTTTTGCATAGATTCAAAGGATATATTCCCTGAAAACACTCTTTGGGGGAAATAGGGAATTATAAATTGTTAAGGCTCTAAATAGAAACATTGAGTCAGGAAAAAAGATAAATATACCAGTTTCTTTATAGGCAATATTAACCTAACTTCAGCTAGTGCTTATCTATAAGCTTTCTTGCTGTTTAAAGTTATACTGAAGATTGACTAACATCTGCTTAGTTAAATAAAGTAAATATCAATTTACTAATTCTTAAAATTAAATCTAAAAGAAGGGAAATTATTCATAAATGCATGTTTGGCAAATAATTGGCAAAGATACTTTGTTTTGGGTTGTTGTTTGTTTCAAAGTTAGAGAATGCAGTTAAGTTTTTCCTCACTATATATAGTTATTTATTTATTTTTAGTCAATAAAGAGGACATGAGCCAAAAACTGCCTCCTCTTAATAGTGATATTGGCAGCAGCAGTGCTAATGTTCCTGATCTGATGGATGAGTTTATAGCAGAAAGACTTCGAAGTGGTAATGCCTCGGTAAGTTTTATTTTATATATTTGGTTTTATAGAGGAGGGTAGAAAAACTAACAGATATGTACCTTTTTACATATATGCCAATTAATATATGGGAATTCTTATTCAAAATAACCTTTCCTCAAAATATAACCCTTTTTATGAATTAAGATTTTTGAATTACATTTTTATAATATTTTTTATCTAAAGACATAAAACGAACAGCCTCATCATTTTCACCATGGTGAAAGATCAGACAAGTACCTATGCACAAGTACACAGGTATAAGCAGCTACCTTCCTAGTCTCCCCTTTTTTTGTCTTTGCTCATAGGTTACCCTGGTGCCAGGTGCCAGCCCTCAATGGGAAAGATAGTAATGGAGGTCTTCTGTCCCAGCTCCCATAGTTACATAAATAAATAAATGAATAAATATAATTTAATATATAATTTAAAATAAAAATACATATATAATTTTTATTTTTGTCTCAAGATCTGTTTGTGAACAAGCTCCCATTAGTTTTGCCAGCATAAATATTGCTTAACCATTTTAGATAACTTTGGAAGAGACTTAAAAGTTATCTTTATCTTGAGTGTTAGGATTATGGCAACATGAAAGCAGAGGCTCTTTTATCTCTAATAATGCATAATTGTTAGGAAAGGGTAAACACATGTGGAATTGCTTTCCTTTTGAGACGGAATCTCGCTTGTCTCCCAGGGTGGAGTGCAGTGCTCACTGCAGCCTCTGTCTCCTGGGTTCCAGCAATTCTCCTGCCTCAGCCCCCCGAGTAGCTAGGATTACAGGTGCATGCCACCATGCCTGGCTAATTTTTCTATTTTTAGTAGAGACAGGGTTTCACCATGTTGGCCAGGCTGGTCTCGAACTCCTTACTGCAGGTGATCTGCCCACCTCAGCCTCCCAAAGTGCTGGGATTACTGGAGTGAGCCACTGCACCGGACCTGGAATTGCTTTTTTTTAATTGTCATATTTCTTTGGGTTTGACCTCTCTGTAACTCCATTATATAGCCCCTCCTTTTTTTTTCTTTTTAGGCTTACTTTTTTTCCCTTGAGTGGATAAAAATCATTGAATGACATATTTGCTGTCATTCTTTCCACTCTCTCACTGTCTTTTTTGTTTGCTGCTTTTTTTCCACTTAAATTCTCTTTCTGCTGTTTTAATTTATATTCACTGCATGGATCCTACTGAGGCTTAAGAGTCGCAGACCCAGCATCATATGATATTTGGGTCTTTAGGCAGGCCAACAATAGGTCAGGCTCTAGCTCCATTCAGTTACATAGATTATTTGGTGAGTGTGTTCTCCACTCCTACTTCAGCCTCTAAATCTCAGCATGTATTATGATGGTTTGGAAATTAAAAGTTTCAGATGCTTGAAGAGAATAAAAACTTTTTTTTAATGGTAAAATATTTCTTGAATTTTTAGACTATGACAAGAAGAGGAAGTAGTCCAGGCAGCCTCGAAATTCCCAAAGACCTCCCTGATATTCTAAACAAGCAGAACCAGATGCGCCCTATTGATGACCCAGGTGTGCCCTCAGAATGGACTTCTCCTGCCAGTGCAGGGAGCAGTGATCTTATCAGCTCAGATAGTCATTCGGATTCTTTCAGCGCTTTCCAATATGATGGCCGAAAATTTGACAGCAAGTATCTTTTCTATTTGAATATTATGTTTTATGTTGATTGTCTTCTATTCAAGACTGACTTACGGATTATGTAGACATCATCTTCCTCTCCAATGTTACCTAGGCAGTGGCTCCCACATTAGAAAAAAAAAAAATTAGAGATAGGGTCTCGCTATGTTGTGTGGGCTAGTCTTGAACTCCTGGCCTGAAGCAGTACTCCTGCCTCAGCCTTCCGAGTAGCTGGGATTACAGGTGCAAGGTGTCATTCCTGGCCCCACTTATTTTTATTTCAATTTTCAGTGAAATTTCAAAGGAAGTTTTAGGGAATCACCTTAAGTCGAAGCTACTACTTTATTTTGCCAAATTAAGAGCATTTAAAAAAAAAAAATGTGATCCCTTCTTAAAAGAAATGACCTTTTTAAGACCAAAACTGTAGAAAGGAAAATAATTTAGGTTGGACTTGTTACTAAAAACACAGTCATGATTATGAGTTACCTCTGTTTCACACACTCATATTTGAGAACCAAATATTTGAATTATGTTCAATGCTACAGTACCCAGAACTTCCCTTGAATAATTGCTCCGTGTTACAATAACATCAGTGATATTATTTGGTGCTGTATTGTTACCACTTAGTTATTCAGCTATAATTCTATATTGCATTTGGCAGTCAGTGGCACCAAATTTTTAAAAAAGAAGTCAAAACCTTGGGAACTAAGTTTGTGAAGAACTGGGAGATGCGTTGGAGAATTACGTTTCCTCCCTTCATGGCTTGTACACTATTCTGATCTAATTATAATCTTCAGAGTATTAAGATTATTTACACTTGTCTGAGTGATATGTAAACAGAATAGATGTACAGGGAATGTTTATGTTTGATCGTTTTGCTGATTTAGCTCTCTTGTAAATATTTTTACTTTGTAATTGGGACTCATATAATAACATTTCTTCTTCCTGTAGATTTTGGCTTTGGAGCTGACACTGGGGTTACATCCTCTGCTGATGTGGATTCAGGTTCTGGCCATCACCAGAGTGCTGAAGAGCAGGAAGTGGCTAGTCTGACTACTCTTCATATAGATTCTGAAACAAGCAGTCTTAATCAGCAAGCGTTCTCTGCTGAAGTTGCAACTATTACTGGTAAAGTTATTCATGGGAATGTGTTTCTTAAATGTATTTTTTAAATCTCTGAAGAATTTGATTAAAATTTTGAGAGATTTTAATTTAAGTATTACTTATTACTATTTAAGTATTAGTTTTTTAAATTCATCTTTATGTAACAATGAAGGAGAGAAAAGACATTAGTTTCTTGACTTGAGGTCCACTGGGTTAAACTTCAGAGATACGCGTAGTATCTTATGCAATATTTTGTATATATATGCAGTACAACATTTTCTGCAGGATTAAAAAAAATTTTGGTGGGAACATAATAGATGTATATGTATATGGAGTACATGAGATAGTTGGAGTGATTTTTAAAATAAATAAAGTTTAAAGTACTGGACTCTACCTTTGTCATTCAGAGTTAGCCTAGATTTTTATGATTTCTTTAGCAAAGTATTTATTATAGAAAATATAAAGCACACTGCTTAATAGAAGGCCTGTTTGTCAATGTACTAATATTCTGTGTTTAGATAGTAATTTGTGCTTTTTGGAAACTTTCTACATGTGGTCAAACCCAACCATAATGTGATAAGTGGGGTCTTCAATCCAATCATGTTAAATGCAGAGTCACATTATTGCAATGTTAGTGAAGTGATTAGAATGAGCCTGAGCAGCTAATAGCCCGTAGTTCTTGGGGATTCCACTCTATAATCCAACCTCACTGTGGTTCCAGCTACAATTTTCCCCTTGATGAGTGGTAATCCACTCCAGCTTAATTATCCATGGGATGGTTTTGCATCTTGTGGTTGGCTGGAACTTGCAAGACTGGAGCAGTGATTTCTGCATCTCTAAACTAGTCAAGCATATTTCCTCACCCAACCCAGACAGAGGAAATTTGAGCCAGGGGAATTCTAAAAGTTTGAAACCCATTCTCTGTTTTCGTATCCTGCCTCCTTTTTTCCCAGATGACAAGAACTTTAGCAGCGCCATTGCAGAATGGGGCCCTCATGGAGGATGGGAACCAACTGGGTTAGAGCTACAGTTCCATCATTACAGGATTTAAATTACTCAAAGTGGAATACTAGAGAAAATTCTTATTTTATAATGAATACCTCTTACTTTAGTTGTTCTTAAATGTAAATGAAAAGATGCTTAACATTGATAGTAACCAGGGAATGCAAATAAAAACCGCAATGAGATCCTACTACATATACTGAAATTGTTCAAGTTAAAAACACTGACAATCCAAAGTGTTGAAATGAGTGTGGAGCAACTAGAATCACATACATTGCTAGTGAGAATGTAAAATGATCAAGTCACTCTGGGAAAATATGGCAGTAACTTTTAAAGTTAAACATACATTTATCATGTGACCATTTTTAGATACGTATTTTCCTTGGATAGTTGTACACAAAAGTTCATGGCAGCTTTATTCACAGTAGTTAAGAATTGAAAACAAGCCAAATGTCCATCAGTTGGTGAGTGGATATATTGTAGTATCTTCATTCATTGAATATTCACTGAAATAATACGCAGTAATAAAAAAATTAAATATTAATATATGCAAAAACATAGGTGAATCTTGAAAATGTGCAAAATGAAAGAAGTCAAATACAAAAGACTCCATAATTATACTTTATTATTCTATGTGTATAACATTCTAAAAAAGAAAGAACTGTAGTGACAACGTAAATCACCACTTACTTGGAAAGGATAGGTGTCAGTTGAGGGGACTGACTACAGATGGGCATAAGAAAACTTTTTCTGGTGATGGAACTGTTTTATATTTTGATTGTGATGTTGGTTACAAGACCATGTACAGTTGCCATTTTCATATAACTGTATACTTAAAAGTGGGTGTGTTTAAAAAAATAAATGTAGGCTTTATGTTCTATAACACAAATTTTAATACTATCAAAACTTTAAGCTATTAATCAGACTGTTGTGTTTTCAAAAGATTTCCATATGTAAAAGAAAAAGACATTTTTTTATTTCTTAATTCTCTGTAGTTATCAAAAATAAAGTTCCAGGCCGGGCGCGGTGGCTCAAGCCTGTAATCCCAGCACTTTGGGAGGCCGAGACGGGCAGATCACAAGGTCAGGAGATCGAGACCATCCTGGCTAACACGGTGAAACCCCGTCTCTACTAAAATACAAAAAAAAACTAGCCGGGCGAGATGGCGGGTGCCTGTAGTCCCAGCTACTCGGGAGGCTGAGGCAGGAGAATGGCGTGAACCCGGGAGACGGAGCTTGCAGTGAGCTGAGATCCGGCCACTGCACTCCAGCCTGGGCGACAGAGCGAGACTCCGTCTCAAAAATAAAAAAAAAATAAAAATAAAGTTCCAAACAAAAGTTCCAGAAAATAAAATGATATATATGGAGAACTCGTTTTAGGTCTTTTGCCTTTATGTTTTTTGGATAATTTAACTTCTAAGAATTTTTAATATTTATGTAACCTATATTTACTCTATGTAGTGACTATTTTCAGGTCTCTACTGGGAAGTTTTATGAGGCATTCTAATCTTAATCAGTACCATTAGTAATAGTGCAAAGGTGTTGTTTAAGAAACTAAAGCAGTTGTATTCGTTTCTGTTTAAAAGACACAAAATTCAGCAAAGATAAAACTCCGTATACACAATATATAAATGATTCAGTACAGTATTTTCTAAGGGTGAAGTTTGCATACATTTTACTACTAACGCAGTAGTACTTTATGAAAGGGATGTTAGTACTCCTGAAATCATCTGTTTTCCTATAATATAAAAGTTTTCAGAAATTACGAAAGAAATCTAGTATAGGAGACAAGAATGAAAATTAAATAACCTCTTTTTAGGTCATGAATATCTTTATAGGAATAGTTTTATTGCTTTAAAAAAAAAAAACCATTTAAGAGGAAAAAGCCTCTTAAGTAAGTGAGCCATTATAGAATTTTAAAAAGTAAAATAGGCTGGACGTGGTGGCTCACGCCTGTAATCCCAGCACTTTGGAAGGCTGAGGCAGGCGGATCACGAGGTCAGAGCTCGAGACCATCCTGGCTAACATGAAACCCTGTCTCTACTAAAAATACAAAAAATTAGCCGGGCGTAGTGGCAGGTGCCTGTAGTCCCAGCTACTCGGAAGGCTGAGGCAGAAGAATGACATGAACCAGGGAGGCGGAGCTTGAAGTGAGCCGAGATTGCGTCACTGCACTCCATCCTGGGGGACAGAGCGAGACTCGGTCTCAAACAAAAACAAAAGCAAAAAAAAATAGAAAAATAAATAAATAAAATTAAAGGTAGTAGTGATTCTCTGGTGATTCTCTGATAGCTAATATGAAATTATTTAAAAATCTTAGTTCTTGGCCTGGTGTGGTGGCTCACGCCTGTAATCCCAGTACTTTGGGAGGCCGAGGCGGGTGAATCACCTCAGGTCAGGAGTTCGAGACCAGCCTGGCCAACACAGTGAAATCCCGTCTCTACTAAAAATGCAAAAAATTAGCCAGGCATGGTGGTGGACACCTGTAATCCCAGCTACTTGGGAGGCTGAGGCAGGAGAATCGCTTGAACCCAGGAGGCGGAGGTTGCAGTGAGGCGAGATCATGCCACTGCACTCCAGCCTGGGCAACAGAGTGAGACTCCATCTCCAAAAATAATAATAATAATAAAATAAAATCTTAGTTCTTAAAAATGAGTTCTATTTTTATGGATCAAAACAATACATGGAGATAAAGAGGTTTATATTTCAAAGCATTTGACCAAAGGCTGATGTCTCTTTGGCATGTACTTAAAAGTTTTTGGTAAACATTAAGGTTATAATTTTCATTATGCCTTCAGCAGTATGTGTTTGTCCTAAGATATAGAATACTTAAGTTTCTGTAACTATCCTTTAACAAATGATTTTTCTGCCATATGAATTTACTCCAAATCGCAAATAAAGGAAAGGGAACTTTCTACCTGCTATGTATCATAATTGAGCCTACATAGAATCATATGATTACTCATTTGATATATGATTATCATATGATTATATGATTATTGTGATAACACCTGATAACATAATCCAGTTCTATATGTACTTTTTTAGGCACTTACTGTACTACTTAAAAAAACACCTATATGATATGTGGAATTGCACTTTTATAGAATTAATATAAATACAGATCATCCTTGACTAACTATAATTAACAACTTACAATTTTTCAACTTTACAGTGGTGTGAAAGCAATTCTTATTCAGTAGAAGCCATACTTCAAGTACTCATACAACCATTGTTTTTTGCTTTCAGTACAGTAGTCAGTAAATTACATGAGATAATCAATACTTTATTACAAAACAGGCTTTGCGTTAGATGATTTTGCCCAACTGTAAGCTAATTTAAGTGTTCTGAGCATGTTTAGGGTAGGCTAGGCTAAGCTATGTTGTTCAGTTGATTAGGTGTATTAGGTGCAATTTTGACTTACGATATTTTCAATTTACGATGAGTTTAATGGGGTGTAACCCCATCATAAGTCAGGGAGCATCTGTATGTATTTAATTTATATTGGTTTTTTGCTTTACTGTGTAGAAAGAGGTAATGAGGGCAGAGGTTTACAGTTACTGAGTTCAAAATATTGATATTTTTCTGCTACAAGAAGCTTAAAATAAAAAGACTTACTGTTTTAACAACTTGCTTGGTACTAGCAGCACTATATTATAACCACCACAAGTTGTTCTATACAGCAGTAATTTGTGCTGTACTTTATTTAAGTTAACAAAAGTACCTGCTGTGTACCAGGTACTATACCAGGCACTAGCACTACTACAGTATATAACAGAATTCCTATTCTTACAAAGTTTATACTCTACTGGGGAATATTTAAAATTGAACGGGCAGTTTCAAGTCAGTGTAATGAGTGGTGTAATAGAGAGGTGCAAGGTTCAGTGAGAGCATCTAGCAGAGACTCTGTAATCATACTTGGCAGGATCAGGAGTAGGCTTCTCAAGGAAGAAGAGACCTGGAAAATAAATAGGAGTTAACCAGGCCGAAAAGAAGATTAGGGCTCCATGCAGAGGAAAAAGTCAGAGGTATGATGCAATAATACTCTAATAAATACAAGTAGTTTACTTTCCATAATTGGACATAAAAGTTCTAGGTGGTTTGTGGAGAGGAAAGAAAGTTACAGAGAGACTTGAGAACCATACTAGGAAGTTGGGGCTTATGCTGAGGCCAGTGAGTGGCCACTAAAGGATTTTAAATGAGGAAGTGACAGGATCAAACTAGATTTTTAGATCTTTTTGCTGCCTTATGGAGAATGGATTGGGAGGGGGAAGTCGGGATGTGGGAAAGACTGAAGGACCACTGTAAACCAAGGATTGATAGTCACATATAGAGCAGCAGTGAGCAAGTGCCTCAGTTCTTAAATTGCCCCAAGTCTAAATTAAATGAAATAGAATGACAGTGGGTACTAGAGTTTCTATAGCTGGGCCAGAAATGGGAGTAGATATTCTTACTTTCACTAATGGCTCCTGTCATTTGGTACATGCAGTCTTGATTCTATACTATCAATAGTCCCATGGTAGACATGAAACAAGACTCCTAGATATAAAAGCTTGTACAATATTATGATTTTCGTGACCTCCAGTTGTAAAGCCAGTTTATAACTGATTTTATCTTTTGGTGTTTAAAATTTGTTTTATTTAGGGTGTTAAACATTACATCTTAGGTAGGATATTGAATACTCTTTACGGTAATTTTATGAAATTAAATTTACAGGTTCAGAAAGTGCTTCCCCAGTCCATTCACCTCTGGGCTCCAGGTCACAGACGCCTTCCCCTTCTACGTTGAATATAGATCACATGGAACAGAAGGATCTGCAGCTCGATGAGAAGCTCCACCACTCTGTTCTTCAGACACCAGATGATCTAGGCAATATTTCAAAATTAGATATTTACCTTTTTTCTTTTAGGGCATCAGTGTCAGGAGATCATAAATAAGGCATCTTATATTTGATTATATATGATTATTGTAAATATTTTGGACTTTTCTAAGTCCTTTGGAAATTTGTTAATATAACTTTTTCTTGTTCTTAAAGATATTTGTTGTCTGAGTTTTACTCGTTTTATTATAGTTGATTAGAGTCCTCAACTTAGTTATTGCATTATTTTCAAGTACTGTATTATCATTTATTGATATTGGTAGTGTTTCCTAAAACAGGAAATACATAATTTGGCATCCTTATTCTTAGTTTTATACCTAAAGAACCTAGTAACACATAGGAGAACATAGTAACATTATCACTTGTTAGTCAAGCTTTCAGTGAAACAATTTATCAAACCATTTTTTAATTTTGATTCAGCAAATTTATCAACTAAATTTAATTTAAAAATAGAGGTCCAAATGAATATTTTCAAGTAAATGTTAAAAAGTGACTTGGGAAACCCAAGTAACTGCCAAGTTTTTTTTAAAGGTTATTTTTGGTAGATTTTGTATAATGTAACAAACATCAGTTAGACGTTTTGCAAATATACCATAAATTGGTCAAAGACACAGTTAATGAGATATTTACAATGAATAAAAAGCTAGTTTTCATTGGTAAGGTAGCACATTTATTCTCTGACCAAAGTAAGAAATTTAAAACTATATAACTTCTGAACTTTTTTTTAAAAGGCCCATTTCTTTTAAAATTGTCTATAGAGGCGAGGTTTCGCCATGTTGCCCAGGCTGGTCTCAAGCTCCTGAGCTCAAATGACCCGCCTGCCTTGGCCTCCCAAGATTACAGCTGTGAGCCACCACACCCGGCCCAAGGGACCCATTCGTTAACATGCAATTGCCTTGTAATTATATAGCCCCAATTTTCTGGTTTTTGGATTATTTCTGATCTTTTCTTTTTCTCCTTTGATCTGCAGTTGTTTATTTGTTTACAGTTATTTCCCCAACATTTGGAAAAAAAACTTCAAAGTTATAGAAGAGTTTCAAGGCTAGTAAAATGAACACACATAAACCCTTTATATAAATTCATCAATTAATATTTTGCCACTTTGTCTATATATACACACAGCACATACATGCACAAAATACCCTGCCCTTCCCACGTGTCCCCCGAACCTTTTTTTTTTTGCTGAGGCATATAAGATGAAATTGCGAATATCAGATCCTTCAGACCTAAACACATTAGTGGTATGTCCTAATAATAAGTGTATGTTTTCTGCATAATCACAATATAATGGCCACATTCATGATATTTAACATAGATACATAGGTATTATTTTAGTCTATAGTCATAAGTCCTCAATTGTCCCAATAATGCCCTTTATAGCTACACCACACCATCAGCAATCCAATAAAGAATTTAATCAGGCCGGGTACCATGGTTCATACCTGTCATCCCAGCACTTTGGGAGGCCAAGGCAGGTGGATCACCTGAGGTCAGGAGTTTGAGACCAGTCTGGTCAACATGGTGAAACCCTATCTCTACTAAAAATACAAAAATTAGCCGATCATGGTGGCATGCGCCTGTCATCCCAGCTACTCAGAAGGCTGAGGCAGGAAAATTGCTTGAACCTGGGAGGTGGAGGTTGCAGTGAACTGAGGTTGTGCCACTGCACTCCAACCTGGGTGACAGTGAGACTCTGTCTCAAAAAAAAAAAAAGAATTTAATCAAAGACCACACATTATTGCTTGCTTTTTAATCATTTAAGATTTTGTTAGCTTTGAGAAGGATAAGGTAGAGGCAAATCAGTTGATTTATCATTGTATTGTGAAGGTGCTCTGGAGTAGGGAGGCATTAGCAACAATGGTTAACACTTCAGTGTGTTTCGTTTGTTTGTTTTAGTGGCTTTACACAAGAAGCCTTGTTTTTTTGTAATGGAGAAAGACTAGTACCTTTTTAATAATACAGTCAGTTGTATACTTTATATGCAAAGAGAAAAAAAGTTAACCATTAGGAGTAAAGAATACATATGTACTAAGAATTAAGTTATTATAAATTCTCAATATGTTGAAATGTTTTCAAGCGTAGGAAATCATAACTTTATGGTTCTTTCAGTCTACAAAATTTTTAGTTCCCAAAGTTCTTTAGATGCGTAGATATCTCTATTGACTTTTTAATTATTTTCTATAGCCTTTTCCATTATATATATTGAATAGAATAATGGATTTTTTTTAAAGCTGGAGGCAACCTATAATGATATCTAGCAAAACCATCTGTTTTACAGATTAGGACATGTATCCTTAGAGAGGTTATTAAATAACTTTTATAACACATAATTAGTAGCAGAAAGAGACTAGAACTAAGGTTACCTATGTTTCTTATAATCTTGCCAGTATTAGTAGGCAAAATACAATTTTGGTAATTTTGATTATGTTTAAATTTTAGTTAAAATGTTTATTTTTCAGTCGGGTGCGGTGGCTCACACCTGTAATCCCAGCACTTTGGGAGGCCAAGGTGGGCGGATCACTAGGTCAGGAGTTCAAGACCAGTCTGGCCAACATAGTGAAACCCGGTTTCAACTAAAAATACAAAAAAATTAGCTGGGTATGGTGGTGTGCACCTGTAATCCCAGCTACTTGGGAGGCTGAGGCAGGAGAATTGCGTGAACCCAGCAGGCAGAGGTTGCAGTGAGCCGAGACTGTGCCATTGCACTCTAGCCCAGGAGAGAGTGCAAGACTCCATCTCAAAAAAAAAAAAAAAAGTTTATTTTTCATGCCATTATGCTAACTCTTAGTGCTGGTCTGGGATGTAGCTACAAAGAAAAGGCTTATGAAGTCTTCCTACATGATCTGCTGCCTTTAGCCTGAGGTTTTCCATTAATTTGATGATATAACCTGAAGTAGCTGTTAGATAAAAGTGAGAATATGTGCTTATAAATTTGATGTTTTTATAGAACATAGATTTCTCTATCTGACATAGATAGAAATCTCTCTGTCTGCAAAGTGAGTAGTAGTTACATAGAAGCACTGTTGAATAACTAGTTGTTGACATAATAATTATCTTATAATAATTCCTTATTATTTCATAATAATAAGTGAGGTTTTGACCTTATCAGGAAAAAACAATGTATGTTGACATTTCTTTTATTCACTTCTGTAGATATTTAAGATTGTTAATTTAGCTTGGTTTCTTGGGGGGTTTTATGTTCAGTTCTCTGAAAAATGGCTGACACTATATATTTTTTTTCTATAGAAATTAGTGAATTTCCATCAGAATGTTGTAGTGTGATGGCAGGAGGTACTCTGACTGGATGGCATGCTGATGTTGCTACTGTAATGTGGCGAAGAATGCTAGGCATTTTGGGAGATGTAAATTCAATCATGGATCCTGAAATACATGCTCAAGTTTTTGATTACCTTTGTGAACTTTGGCAGAATCTAGCTAAGGTAAAAAGAAATAGAGGATGTAAGTGGAGAAGAAAATAAAAATATTTAAAAATAGAAGAAGCCTTCGAAAACATTTGTGACACCCTTTTTGACTATAGATAAACTGGTACCTGGCATGGTGAAGTCACTTAATTGTAATTAAATAATAAGTGTAGAAACTGGATTTGAACTTCAGTTTAAGGTAAACTGGAAGAGAGAAGAGTTTTCATAAGTTTGTTGCTTTTTATTTGAAAATTACAGATTAGAGATAACCTCGGCATTTCAACTGATAATCTGACCTCCCCTTCTCCACCAGTTTTAATTCCTCCACTGCGAATTCTTACACCTTGGCTTTTTAAGGTAAGCTTAATATATAACATACGAGTTTAAAATTTTTCATTTAGTAACTCTTAAACATTTTATAGAGATTTTGGCTATTATATAGACTCCTAGAGCACTTAACGTTTTAAGCAGTATCCTTAGGAAGTCATTAGGCATTACATAGAGAAGAGAGTGAGCATGCTAAAATTACTCAGGATATATTGCTGTTGATTATTTCATAAAACAAAAGTGAATATAGAGAGGTATGTCTGTGTTGTATTTAACTGAATTATAAACTTTGAGTTGTATCACAGAGTATGCTGTGTATTAAAAGTTGTGACCTGGTGAGGTGACTCACACCTGTAATCCCAGCACTTTGGGAGGCTGAGCCAGGTGGATCACCTGAAGTCAGGAGTTTGAGACCAGCCTGGCCAACATGGTGAAACCCTGTCTCTACGAAAAATACAAAAAATCAGCTGGGCATGGTGGTGGGCGCCTGTAATCCCAGCTACTCGGGAGGCTGAGGCAGGAGAATCGCCTGAACCCAGGAGGCGGAGGTTGCAGTGAGCTGAGGATGGCGCCATTGCACTCCAGCCTGCGCGACGAGAGCAAAACTCCGTCTTAAAAAAAAAAGTTTTAATTCTTTTTTGTTTGTTTTTTAAAAGACAGGGCCTCGCTCTGTCACCCAGTGTGGAGTGCAGTGGCACGATCACAGCTCACTGCAGCCTTGAACTCCTGGGCTCAAGCAATCCTCCCACCTCAGCCTTCCGAGTAGCTGGGACTACTACAGGCGTGTGCCACCATGCCTGGCTAATTTTTTATTTTTTTGTAAAGACAGAGTCTGTCTGTGTTGCCCAGGCTGGTCTCAAACTCCTGGCCTCAAGAGAACCTTCTACGTTGGCCTGCCAAAGTGCTGGGATTACAGGCTTAAGCCACTGTGCCCAGCCAAAATATTTAATTATTTTAAGTATTGATATGTTTGGTACATTTTCCTAAGTGGGACAGTTTATAGTTATACCTACATTGTATCATTTTGATGATGATAATTTCAGTAATCCTGATTTTTAGTTCATTAAAGAAATTGGGCCAACATGGAAATAAATGAGATTATATACATTGTTTGCCATATTCAGTTGCTTAAGTTATTTAGCAAATAGTATTTCTTTTTGAACATTAAAACTGATCTTTTAATTTTAGGCAACCATGTTGACTGACAAATATAAACAAGGTAAATTACATGCATATAAACTTATTTGTAATACAATGAAAAGAAGACAAGATGTTTCTCCAAATAGAGATTTTTTAACACATTTCTACAATATAATGCATTGTGGATTACTTCATATTGACCAGGTAACTATATATATATTATCTAAGAAGTAGTTTATATCATATTATCTTTGATTCTTGATTCTGTTTAACTCTTGCCTTTTAAGGTCTAGAAGTTAAACTCTCCCCCTTATTTAGTGATTTATATACAATTTACTTCAATTTTATGACCTTATTTGTTCTTGAAATACGGTTGAAAATCAAGCTATTATTGTAGATAGAGAATTGAGGTAGTTCTCCATCTTTAATGTTGTACCAACCAGTTCACTTTTTGAAGCAATTAAACCATCCTTTGCTTAGGCTGACACCTTCCTTTAATGTTCTAGTGTACCTACTCTTAGGCATTTTGTGACTGATACTTGAGGCATATGGAGTTGTTTATCTAGTCATGCAACAGTCAAGTTTTTTTCAGTCTAAGAATCAGCACATCACATTTTCTTATTACTGTCAATTATATTGGCATAGTGACAGTTACATTGATTTGATAATTACATGAATTATAATCATTAAATAGTCATAAATGTAACCTTAGAATTACTTTGGGAGTCTTGATCTCAGCCATAAACTAAAAAGTGTAGGAGGTTGCAAGTCAAAATAATGTAAATATGTTTATCCTAATATGATCAACTCGTAGGTCATTTAGAGAGTGTATTAATATTAAAAGATGATAATATCTTTCTGAAAAATGAAAAAACTTTTTGCATTAATTTAAAATTAGTGTGCTACCTTGTAAACATGTCTCAAGTAAAATAACTCTCTTGATTACTAGAAAAAGAGAGCTTTTGTTTAAGATAAGTTGTACTGAATAATACAACTGAATACACTGTATCCTCATAGTAAATTCCAAAGACAAAGTAAATGAATAATCAGGTTAGGAACATTCCCTTAAAAGTGCCTAGGTCTAGATTTCTGAGGCTTAAAGGACTTCAGTTTATTTTAAAAAGAGAATCTTTCCATTGTCACGTAACAGGTCATGTGGATTCAGAAACCAGAGTTATTGCACAGATGCACAGAAGCAACTAGGTGACAGGAGAAAACTGCTGTGCAGTTTAGTTTTACATTGTGTGGGCCTTGTACTTTTAACCTTCTGAAGCAAAGAGCCTTCCTTAATCTGTAGTGTGAAAAAAATGCTGTTATTTATGCCAGTTAAATGAATGTATTTTCAGTTTACTTTCCATTGATAGAATATAATATTAAGCATGGATTTTTTGGAAGAATTGAAATTAGTCTTTCCAATTAGCCAACATACAGTAATTACCTTTTTTATTATTTCATATATTATCTATTTTTAATGCTACTGATTAGCTGATACTCAAGATTACGTATGTGATATTCTTTTTTCCTTCTTTATTCTAAGGATATTGTCAATACAATCATCAAACACTGCTCACCTCAGTTTTTTTCACTTGGTTTGCCTGGTGCCACAATGCTTATTATGGATTTTATTGTAGCAGCTGGTAGAGTGGCTTCTTCAGCTTTTCTCAATGTAAGTCATTTCCTGTTCCTTATCATATAACGAACTTTAGTTAGCCAGGATTCAACTAACAAAGTTGATAAAACATAAGATGATATTCAGGAAATTTAGTAATTTAGTTGGAATTGATTGCTTCTCCTGTATTAAAAAAAGTAAGAAATTCTGAAATATAAGAGAGCACTAAAATCAGTAAAATCTGATAAGCAAAACAGGATTTAAAGTTGAGGAAATCTGAAGAAACGGAGGGAAGAAAGCAAAGAAAGAGCAATGGACTATAGCAATAGGTAAGAAACAATGGTGAGTCATCATCACACAGTGTATATGTGCATGAAATCATCGTATTGTACACCCTGAATATATATTGTCTTTAACAATTATAGATTTAAAAAAAAAAATGTGGTAAGACAACCACCATAGGAGGACATATGTCCTAGGAGTAAACTCTCTCTCTCTTTTTTTTTTGAAATGGAAGTCTCACTCTGTCACCCAGGCTGAAGTGCAGTGGTGCGATCCTAGCTCACTGCCGCCTCCGCCTCGCGGGTTCAAGTGATTCTCCTGCCTCAGCCTCCTCAGTAGCTGGGATTACAGGCAGATGCCACCACACCCAGCTAATTTTTCTATTTTTAGTAGTGATGGGGTTTCACCATGTTGGTCAGGCTGGTCTGGAACTCCTGACCTTGTGATCTGCCCACCTCGGCCTCCCAAAGTGCTGGGATTGCAGGCGTGAGCCACCGCGCCCAGCCAGGAGTAAACTCTCAAACTGCATGTGAAGATTTTCATACAGTCGTGGAATTGTGAGACAATGCTAAGTAAATTGGTATAAATGGAATATGTTCATCTATAAGTGGCAGAGGTGAGCTAGAGAGGAAGGCAATAATGCTGAAAATGTTAGATGCAAGCCTAAGGAAGGAATGAATAACCATTGAAGGATTTTAAGCAAGGACTGGATGATCAAATTCATATTTTGGAAGGATCACTCTGGAGCAAAATGTAAATGAAAAATAATAACTGGAAGTCTACTAGAAAAAACTAAGGGTTTTTGTGAGAAAAACATACTTGTCTAGTACTGTGTAACTTGAAGAGCAGTTTAACATACCTTATTTCATTGTTAAGCTGCAACAGTGAAAGATCAATAGTGAATAGAAGGAGTTCTATTTGGGGCCTAGTAAGATGCGTATTAGACATCCATGAGGAAGATGTCAAAAGAATAATTGCATATACTCAAGGGACATGTCAGGACTGAAAATAAAAGCTAGGCAACATTAGCTTATAGATGATATTTAAAGCCATGAAACTGGATACAGTCACCTAGTGGAAACAGACAAAGCAGCAGCGGTATTTATAGCTGTATAACCCTGTTTTTCCAGTTCCCTGAAAACAGTAATCATGTCTTAGTCATCTTGGTATCTCCAGAGCTAACATAGCACCATGCTTGGTTAGTTATTGAATATGTGTTCATTTAGCACCTAGTGTATACTCAACATTGTACTGAGCTCTTTTGTGGTTATTAAACTTCCCCCTCCCCTTGTGTACAGAATGTTTTTGTAGGTGAAATACAGAGGGATATATAATAAATTGGATAATACTTTGTGCTGAAGCAACATAATGCCTGCTGGTGGGAATAAGGAGAAGTATATTAACAATTCCAGAATGTAGGGCATCAAATAGGTACCAGTATGAGGAGCACAGCATAGTAGTTAAAAGCATTGTCTAGAGCTGACCTGCTTGGGTTCAAATCCTGGCTCTGCGACTTATGAGCTGTGTGACCTTGGGCAAGTTACTGAATGTCTCTGTGTCTCAGTTTCTTCATCTATAAAATAAAGATGGCCAGGCATGGTGATTCATGCCTGTAATTCCAGCACTTTGGGAGGCTAAGGCGGGTGGATCACCTGAGGTCGGGAGTTCAAGACTAGTCTGACCAACATGGTGAAACCCTGTCTCTACTGAAAATACAAAATTAGCTGGGCGTGGTGGCGCATGCCTGTAATTCCAGCTACTTGGGAGGCTGACACAGGAGAATCGCTTGAACCCAGGAGGCGGAGTTTGCAGTTAGCCAAGATCGCACCATTGCACTCCAGCCTGGGCAACAAGAGCAAAACTCTGTCTCAAAAAAAATAAAAAATAAAAAAATAAAGATAACTTGCCTCATAGGATTATTTTATAAGGATTTGTAACATGATTGGAATGTTATTTGACACTTTATATGTGCAATATAAGTTTGTTAAAATTATTTGGTAATTCGGAGAATGGAGAGATCTTATTTGTTTAGGGATATCATGGAGGTTTCATGGAAAATATATATGAATATGTCCCTGAAAGATTAGTAGTATTTGTTTAAGTAAAAATAGAGATGAGGAACAGTATTCCAGACAGAGGTAAACAGGTATGAGTGAGATGTATTCAAGGAATGACAAATAATCCATTTTGTTTAGGAGCTAGTTAATCTGTAAGAGTGTAATAGACAAAAAGAATCGAAAGGTACTTTATTTTTTAAAAAAAAAATTATTGAGATAAAATATACATATCTAATTTACCATTTTTATCATTTCAATTAATTTTTTTGTTTGTCTTGTTTTGTTTTTGAGATAGGGTCTTGCTCTGTAGCACAGGTTGGAGTGCAGTGGCACAATCGAGGCTCACTGCAGCCTTTACCTCCTGGGCTTAAGCAGTCCTCCCACATCAGCCTCCAAGTAGCTGAGACTATAGGCACACACCTATAGTCCCAGGCACCGTGCCTGGTAGTGTTTTTAACTTTTTGTAGAAACAGGGTCTCACCATGTTGCCCAGGCTAGTGTTGAATTCCTGGGCTCAAGTAATCCTCCCTGCCTTGGCCTTGTAAGGTGCTGGGATTATAGGCATGAGCACCTGAGCTATCATTTTTTAATTGTACACTTCTTTTTTTTTTTTTTTTGAGACAGTGTCTCTCTCTGTCAGTCAGACTGGAGTGCAGTAATGTGATCTTGGCTTACTGCAATCTCTGCCTCCCATGTTCAAGTGATTCTTTCGCCTCAGCCTCCCGAGTAGCGGGACTACAGGCACTTGTCACCACGCCGGGCTAATTTTTGTATTTTTAGTAGAGACGAGGTTTCACCATTTTGGCCAGGCTTGTGTCGAACTCCTGACCTTAGGTGATCTGCCCACCTTGGCCTCCCAAAGTCCTAGGATTACAGGCGTGAGCCACCACACCCAGCCTTACATTTTAAATACATTTATATTATTTTTTTCCCGCTTCTTTCCTCCTTTCCCTGCTTCCGGGCCTCTGGTAACCACCAATCTATTCTCTTATCTTCATGAAATCCACTTTAGCTCCCACATATGAAGGAGAACATGTGGCATTTGTCTTTATGTGTTTGGCTTATTGCAGTTAACATAATGTTCTCCAGTTCTACCCATGTTGCTGCAAATGACAGGATTTTGTTCTTTTTCATGGCTAGATAATGTTTCATTGTGTATAAATACCACATTTTCTTTATCCATTCATTTGTTGATGGGCACGTAGGTTGAGTCCATGTCTTGGCTGTTGTGAATACTGTGTGGTAAACACAAGAGTGCAGGTATCTTTTTGATATCTTGATTTCCTTTCTTTTGGATATACACCCAATTGTGGAATTTCTGGATCATATGGAAGTTCTATTTTTGATTTTTTGAGGAACCTCCTTGCT
This sequence comes from Colobus angolensis palliatus, assembly GCF_000951035.1. Lineage (NCBI taxonomy): Eukaryota > Metazoa > Chordata > Mammalia > Primates > Cercopithecidae > Colobus > Colobus angolensis. The sequence continues at coordinate 873,665 of NW_012113030.1, read as the reverse complement.
GTTCTCCATAGCAGCTATACTAATTTACATTCCCACCAACAGTGTATGAAGATCCCCTTAGAAAGGTACTTTAGATCTTTGCTACCCAAAGTGTGATCTGCACATCAGAAACATTTAGCATGGTCTGGGTGCTTGCAGAATCTCAGACCCCATCCCAGACCTATTTACTGAATCAGAGTCTGCATTTTAACTAGATCACAAGTAAGTGGCAAAATCATTAAAGATTGAGAAGCACTGCTTTAGACTACATTTTGGAAAGGTCTTGAATGCCAGGAATCAGATTATAATGCTATATTAGATAAACAGTTAAGTGTTGTTGTTGTTGTTGTTGTTGTTGTTGTTTGAGACGGAGTCTCCCTCTGTCACCAGACTGGAGTGCAGTGGCACGATCTCGGCTGACTGCAACTTCCGCCTCCTGGGTTCAAGCGATTTTCCTGCCTCAGCCTCCCGAGTAGCTGGGACTACAGGCACGCCACCACGCCCAGTTAATTTTTGTATTTTTACTAGAGATAGGGTTTCACCATGTTGGTCTGGATGGTCTTGATCTGTTGATCTTGTGATCCGCCCACCTCAGCCTCCCAAAGTGCTGAAATTATAGGCGTGAGCCACCGTGCCTGACCACAGTTAAATTTTTTTAAAGTGGTGAGAGAGATGACTGAATCCATCCTTTGGGATTATTAAATAAGTATTAATCTGGGAGTAAATTAATGGAAGACAAACTAGAGATGGTAAACAAGTCACAGGGTTATAGTATAATCAAAGTACATAGACTATAAATCTCTTGGATACTAGCAAAACTTGATAGAATTCAGAAGATGCCAATATATAAACCAATGTCATTTTTTATTAATTTACTGTGAAAACTAGTAGTATTCAATGGGTTATTCCAGATGACTAGTCAGCACATTTCCTGCAGCTTTTTTCAAGATTCTGCAGGAGAATTAAGCCCTAATGTCATAAGGCATCTATTTTATGTAACTAATCCATTTGAAATGACTAATTAATTTCTCTCTTATGTATCTAATACTGTGCATTATGTAACATCCTTGAGAAAATGTAGAATATAGTCATTTTTTGCATTCTCTGGTTCATATGAGGGATACCTGTTGAGAAAGGCTGCATAGGAAACCAAATCATTGCAAGAATCAAGCATAACATATCTCCATAATAAGGTTAAAACAAGTCATTTCCTCTGATGGTGTTGGAAATAGCCGGTCCAGGCTGGGCGTGGTGGCTCACACCTGTGATCCCAGCACTTTGGGGAGGCTGACACAGGCAGATCACTTGAGGTCAGGAGTTTGAGACTAGCCTGGCCAATGTGGTGAAACTCCATCTCTACTACAAATAGAAAAATTAGCCAGGCGTGGTGGTGCACGCCTGTAATCCCAGCTACTCAGGAGTCTGAGATGGGAGAAATGGGAGGATCGTTTGAACCTGGGAGGCAGAGGTTGCGGTGAGCCGAGATCGTGCCACTATACTCCAGCCTACACGGCAGAGTGAAACTCCTTCTTAAAAAAAAAAAAAAAAAAAAAAGAGGAAACACCTAGTCCAATTCTTGCTCTTTTTATTTTTATTTTAGATTTCATTCATATCATCTCCCTTTTGTTAATGCTGTCTGCCCCCCACCCCCTCATCATCACAGTCAATATTAGAACATTTTCATCATCACCAAAGAAATGCTCATATGCATCTCCCTACCCCAAACTCTTGGTAACTCAAATTTATGTTCTGCCTTTATGGATTTGCCTGCATATTTTATATTACATGAGCCTGTATTTTAATTGTTTGTTTACAAATCTGTCTCTCTCCCTGGACTGTAAACTTCTTAAGGATAAGTACAGTGTCTTAGCTAACTTCTTGTCTCCAGCCCTTAAGACAGACTGTATTACATAGAAAGCTCGATAATGGAATAATTGATTTAGTTTTGCCTTTCTTAATTATGATCACATTCCACGTCTGCCCTCATTATATCCACATACCTGACTATTCCCAGTTACCTCATCTACTTATATAGAAAAACTCTCAGCTAATCTCTTTCATTAAATACTGATTTTTAAGATCAGTTTCATTTGTATAAGATAACTTTTATTTTAAATTGGAATGGTAGATGTGAGTTCACTCTGCCCTTTTATACTGCTGCCTTGTATCTTTAAATCCAGATTGTTTTTTAATCTGGAAACGAGTTGTTTTGTTGACAATCATATAATAGAGTATTACACCATTGCCTCTATTACAATATTTATTCAGATGTGGAAATCCTCTTGGAGATTGGTTCTTAATTTATGTGAAGAGAAGTATTATATTTCTAATAGATTTGTGCTTAGCATTTTTGTTAGGTATTATTAAACATATAAATCAAGTTGCAGATGTTTTAGTAAATAAAACAATATATTAGTAGGAGGATGTTGATGTTTGGTGGGCATGTAAGAAGGCAGAAGAGAAAAAAGAATTGTTCAGTGTTGATACTTCAGAAATGGCTAAATACAGCTAAGGAAAAAAGATGAAAATTTACCTTCATCGGCAGTCCAGACAAATTCTAATGTTGCTTCTAGTAAGTGGTATAGGCAGTGATTTTCTTATGTGCATAATATCATAAAAACCATCTAGATTGGTTCCTCTTTCATATAGTTAATGTTTTTTCTTCTTTATTCATGCTTGGTAATAAATATAATCTAGTGAAATTAAGTCATCAGCTTATTAGAACAATATGTCACAATGTGTGAGTTACCTTTAAAATTATTTATATTTTTATTTATTATTAGGGTGAATTGATGCTTGTAGATAAGGTATATGTTTTTACAGTCTTATTAACTGTGGCCGATTTGAGGAAAGCTGTGCTACTTGTTTATTGCATTTATTAAGAATAACACTAGTTCATGTGGAAAGTATAAATGGAAACTTAAATCTTTTTCTGTTTTCCCTTTCCTTTTTAAATTTTGTTTTATATATCACTTCCCTGTCTAATGTAGTTGGATAATAAAGCATCTTTTCTGATAATTTCATAACACCAGTATATTTTTAAACTTTTTAAAAATGTGATACATAGGCACCAAGAGTAGAAGCACAAGTTCTTCTGGGATCTTTGGTTTGCTTTCCCAACTTATGTTGTGAACTGCCTTCTCTTCATCCCAACATTCCTGATGTTGCTGTGTCTCAGTTTACAGATGTTAAGGTAAGAAATGAGATGCTAATTTTTAGCACTCAAATTATTTTATAATCATAAAGTACATGCAATAAAATTTGTATTCTTTCTTTTCTTTTTGAAATCCACACAATTGTTAAAGATTTTTGCACATTGATTTTTGTATCCTGAGACTTTACTGAAGTTGCTTATCAGCTTAACGAGATTTTGGGCTGAGACGATGGGGTTTTCTAAATATACAATCATGTCGTCTGCAAACAGGGACAATTTGGCTTCCTCTTTTCTTAATTAAATACCCTTTATTTCTTTCTCCTGCCTGATTGACCTGGCCAGAACTTCCAACACTATGTTGAGTAGGAGTGGTGAGAGAGGGCATCCCTGTCTTGTGCCAGTTTCAAAGGGAATTTTTCCAGTTTTTGCCCATTCAGTATGATATTGGCTGTGGGTTTGTCATAAATAGCTCTTATTTTGAGATATGTCCCATCAATACCTAATTTATTGAGAGTTTTTAGCATGAAGGGTTGAATTTTGTCGAAGGCCTTTTCTGCATCTATTGAGATAATCATGTGGTTTTTGTCTTTGGTTCTGTTTATATGCTGGATTACGTTTATTGATTTGCGTATGTTGAACCAGCCTTGCATCCCAGGGATGAAGCCCACTTGATCATGATGGATAAGCTTTTCGATATGCTGCTGGATTCGGTTTGCCAGTATTTTCTTGAGGATTTTTGCAGCAATGTTCATCAGGGATATTGGTCTAAAATTCTCTTTTTTTTGTTGTGTCTCTGCCAGGCTTTGGTATCAGGATGATTCTGGCCTCATAAAATGAGTTAGGGAGGATTCCCTCTTTTTCTATTGATTGAAGTATCCTCCAGACACAAAGGCTTGAATGCTCATTAGGAGCATATCCTTTGTTGTGTTTAAAACATAAATCTAATGGCATTTTTGTTCTCCTAAGCCACTATAATATTTGACCCTGTTGATGTTTCTGTCCTTTTCTGAATGTCTCTCTATCTTTTATTGCACAGATCTTGACTTACTTTTCGCCTAAGTATTCTGACTCCTTAATCGACTAATTTTCTTTTCTCTATTTGCTAAACATATATCCAGTTCAATATTTTACCCTTGTATTTCTTCTTTGTTTTCTCCCTTTTAAATATTTTATTCATTTACATAATTTTAACTAATATTTTAACTTGTGTCAAAATTCATTGTCATATTTTACAAATTATTAAGGATGAATATTTCTCCCTTAGCTTTATTGAGATAAAATTGACAAAAATTTTGCATATTTAAGGTGTACAATATGGTGTCTTGATACACATATACAGTGTGATAAAGATCAAGCCAAATAACATATCCATCACCTCACATAGTTACCTTTTTTTGGTGAGGAGGAGTAAGAGAAACCAAGATCTACTGTCTTAGCAGGTTTCAAGTGTACGATACCGGTACCTGTAGTCACTGTTAATTGTAGTCACCATGCTGTACATTAAGTCTCCAGAGTTTAGTCAGCCTGCGTATTTGAAACTTTGTAACCTTTAACCAACATTTTCCTGTTTCACCCACTCCTTAGCCTCTCTTAACTACCATTCTACTCTCTGCTTCCAAGACTTCAACTTTTTATATTCCACATGTAGGTGAGAACATGTAGTGTTTGTCTTTCTCTGCCTCTCATATTTCACATCGCATCATGTTCTCCAAGTTGATTCATATTGTCACAAATGACAAGATTTCCATCTTTTTAAAGGCCAAGTGGTATTCTATTGTATGTGTATTCATGTATTTGGGTGGGTATGTCACATTTTCTTTATCCATTAGTCCTTCAGGGGACACTTAGGTTTCTTCCGTATCTTGGCTATTGTAAATAATTCTGCAATGAACATAGCAGTGCACTTATCTCTTTGACATGCTAATTTCATTTCCTTTGGCTATGTATACCCAGAAGTAGGATTGCTTTGGATTGTATGCATTTTAATAATTCTGTAATCTATGGACACGGATATGTTTCTATTTATTTCTGTCTTTTTCTGTTTCTTTCATCAGTGTTTTATAGTTTTCCATGTACAGATCTTTTACCTCTTTTGTTATGCGTATTCCTAAGTATTTTGTTGTTTTCGATGCTATTGTTAAATTGGATTATTTTCTTAATTTCTTTTTCAGATAGTTCACTGTTAGTGTATAGAAACACAACTGATTTTTGTATGTTTTGTTTCCTGATACTCCACTGAGTTTATTAGTTCTAATAGTTTTTTGGTGGAGTCTGTAGGGTTTTTTATATATTAGATTATGTCATCTGTAGACAGAGACAGTTTTAATTCTCCCTTTCCAGTATGGATGCCTTTTCTTTTTTCTGCCTAATTGCTCTGGCGAGGACTTCCAATACTATGTTGAATAGAAGTGGCGAGTGTGGGCATCTTAATCTTGTTCCTAATCTTAAAGTAAAACCTTTCAGCTTTTTGATGTTGATTATGATGTTATCTGTGGGCTTGTTATGTTGAGGTACAACCTCATTTGTTGAGTTACAACCTCATTCGTTGAGTTTTTATCACGAAAGGATGTCATATTTTTCATGCAAAAAAATTTATATTTTATCATGAAAGGATATTCGTACCTTTGAGCTATGTATTCTACTTAAGTGCTTTTTCTTCACCTATTGACATAATAAGATTTTTGTCCTTTGTTCTGTTAATATGATGTATTAGTTTTATTGCTTTGTATATGTTGAACCATCTTTGCATCACAGTGATAAATCCTGCTTAATTATGACATATAACCCTTTTAATATTCTGATGAATTTGGTTTGCTAGTATTTTATTGAGGATTTTTGCATCTATATTCATCAGGGATATTGGGCTGTAATTAATTTTTTTTTTCTGGTAATGCTTTTGTCTGACTTTGATGTCAGGGTAATGCTGGCCTCTTAAAATGAGTTTTGAAGTATTCGCTCATCTTCAGTTTTGGAAATGGTTGAGAAGGATTCTTCTCAGATTCTTTATTTGAAATACTTTGTAGAATTCACTGGTGAAGCCATCTGGTTCTGACTTGTAATGATATTTCTCACAATTTTTAAAATCTTCATACCTATAAGCTATTAATTCTACTTTAATTATCTGCCTTTATCACTCTTCTAATCAGGAAGAAATGTTATTTTTTGAACATATGCTTTTGGCTATAAATTTCTGAAACTTTAGCTACTTTTATAAATAATATTGGTCTCTTTAATGGTAATATGTACATGAGAACAAAGACTGCTTTAATAACCACTTAGTAAATATTTGTAGAATTAATGAGTGAAATCTCAGTCATTGCTGTTAACTGTTTCCCCCTTACTTTAGGAACTTATAATCAAAACTGTATTAAGCTCGGCAAGAGATGAGCCCTCTGGTCCTGCAAGGTAGGTCTTAGACTGACTCTAACTATTCTGTGTTTGGAATTTTAGAAGTTGACTGAATTTTTATAGCAGCCCAGATTGTTTTAGATACATAAAAGCCATTCTAAATTACACTTTTAAGTCATTTGAATGATTAAGTGTTCTTACTTATTTTCATGATTTAAATACTAACCTTTCTTCATAAACAGAATCCTAGTCACCTTTTTCAGTAACTTCACTCTTTATCTCTGAAATGATTTGTTTTAATTTTATTTTATTTAAGTACATTTTGTTTATTATTCAGTTATATTTGTCAGTGTCTTTTATGCAGTACCTTGAAATGCAGTAGCAGGTACCCAATGAATTTTTGTTAAATTGAGTTAAAATAAATATTTTATTACAGAAAGTAGTATACCTAAGAAAATAGCATATTTTAATATTTACGAATATTTGATCAAGATTTTTTAAAAATAGAATATAAGTCATAGTTTTAGATTTTTTTCTAAATGTCTTAAGAAATAAAAGCTGACATTTTCTCTGTTTTACAAAACCTTTCCAAAAAAAGATTGAGATTTAAATTAGCAGGTTACTAGTAGCATACCATGTTTCTTCTCTTCCCCAAAATAACATTAAGTCATATTTTATATTTCTTGATGCTAATTCTAATAGTACATCATTTGCCGCAACATTAGTCTGTGCTACTACTCCTCAGATCTACATCTCTGTCAAGCTCCTGTTTTCCAGTTATCTACACATTTTTTGACCCAAAGTTCAAAAGGTACAGATCATGGCTTTGACGATTTGGATTCTTATTCTAATTTAAATCTTTTTCCAGCAAATAAAAATAATGTACAGTGAACCATTTGTTTAAATTAAGACATAGCTCCAGTTTTTAAAATTTTAATTGCACGTTTTTCTCTCTTAATAGCCAAACTAACTAAAAACAAATATCTTTGAGAAAATTGTTCTTTTACGCTAATCCCAATTAAGTTTAGAAGGATTTTCGTATAATATTGTTTCATTTAATTCTCATCACAATTTTGAGAGTTTAATAGAATCACCCTCTTCTGGACCGGGCGCGGTGGCTCAAGCCTGTAATCCCAGCACTTTGGGAGGCCGAGGCGGGCTGATCACGAGGTCAGGAGATCAAGACCATCCTGGCTAACATGGTGAAACCCCGTCTCTACTAAAAAAAAATACAAAAAACCAGCCGGGCGAGGTGGCGGGCGCCTGTAGTCCCAGCTACTCAGGAGGCTGAGGCAGGAGAATGGCGTAAACCTGGGAGGCGGAGCTTGCAGTGAGCTGAGATCCGGCCACTGCACTCCAGCCCGGGCGACAGAGCGAGACTCCGTCTCAAAAAAAAAAAAAAAAAAAAAAATCACCCTCTTCTTCCAGTTTTGCTAGCCAGATACTGATGCTTAGAAAGTTAACAGTAAGTCTCTGATAATGCATAACTGGTGGGATGGGGGTGTAGGCAAGCTAGCTAACATTTTTAAAGCCCTTTGTATGTGCATGCTAGGCACTGTTCTAAGTGCCTTATATTTATTATCTCATTGAATTTTGTGATACCTCTATGAGACAGGTATAATTTTTATCCACCTTTTAACAGAAAAGAAAACTAGAACCCAGGGAGTTTCAATAATCTGCCCTATCATCTAGATATGACAGAACCTTGGCAGTTTGTCTTCAGAGGCTTATTAGATGCACAATTAAGAAGTGGCAATACCAAGTTTGACCTTAGTGCTTAAAACTGTAGAGCTTTTGCTTTTTGGAAAAAAACAAAACAAAACAAAACTCTGTTGCTCCTCAAGTGGAAGAATGTGGAAACCTAAAACATAGCTGCCTAGAAGTAGACCTGGGAATCATTAACACAACAGCTTGTGTTATGGAGAATATGGAAAAACCCCAGAAACTGAATTTAAGCATTGTCTCAACTTGTTTTTCTATACCTTTTTAGTATATGTTTTTTTTAGAAATTTATATTCCCAGGCCAGGCATGGTGGCTCATGCCTGGAAGCCCAGCACTTTTGGAGGCCAAAAAGAGCAGATCACCTGAGGTCAGGAGTTCGAAACCAGCCTGGCCAACATGGTGAAACCTCGTCTCTACTAAAAATACAAAAAATTATCCAGGTGTGGTAGTGTACCCCTGTAGTTCCAGCTACTCAGGAGGCTGAGGCAGGAGAATTGCTTGAACTGGGGAGGTGGAGGTTGCAGTGAGCCGAGATTGTGCCACTGCACTCCGGCCTGGGCAAGACAGAGTGACACTCTGTCTCAAAAAAAGAAAAAAGAAACTTAATACCCCCAGTCTGAGCAGGAGCAGAGAGTTAAGCTATATGCTGGGAATAATCTAGATTATTCTGACATCTTGTGGAGGGGGGTGTGGGAAACTGTACATGCAAGAAAAAAATATATATATCCTTTCTTACCACCTCTTGTTACAATAATTGTTAAACATTTGTATTCTCAGTCTCTGCCTTTAGTTAGCTGCATCCATGGAGAGCTTTGCTTCACTTCAGAGTTTATTGTTGCTTTAGGATTATAGATGTTTCCATAGCTAAACCGGAAGCTTGGTTAGTTAGTGCTACAAATATTACCTAGGATTTATGGATGAACAACAGTAGGGAAAAAATAAAGTAGTAGACTTCATCTAGAAGACTCTCAGGTAGTTTTCATAGTAAACAGTTTAGTAGCCTTAACACTCTAGACTAAAAGAAGAGGCTTATATAAGTTTCTAAAAAAACATATACTAAATCTGCTGTGTTAAGGAAGAAAAATCTGCACTGAATTTTTCTGAAGTTTAGCATTCCACTGAAATTAAGAATATCAGTATCGGGACATGGCATATATAACAGGATACTAGAAGAAGGTGACTGTTTTGATACTTAGAACCATTATACATTTTATCAGAAGCTTAAACTTGAACACACTAATAGAATCCTCACTGATTCTAATCATTAAATAACTCTCTTCAAGCTGACACCCAGCTGAAATTATATTGCTATAGAAATGAAGCTTTGCAATACATTAGGGAACAGGATAAAAATTCTACAAGTTCTGTTTCTGTTGGATTTTAAAATAAGTTACATAACTCTTATGTTCTCGATTTGTTTTAAAAATAATTTGTAGCTAGAAGTGTTAAATTTAAAATATACAAAAATATTTAACGTACTCCATCAGCTTCATGTTTTTACTTAAGTTCATTTTGCTGTTGTCAGTCAATAAAATTACACTTTCCATTTTGAAAGCAGGTTACATTTTGTTTGGGAAGCCTTGTAGCAATGTCAGTCTGTTAACATGGATTTTTAAAAAACATGTTGTGTGGTATCCCAGCCTATAGTCTTCTTAGTAAATTATAATAGAAAATTAGACTCAGAAGTTTTGGGATTTTGCTTTCTTCATACTTTCTCTTCTTTGGTTACCAGTTAATGTTTACAGTAACAAGTTCATTAATTCGTTTAAAATCATGCATGTTCATTCTGTGTCAGTTCATTGTGGGTCATGTTTGTGGTGGTGGTTTCATTTTATGTAACCGTTGTTGTTTGCCTTTTTTGCAGATGTGTAGCACTTTGTAGTTTAGGTATTTGGATTTGTGAAGAACTAGTCCATGAGTCTCATCATCCTCAAATTAAGGAAGCTCTGAATGTGATTTGTGTTTCCTTAAAGGTAAAGAAAACTGTTTAGTGAAATATATTAAGATAGTAGAGAATGCATGTTTTTTTCCTCCAAATATTAATTATATCTTGTGTAACATTTAGTAGATGTTTTCATTACTTTATTATTCTATTATTTTCTTGATCCTGACTCATTCCTTAAAAATTGTTCTATTTCTTGAATTTAGGGTATCTTTATGGTGACTCGTTTTTATCTCAACTTTTTATGTATTTAGCTTTGCCCCTAAACTATATATGGTAGATGTCTAAAAAAGGAAACCCACCACTTAAAACATATATAGGATTTTTCTGTTTTTCTTTTTTAACTAGTATTTCTGTAACTTACTGCTCTTTGATCTTTATTACCACTCCCTGAATTCTTGAGCTGTTCAGTTTTTTTGCTTTATCTTTTCAAGTTAAGTGCCTTCTTTATAGACAGAACAAGATTTTTTCAGTAGTAATAATGTAATTATTTGGAGAGTCTGAATGAATAAATGAGTACTCTTTGTTTATGAAAGGATGCATGATATTATTGTTGTTTTAAGACTTGTAAAAAACCCACAGCACGTGTATAAGACTCTAAACATACAAAGTAGTTAATAAATCTTTTTAAATAATAGTTACATGACAGATATTTCTAAACATTTACTATGAGGCACGTTGCTAGACAGAGTGAGGGATAACAATAGGAAAAATTTGTAAATACTAGCTTCAAGATGTTAAGAATAGCTGAAAAAGATTAAAATGAGAATAATAAAACATAAAAACCTGAGAGTACTAAATGGGTATATAATATAAACTGAGTGTATAATACAAACTGCTGATTGAGTTCGGAAGAAACAGAAATCATTTTGACTTAGTTATCAGAGAAGACTGGAAAAGAGGAGACACATTGGGGTTTGAAGTGTGGGTGAAATGTGGACATAGAGAAGCATAAAAAGTTTGTCTTTATGCCATTGGGGAGTCATCTGAGTTTTAAGCATAATGTCAGGATCATAACAGTGCTATAGAAGATTAATTTGGAAGTGTGGTGAATAGTTGATTGGAACAGGGCAAAGATTGATAAAAAGAATAGTGATTTAGAGGCCATTGCATAAATCCACATAAGAGAAAATGCAACAAAACTTTAATGAGGACAGTCAAACATTACAAAGGAAAATTAAAGTTGTACGTGTCTTTGGAATGTGTTGTGATTTTTTTTATTTTGCAGCTGGAGATTTATCTTAATCACTTATAAATATAGGATTTATAATCCTACAAATATATGAAATGTAAAATTTTCAGCAGATAATGCTTTGATGAAAAGTTCATCAAGAAAATTTTTAAATAATTTTTTTTTATTATTGCAGTTTACTAATAAAACAGTAGCCCACGTAGCTTGTAACATGCTTCACATGCTGGTTCATTATGTACCTAGACTTCAGATTTACCAGCCTGATTCTCCCTTGAAAATTATTCAAGTAAGTAATTTCTCATTTATTTATTATGACCTTGTTAAGTTTTTTTTAGATTTGGATACTTTGAATTGTAAAATTATTTAATAGTTTAAAATTTTTTTACATAGCTAAATAATGGCTACCCATCATGCTTTTCTGTGGTATCAAAGTTCATGATAGTTCCCTTGTCTTTTGTGTTAGAAGATTGTATTCCTGGTTTTGGACAAAGTAAAAGCACTAGAAACAATTTATTAGGCCAAGCCCAGTGGCTTATGCCTGTAATCCAGGCACTTTGGGAGACTAAGTTGGAAGGATCGCTTGAGGCCAGCCTAGGTAACATAGCAAGACCCTGACTTAACAAACAGTTAAACAAAAAACAATTTATTAGTTGTAGTGAAAATTATGTGTAAACCTATGTCATTGTCTTCATAACATACATGTTGCTTCATTCCCGCTCCATTCCCTCTTAAGTAGGGAAAACATACCATCATTCCAGTTACCAAAATCAGGACATTATTTTTTTTATTTTCTCTTTAGCCAGTCATTTGTGAATTTTTGTTCATTCTAATTCGTTATCTCCTGTGCTTCCTGCAACACCTGACATACTTCAATCCTTCATTATTTCTTTCTTGAGATATTGCTGTTGCCTCCTTCTGGTTTGTGTGGTCTTGCTCTTAAAGTCATCATTCACATTTACATGGCTCTTACCATATCACGTACCTGGAAAAAAAAAAAAAAGGACTGATTTTCCTTTGACTGTAAAATAAAGCCCAAAATTCTTTAGCTGTGAATTCAGGGCCTCCACAGGAGAACTCAACTGGTTTTTTAAGAATCATATACAGATTCCTTTGAAATGCCATGTTGTTCAGGCAACTGAATCTGCTTATCATCACTTAAACATACCCCTGGCTTTCTTCCTCCTATCTGAAATGCTTTGCTTCTCTTCTCTAGTGCCCTTATCTTTCAGTGATTGGCTTAAATACCATCTCTTCAAAAAATAAAAATCCCCATCTGCTCTCCCTAACCAGAATTTATCATTCTTATCTTCCTGTCTTTATAACATTTTTAGGAAAGATGAGAACTCATATTTATTAAACACCTACCATGTACCAGTCACCTTTTCATATGATATCTCATTTAATTCTTAGAAGTTTTTTGAGATAGATTATTCCCTTCCCTGTCCCTAGTCTCCCCCCTTATTTAAGATGAGAGAACTGAGGATTTAATAACTATATAAGAGTCATAAGCTAAGAGAACAGGACTCAGACCCAAGTCTGTAAGATTCCAAAGTTCATGCTTTTCCCACTCGGTCATCTACCAGCCTCTGTTATAGCACTGAATGTAGTAAGTATCGCACTAGTGAGTAAAGTCTTTATCTGTATAAAGTGTATTGAGAGGAATTTTCTACTTACTGCATTGAAGCAATAATTTCTAAAAATTTAATAGCATACAATACAACAAAAATAAAAATACAATAAATATATACCTATACATTTTTAACATGCACATAAAAAATTAAATGAGACTAAATGATTTCTGGGGTAAATGATAACACTGTATATGAAGATTTTGCCTTTTTTTAAGTAATGTCTTTTTCATTTACTTTGTATTCTGTACTTTATATTTATTCAAATAATATTCGGTGTATGATATATGTTAATTTAAAAAGCCACATTTGGCTGGGCATGGTGGCTCATGCCTATAATCCCAGCACTTTGGGAGGCCAACGTGGGTGGATCAGCAGAGGTTATGAGTTCGAGACCAGCCTGGCCAACATGGCGAAACCCTGTCTCTACTGAAAATACAAAAATTAGCTGGGCATGGTGGCCCACACCTGTAATCTCAGCTACTCAGGAGGCTGAGGCAAGAGAATCACTTGAACCCAGAGCCGAGATCGCTCCACTACACTCCAGCCTGTGTGGCTGAGTGAGACTCCGTCTCAAAAAAATAAATAAAAAGTCACATTTTTTTAAAAAGCCGTGTGTGTGTGTGTGTGTGTGTGTGCGTGTTTAAACAAAAGGCCTGGAAAGGCAATAGATTTCTTCAGGTGACAGGATTACAGTGGTTTTTTGTTGTTTTGAGACAGGGTCTCTGTCACCCAGGCTCCCAAAGTGGGTGTGGGCCACTGTGCCCAGCCTATGATGGTTTTTATTAGTCTTTTTCTTATCTGTATCTTGTAATTTTTCTATAATGAACATATATTTTCTGTGTGTTTATACATATTGATTTACCCCGTTGAATTGGGAAGAAACCCATTTATGGTTGACAGAATATATATAATTTTGGTTCCGTACATGAGGATTATAAATAATTGATAGTTAAGTATACTTGAAAAGCTTGCCTATTAAACATTACTTTGAAATAACAGTGTTAATGTGTTTAGAATAAATTTGCAGCAGTAGGTTTTGTATCACTTTAGCATTTAACAATTAAGTTGTAGAATATACCATTAATTTGACATATATAGAGCTCCTTTTTAAAAAAATTTTTTTTGCTTACAGATCCTAATAGCTACTATCACCCATCTTTTACCAAGTACAGAAGCTTCATCTTATGAAATGGACAAGAGGGTAATTTAAATTTTGTTTGATGATTAATATGTGGTTATTTAGTAAAATATTTGTATTTTAAAACTTTAATGGTATGTATATTTACATGGTAAAAATTTATCTTTGTTCAGAATCAACTATAGTGTGAAATGTGTTTCTGTTATGTAAGTATAACTAAATTATATTTTGGTTCACATTTCATGGCCATTTGATAAAATCTTTGAGTCTCAAGATTGTAAGGAACCTTAGAGGACATTCTGTCTATCTCTATTTCACTACATTCTGCCAAATTGTATTCTTACCTATGCCTGAAGATTATTAATTCTGAGGAATTCATCACTTCTAAAGGCAGCCACTTGTTTTTGTATAGATAGAAAGTAAAGATATAATATATCGAGATATGTCACTTAGAAGACATCTCCTCTGTCTGCCAAAACATTCTATTAGGTGTCATTTACCTCAGTAAATTTATTATAAGGGTTCTTTAATTTTTTCAGATATTATATTTACCAGTTCTAGAGTTTCTTTTTGTTTTGTTTTGTTTTTAAGTTTTCATATCTTCCCTGAAATTCTGCATTTCTTCATCAATTATATACATCTTCTCTTATAGATACTTTAACATATTTATAATAATTAAAATAGAGTCCTTGACCACTAAATCCAGTATCTGTGTCATCACTAACTCCGTTTCTATTGAGTTTTTTTCCTGTTGACTATGAGTTTAATTTTCCTGTTATTGTGTCTATTTTTTAATTATATGCCTGACATTATACATAAATGTTGTAGAGACTGTAGGTCTGTGCTGCTCACTATGGTAGCTGCTAACTGCTTATTGCTTTCAGTTTACATTAAATTTAAAGTTCACATGAAAAATGTAATTCCTTGTTTGCAAATACCAAGTGCTCAATAGCCACATGGGCAAATATAGACCATTTTCATCATTGCACAAAGTTCTATCAGACAAGGCTGCTCTAGATTCTATTAGTTTCCTCTGAGAATTATTCTCATCTCTTCCCTTGTCACATCTCAATCTTGAGTTCTATTCTCCAGGTCTCCCTTAACCATATTGTTTTGAAATCTCAAGTATGTTTTATTTACTGCTTATGTTCTTATTAATTTACAGAAATCTGAAGGTATAGTTGTGTTTCTGGACCTATTCCCAGTTATTTTCTTGTGTGGCATACATGAGGCTTTTATACTTTTTTCCTTTCCTACTGTCAGCCATTATCATTTCTTACTGATTTCATGTGTTTACCGCAAAACTTTTTATTCTTTCACTTCATATTCAGTTTACACACTGTTTGAACAGATTGTTTAGCTCTTGATAAATACTTCATCATCATCTTCTTCATCTTTAAAAGAGACATATACTCCACTTTTATTTTTTCGATTTAAAATTTGTAAAATTTTTTTGAGGCAGAGTCATCTTGCTCTGTCACCCAAGCTGGAGTACTGTGGCGCAGTCTTGGCTCACTGCAACCTCTGCCTCCCAGGTTCAAGCGGGTCTCGTGTCTCAGCCACTCAAGTAACTGGGATTACAGGTGTACACCACCATGCCTGGCCAATTTTGTATTTTTAGTAGAGATGTGTGTGTGTAGGGGGCAGGGTTTCATCATCTTGGCCAAGCTGGTCTCAAACTCCTGGCCTCAAGTCATCCACCTGCCTCGGCCTCCCAAAGTGCTGGGATTACAGGCAT
>NW_012113030.1:857041-857770 GCF_000951035.1 Colobus angolensis palliatus | reverse complement strand
CTGCAACCTCTGCCTCCCAGGTTCAAGCGGGTCTCTTGCCTCAGCCTCCCGAGTCGCTGGGATTACAGGCATGAACTACCTCTTCTGGACTCCATTTGTAGCAAAGTGTCCTTCACTTTAGTGTCGCAGGCTATGGTCTAGAATTCCAAATCCAGTTTATGAATAATATCTGGATAACTAATTGTTTGTCTTTTTCTATATCATCTTTGTTTCCAGAAGTCTAGCTATTAATATGAAAAAGCTATACTTCTAAGTTTTTGTTTTCTTGCCCACTAAATTTATTAAATTTTTTTATCATAAAATATGCGTGTGGCATTCTGCTAGGCACTAAACAGAGATAAACATGATACTCCCTGTTCTCATGGAATTTAAAAATTAGAGACACAAATGAGGCAACACAATGTAATCAATACTTAGTATAAAAAGTAGAAAAATGTGTAAGATACCAGGTAGAATAGAGAAAGAAGGAATTAACTATTGAGGAAGGGCTTATTTAGGAAAAATTGTTATAAAGTTAAATAGAGACATTAAATAGAGACAAACAGTAGAATCAGAAACTTATTCCAAGTGGTGTGAATAGCATGTATAAATCTGGGGACTATACAATGGTATGGTTTGTTTTGGAGACACAACTAGGTAGATCCATATTGTAGAATGTGAAGTGAACGGTTAAGAGTTGGGAAAATGAAACTTCTTTTTTTATTTTTTTAATTTTTTTTATTTTTATAT
>NW_012113030.1:851563-852166 GCF_000951035.1 Colobus angolensis palliatus | reverse complement strand
AAAATATAACCATATTTGTGAAAAATCACTTGAGAAAATGTGAAAGTTGACTTAAACGTCAAATATGGTGATTATTATTAAAATCATCTTTATAAGAAAGGATGATGCTCTGAACTAAGGCTAAAGGAATAGAGAACAGGTACACACAAAGTAGAGTCCACAGCCAAGGTAAGGAATACAGGAAGGAGCAGCTTTGTTGGAACAGTGAGTTTCAGTTTTAAGTTTGTTGCATATAAAAAGTAATATCCCGGTGGAGACCACCAGCAAAGCAATTATATACCTGATTAGAAAATTTGATGCTGGAAATAAAATTATTGGCATTGTCAGTACATGAGTAGTATTAACATTGTGAGAATATATGAAATCACTTAAGGCAATATGGTAGAGTAAGATGAGTCAGCAAAGTATATAGCACATTGAAGAATAACAGTTAAGGAGAAGGCAGAGAAAGATGATTCAGTAAAAGTGACTGAAAGGCCTAGTAGGAAACGTAGGAAGAACACCAGGTCTAGGAGAGAGTAATCACGTAGAAGACAAAAGCAAATCATCCCGAAAATACTTTTTTGATCTCAGATTTTATTCATTCTTTTTTTTTTTTTTTTT
>NW_012113030.1:845084-850828 GCF_000951035.1 Colobus angolensis palliatus | reverse complement strand
GGCTGGAGTGCAGTGGCGTGATCTCAGCTCACTGCAACCTCCACCTCCCAGGTTCAAGCAGTTCTCCTGCCTCAGCCTCCCTAGTAGCTGGGGCTACAAGTATATACCACCATGCCCGGCTAATTTTTGTATATTTGGTGGAGATGGGGTTTCACCATATTTTCCAGGCTGGTCTCGAATTCCTGACCTCAGGTCATCCACCTGCCTGGACCTCCCAAAGTGCTAGGATTACAGGCGTGAGCCACCACACCTGCCCTTAAACGTCTTTAGAATTACATTCCTCTCTGTGTGATGAACATCAGAATATTACCTAAATCCACTGGTTCTTCTCCACTGTGTTGCATTCCAGTGTCTTCTAATTTTTTTGAATTGGGTTTTTTTATCTTTTATTAGAAGCTTGCACACTACATATGGACAAATAGATATATTGAAGCATTTTAATTGTGTTATTATTTCTCTAGGAACTCTTAATCTCATGTAAGCCACCAGTATAGGGAGGCATTTATCAGCGTGGTATTCAGATTGTTGCTCCTTAACCTCAGAGGTTTAAGAATTTGAATAAACTGTATATGGGCCAGGAGTTTTTAAACTTCTCAAATGACTCATTGTCATTGGTGAATATGGGCTTGGGCTAACAAGTTTTAAAAGATAAATTCAATAAAAATAAAGCAAAAAGAACATTTATATAGTGGTTTAAAAACAAAAAAAAAATCACGTGCCAGCAGTGTGTACTTTATATGCATTATTTCAACGTCAAAACAACTTTATAATCTTGATAAATATTTTTTAATCCCTATTCTTCATGGAGAATTGAGCCTTAGAAAGATTAAGTTGCCCAAGGTCACTCAATTGTTACTAGATATCAGAGCCAAGACTGGAATCTGTGCTTGACGGATAGATGCCAACGTTCATATTGTTTTTAGTTAGAAACATCAATTGAGAGCTTCCATTTGAGTTTTATGGTGGAATTGTTTTCTTTTAACATAATTTCAAGTTTAGAGAGACGTTGAAAGGATAGTACAAAGAATTCTTTATATTGGTTCACCACATTTGCTGTATCCCTTTGTATGTAGTATGAAATACAGAGAGAAATGTAAATACTGCTGACTACTTTATTGCATTTTTCCTAAAATCAAGCAATTCTCTTATATAACCACAAAATAGTTATCAACATGAGGAAATTAGCATTAGTATTAGTGATACATTTGTATTATATAGATATTTCACTAGTTGTCTCACTAATGTCCTCTAGGGCAAAAGAAATTCCCAAATTATGCCTTACATGCAGGCATAATGTCTCTTTAGCGTTCTATAATATGGAACAGGTTCTTAATCTTTCTATATTTCTTGACCTTGACATTTTAAAGAATATAGTCTAGTTACTGTATAAAATGTCCTGCATTTTGGCTTTGTGTTTTAGCATGATTAGGTTTGTCATTATTGGATTTAAGTTAGGCATATTTGGCAGGAATACCTCAGAAGATTTTGTGCACCTCTTATTACATTTTATCAGGTGTCACAGATGTCAGTTTGTTCATTACTGATTGGTGCTAACTTTAGTCAAATGATTAAGGTTGTGTCTGCCAGGTGTTTCCACTGTAAAGCAACTATTTAACCCTTTTCAATGAATTAGTATTTGTAAGACAATACTTTGAGACTATACTATATAAATATTTGGCTCCTTAAATTTCCACTAACTGATTTTGCTAATCATTAATGACTCTTACCAGAAACAATTATTGTTTCAGTAGCTGCCAAATGATGATTTCCTAATTCATCATTCTTTCTACATTCATTAGTTAGCTTTCCAGTTGTAAGAAAGAGCTCTCCTTTCTTTCTTATTTATCTTATTTCAGTGTGGGCTCACGATTCTGATTTTATGCAATGATTTGTAATCCTTAACTATTATTTATTTTAGTGCTCAAAATGTCTCATGCTTAGCCAGTGGGAGCCCCTTCAAAGTGGCTTCTTTTTCATAAATTCCCATTATTTTGGGGGCATGCTTTTAATTTCTGTCAGCACACTATTTTCCAGACTCACTTTGTGGTTTCCCTGTCCCAGCCATGAAATTACCCATTTCCCCAAGAAACTCTGCTTCCATTAAGTGGCAAATGGTATTTAGAAATCAATATCTAAGAACTAGGCATGCACATTGCTATTGGGGTATCGTTTCTTAAGGCCCCTTTGGCAGATACAGCTAGGAAATACATAACATACACACACACACACACACACACACACACACACACACCCATCTCTATGTCTGCTGTAGACTGAATGTTTGTGTCTCTCCTGAAGTTCATATATGGAAATCCTAATGCCCAGTGTCATGGGATTTGGAGGTGGGGCCTTTGAGAGGTAATTAGGTCATGAGGATGAAGCCCTCATCAATGGGATTAGTGCCCTTATAAGAAAAGAACTATATCCACTGTGTGAAGATACACTAGAAGGTGGTCATCTACAAGCCAGAAAGAGGACCCTCAGAGATACTGAATTGACTGCCACCTTTATCTTCAACTTTCTGGCTTTCAGAACTGTGAGGAATAAATTTCTCTTGTTTAAGCCACCCAGTGTATAGTATTTGTAATGCCAGCACAGGCAGAATAAGACAGTATCTAATTAAAAGTATTAAAAACCTTGAGTTCACAGTGACACCTCCAATTCTTATTTTATTTTGTTCTGTTTTGTTTTATTTTATTTTATTCTACTGTAAGTTCCAGGATACATGTGCAGAATGTGCAGGTTTGTTACTTCGGTAGACATGTACCATAGTGTTTTGCTTCTCCTGTCAACCTGTCACCACATGCGTTAGCTGTTTGTCCTGATGCTCTCTCTCCCCTTCCCCCGCCCACAGGCCCTGGTCTGACACCTCGACTTCTAATCCAACACCACGAGATTCAGTCCATCCTTCCCCATTTTCCTTATTTGTAACTCCCTGCTCCAGCAATGAAAAATCTGGTTTCCATATTGATTATTTATTTGGATATGTTTAGTTCTTTGTTTTGTTCTAGTTTTTAAAAATTATTGGCCGGGCACGGTGGCTCAAGCCTGTAATCCCAGCACTTTGGGAGGCCGAGACGGGCGGATCACAAGGTCAGGAGATCAAGACCATCCTGGCTAACACGGTGAAACCCCGCCTCTACTGAAAAATACAAAAAAAACCTAGCCGGGCGAGGTGGTGGGCGCCTGTAGTCCCAGCTACTCGGGAGGCTGAGGCAGGAGAATGGCATAAACCCGGGCCCGGGAGGCGGAGCTTGCAGTGAGCTGAGATCCGGCCACTGCACTCCAGCCTGGGAGACAGAGCGAGACTCTGTCTCAAAAAAAAAAAAAAGAAAAAAGAAAAAAAAATTATTAACTTATGCGTCTTTATAGTTAAGAGTTCTTATTGTCTTTACCAAAAGAGATTATTGTTCGAAAAATGTGTTCATAAGTTACTTGGGTTACTTCCTATTCCCTCTTTCCCACTTCAGTATGGTTATATAATTAACTTGAAATTCAGTTCAGGTCACTTTTTTTCTGTTTGTATACAGTGTTAGGGTCTTTCCTCCATCTCTGTTGTTTTTATTTTTTTAGTCTATGGTTCATCCATCTCATGATTATTTTTTCGCAAATGAACAGATGCACGTATGTTGTCTTTTATTCCTTGTTTGTTACACAGAGCCTAGATAGTCTTTGCTTTGGATTTTTCACTTGAAAGTGTATCTTGAAAATTCATAATACGTAAGTTCATAGAGATCTTCCCCATCTTTTTATTTATTTAAAATTTTTCTGGGTACATAGTAGGTGTATATATTTATAGAATGCATGTAATATTTTGACACAGACATACAGTGCATAATACATCAGGGTAAATGGGGTATTCTTCACCTCAAGCACTTATCTTTTTTGTTTGTTACAAAATGATCCAATTATGTTTTTAGTTATTTTTAAGTGCACAATTCAGTTATTTTTTGCTATAGTTACTCTGTTTTGCTAGCAAATACTGTATTTTATTCATTCTTGTGTGAGCGGAGGCAAGATGGCACAGTTGCGGCTTCTTCACCGTCAGCTTTCCTGCCCCCAGGAAAGACACAGGTGGACTGCGCAGGCCCAACCCGACCTCCGACGGAGAAAAACCGGAACCCGCCTAGCCACGCCTACCGTTCCGCCCCTGACCCGCCTATGTCCCGCCCACTGCCCGCCCACTTCTTGGCCCAGGACATAAAAGCCGCTCCCGGTGGGCGTGCGCTGCGCACTTCCTCAGCCCTCACTGCTGTCGGGACTGTAGGAACTCCGCCCGAGAGCTCCACCAGCTGACTCCCCCGGCCTCCCCTGCCAGAGACCGACGGACCTCACCCCTCCCCCACACCTTCCTTCCTGAAGCTGGGGGACCAAAAATAAATGTGCAGTTTTGCTCCTAGCCTTGCCTACTCGCTGGTCATTCAATACTCGCCCTGGTTTCCTAGAAAGCAAATCGGTTTCCTGGAAAGCAAATCAGCTTCCCAGAAAGCAAATCAATTCTTTCTATTTTTTAGAACTTATTAACCATCCCCACTTACCCCATACTCCCCACTGCCCTTCCCAGTCTCTGGTAACCATCATTTTACTCTCTATCTCCATGAGTTCAATTAGTTTCATTTTTTTCTTCCACAGATCAGTGAGAGCATGCAATGTTTGTCTTTCTGTGCCTGGCTTATTTCACTTAACATAATGACTTCCAGTTCCATCTATCTTGTTGCAAATGACAGGATCGCATTCTTTTTTATGGCTAAATAGTACTCCATTGCATATATGTACCACATTTTCTTCATTCATCTGGTTGATGGACATTTAGGTTGGTCCCAAATTTTGGCTATTGTAAATAATACTGCAATAAACATGGGAGTGTAGATATCTCTTAGGTATGCAGATTTCCTTTCATTTGGGTATATACCTAGCAGTAGGATTACTGGATCATATAGCAGTTCTCTTTTTTAGTTTTTTGAGGAACCTCCAAACTGTTCTTCTTAGTGGTTGTACTAACATACATTCCCACCAACAGTGTATGAGGGTTCCCTTTTCTCCACATCCTCGCCAGCATTTATTGCCTGTCTTGGATAAAACCGATTTTATTTATTTTTATTATTATTATTATACTTTAAGTTCTAGGGTACATGTGCACAACTTGCAGCTTTGTTACATATGTACACATGTGCCATGTTGGTGTGCTGCACCCATTAACTCGTCATTTATGTTAGGTATATCTCCTAATGCTATCCTTCCCCCATCTGCCTACCCCACAACAGGCCTCAGTGTGTGATGTTCCCCATCCTGTGTCCAAGTGATCTCATTGTTCAGTTCCCACCTATGAGTGAGAACATGCAGTGTTTGGTTTTCTGTCCTTGTGATAGTTTGCTCAGAATGATGGTTTCCAGCTTCATCCATCTCCCTACAAAGGACATGAAGTCATCCTTTTTTATGGCTGCATAGTATTCCATGGTGTATATGTGCCACAGTTTCTTAATCCAGTCTATCATTGATGGACATTTGGATTGGTTCCAAGTCTTTGCTGTCGTGAATAGTGCCACAATAAACATACATGTGCATGTGTTTTTATAGCAGCATGACTTACAATCCTTTGGGTATGTACCAAGTAATGGGATGGCTGGGTCAAATGATATTTCTAGTTCTAGATCCCTGAGGAATCGCCACACTGTCTTCCACAATGGTTGAACTAGTTTACAGTCCCACCAACAGTGTAAAAGTGTTCCTGTTTCTCCACATCC
>NW_012113030.1:824860-845034 GCF_000951035.1 Colobus angolensis palliatus | reverse complement strand
ACAATGGTTGAACTAGTTTACAGTCCCACCAACAGTGTAAAAGTGTTCCTGTTTCTCCACATCCTCTCCAGCATCTGCTGTTTCCTGACTTTTTAATGATCACCATTCTAACTGGTGTGAGATGGTATCTCATTTTGAGAAAAAAACCATTTTAACTGAGGTGAAATGATATCTCATTGTATTTGGTAGTTTTGATTTACATTTCTCTGATGATGTTGAGCATCTATGTGTTCATATGAACTTGTTTTCATATGTTCATATGAACATATTAACTTGTTTTCCTTATTTATGTCTTCTTTTGAGAAATGTCTATTCAGATCTTCTGCCCATTTTAAATCAAATTATTAGAATTTTTTCTGTAGTGTTGTTTGAGTTCCTTGTATATTCTGGTTATTAATCCCGCTTGTCAGATGGATACTTTACAAATATTTTCTCCCCTTCTCTGGGTTGTCTCTTCACTTTGTTGACCATTTACTTTGCCGTGCAAAAGCTTTTTAACTTAATGTGATCCTATTTGTTCATTTTTATTTTGGTTGCCTGTGCTTGTAGGGTATTACTCCAGAAATCTGCCCAGTCCAATGCTCTCGAGTTTCCCCAATGTTTTCTTTTAGTAGTTTCATAATTTGAGGTCTTAGATTTAAGTCTCTAATGCTTTTGGATTTGATTTTTATATATGGCAAGAGTTAGGGGTCTAGTTTTGTACCTCTGCATATGGATAACCCCAGTTATCTCAGCATCATATATTGAAGAGACTGTCCTTTCCATAATGTATGTTATTTGCCTTTGTTTAAAATGACTTCTCTGTAGATGTACGATTTGTTTCTGGGTTCTCTATACTGTTCCATTGGTCTGTGTGTCCATTTTTATGCCAGTTACATACTGTTTTGGTAATTATAGCTCTGTAGTATTATTTGAAATCAGATAATGTGATTCTTCCAGTTTTGTTCATTTTACCTAGGACAGCTTTGACTGTTTTTGGGTCTTTTATTGTTCCATGTAAATTTTAGGATTGTTCCTTCTGTTTCTATAAAGAATGTCATTGGCATTTTGATAGGGATTGCATTGAACCTATAGATTGATTTGGGTAGTATGGACATGATTATTGAAAATAATGATTCTTTCAATACATGGACATGGAATAGCTTTCCATTGTTTGGTGTCTTTTTCAATTTCTTTCATCAGTGTTTTATAGTTTTTATGGTAGAAGTCTTTAATTTATTAGATTAAGTTAATTCCCAGCTATTTAATTTCACTTGTAGCTATTGTAAATGGCATTACTTTCTTAATTTCTTTTTCAGACTGTTCACTGTTGGCACATAGAAATGCTACTGATTTTTGTATGTTGATTTTGTATCCTGCAACTTTACTGAATTTGACTTTGTTTATCAGTTCTAATAGTTTTTTGATAGAGTCTTTAGGTCTTTCCAAATAAAAGATCATATCATCTGCAAACAAGGATAATTTGATGTCTTCCTTTCCAATTTGCATACCATTTATTTCTCTCTCGTCTGCTTGCTCTAGCTAGGACTACCAGTACTGTGTTGAATAATAGTGGTGGAAGTGGACACCTTTGTCTTGTTCTAGATCTTAGAGGAAAGGATTTCAGTTTCTGTCCATTCAGAATGATACTAGCTGTGAGTCTGTCATATATGGCTTTTATTATGTTGAGATATGTTCCTTCCCAGTTTTTTGGGGGTATAGGGAGGAGGTGTTCATCATGAAGGGATGTTGAATTTATCAGATGCTTTTTTCAGCAGCAACTGCAATTATCACAAAGGTTTTTGTCCTTCATTTTGTTGATAAAATGTATCACATTGATTGATTTGTATATGTTGAATCATCCTTGAATCCCTGGGATAAATCTCCCTTGGTCGTGATGAGTGATCTTTCTAATGTATTGTTGAATTTGGTTTGCTAGTATTTTGTTCAGGATTTTTGTGTCAATGTTCATCAGGAATATTGGCCTGTAGTTTTCTTTTTGTTGATGTCTTTTGTTTTGATATCAGGGTAATATTGGCCTCAGAGAATGAGTTTGGAAATACTTCCTCCCCTGTTTTTCAGAATATTTCAGAAGGATTGGTATTAGTTCTTTAAATGTTTGGTAGAATTTAGCAATGAAGCCACTGGGTCCTGAGCCTTTCTTTGGTGACAGACTTATTATTACAGCTTTAATCTCGTTATATGTTACTGGTCTGTTCAGGTTTTGCATTTCTTCATGGTTCAATCTTAATAGGTTGTATGTGTCTAGGAGTTTATCCATTTCTTCTAGGTTTTCCAGTTTATTGGCATATAGTTGATCATAGTAGCTTGTCTGTTGATCTTCTAATTTCTGCTATATTGGTTTTTAATGTCTCCTCTTTTATTTCTGATTTTATTTTGGTCTTGTTTCTTTCTTTCTTAGTGGCTAAAGGTTTATCAATTTTGTTTATCCTTTTAAAAAATCAATTTTTGTTTCATTTCCCAATTTTTCATTTCATTGATCTTTTGTATTTTTGCCATTTCAGTTTTATTTATTTCTGCTCTGGATCTTTATTATTTTTCTTCTGCTTACTTTGGGTTTGGTTTGCTCTTGCTTTTCTGGTTCTTTAAGATGCATTGTTAGGTTGTTTATTTGAAGTTTATCTGCTTTTTTGATGTAGGTGCTTATAGCTGTAAACTTCCCTCTTAGTACTGCTTTCACTGTATCCTATAGGTTTTGGTATGTTGTGTTTTCATTATCATTTGTTTCCAGAAATTTTTCAGTTTTTTTCTTAATCTCTTCATTGACCCACAGATCATTCAGGAAGATATTGTTTAATTTCTTTTTTTTTTTTTTTCTTTTGAGACGGAGTCTCAGGCTGGAGTGCAGTGGTGCAATCTCGACTCACTGCAAGCTCCGCCTCCCAGGCTCATACCATTCTCCTGCCTCAGCCTCCCAAGTAGCTGGGACTACAGGCATCGGCCACCACGCCCAGCTAATTTTTTGTATTTTTAGTAGAGATGGGGTTTCACTGTGTTAGCCAGGATGGTCTCAATCTCCTGACCTCATGATCCACCCATCTCACAGAACCACCACCAGTGTTGTTTAATTTCTAAGTGTTTGTATAGTTTCCAAAATTCCTCTTTTTTTTGATTTCTAGTTTTATTCCATTGGGGTCAGAGAAGATACTTAATATTGTTTCAGTTTTTAAAAATATATTCAGACTTATTTTTTGGCCTAACATATGGTATATCCTTTAGAATGTTATATATGCTGAGGAGAAAAATGTGCATTCCACAGCCATTGGATGAAATGTTCTGTAAATATCTATTAGGTCCATTTGGTCTATACTGCACATTAAGTCCAATGTCTCTGTTGATTTTCTGTCTGGATGAAATGTCCAATGCTGAAAGTGGGGTGTTTAAGTCTTCAGCTATTATTGTATAGGCATATATCTCTCTCTTTAGCTCTAATAATATTTGCTTTATATATCAGGGTGCTCCAGTGTTGAGTGCATACATATTTATAATTGTTTTATCCTCTTGCTGAATTAACCCCTTTATCATTACATAATGACCTTTTTTGTCTTGAAATCTATTTTGTCTGACTCAAGTATAACTACTTCTGCTTTTTTGGTTTCCATTTGCATAAAACATCTTCATCCTTTTATTTTTGGTATATGTGTGTCTTTACAGGGCAAAGTGTGTTTCTTGTAGGCAACAGATCATTGGGTTTTATTTTTTAATCCATTCAGCCACTCTCTCTTTTGATTGAGTTTAGTCTATTTACATATTTACATTCAGTGGTTTTTATTTTTTATTCTTTTTTCTTCGTTTCTTTTTTTTTTTTTTTTTTTTGAGATGGAGTCTCACTCTGTCACCCAGGCTGGAGTGCAGTGGCACAATCTCAGCTCACTGCAGCCTCTACCTCCTGGGTTCAAACGATTCTCTTGCCTCAGCCTTCCAACTAGCTGGGACTACAAGCACACACCACCACACCTGGCTTAGTTTTAGTTTTTTAATAGTCTTAGGATTTCACCATGCAGGCCAGGCTGGTCTCAAACTCCTGACCTCAGGTGATCTGCTTACCTCAGCCTCCCAGAGTGTTGGGATTACAGGTGTGAACCATCATGCCCAGCCTCAGTGGTATTATTGATAAGTAGGTACTTACTCCTCCCACTTTGTTATTTATTTTCTTGTTGTTTTTCAGGCTTGTCATCCTTCTTTCCTTCCTTCCTGTTTTCCTTTTAGTGAAAGTGATTTTCTCTGGTAGTATGGTTTTGTTTCTTGCTTTTTATTTTTTGTGTATCCATTTTATGTGTTTATATTGGAGGTTACCATAAGGCTTGCAAGTAATATCTTATAACCCATTATTTTAAACTAATGACAACTTGACACTGACTGCATAAACAAACAAGCAAAAAGAAAATAACAACTCTACATGTTAACTTCATCCCCCTGCTTTGTAACTTTTTATTCTTTCTATTTATATCTTATTGTACTGTCCATGTCTTGAAAAGTTGTTGTTGTTATTATTTTTGTTTGGTTCATCTTTTCATCTTTCTACTTAAATATGAGTAGTTTACACACTACAATTACAGCGTTATAATATTCTGTGGTTTTCTGTTTACTTAATATCACCAGTGAGTTTTGGACCTTAAGATAATTTCTTACTGCTCATTAACATTCTTTTCTTTCAGACTGAAGAAATCCCTTTAGCATTTCTTGTGGGACAGATCTGGTGTTTGAAATCCCTCAGCTTTTGTTTGTCTGGGAAAGTCTGTATTTCTTCTCTATGTTCAAAGGATATTTTCACCAGATGTATCATTTTAGAATAAGGTTTTTTTTTTCCTTTAGCACTTTAAATATGTCATGCCATTCTCTCCTGGCCTGTAAGATTTCTACTGAGAAGTCTGCTTCCAAATGTATTGGAGCTCCATTGTATGTTACTTGTTTCTTTTGTATTGCTACTTTTATAATCCTTCTTTTATCCTTGACCTTTGAGAGTTTGATTATTAAATGTCTTAAGGTAGTCATATTTGGATTAAATCTGCTTAGTGTTCTATAACCACTTGAGTGTTCATATCTTTCTCTGGGTTTGGGAAGTTCTATGATTTTATCCCTCTTAATAAACTTTATGTCCCAATCTATCTCCTCTTTAAGGCCAATAACTCTAGATTTACCCTTTTGATGCTTTTTTTCTAGTTCTTATAGGTGTGTTTTATTCTGTTTTTCTTCTTTTTTCTTTTGTCTCCTCTGTGTATTTTCAAATAGCTTGTCTTCAGCCTCACTAATTGTTTCTTCTGCATGATCCATTTTGTCATTAAAGAACTCTGATGCATTCTTCAGTATACTAGTTGCATTTTTCAGCTCCAGAATTTCTACTTAGTTCTTTTTAATTATTTCAATCTCTTTGTTAAATTTATCTGATAGAATGCTGAATTTGTTCTCTGTGTTATCTTGAATTTCATTGAGCTTCTTCAAAACAGCTGTTTTGAATTCTCTGTCAGAAAGGTCACATCTCTGTCTCTCTGGGATTGGTCATTGGTGCCTTATTTAATTCATTTGGTGAGGTCATGTTTTCCTGGATGGTCTTGATGTTTGTCAATGTTCATCGGTGTGTGGGCATTGAAGAGTTAGGTATTTATCATAGTCTTCGCAGTCTGGGTTTGTTTGTCTCTCCCGCTAAGCATTACCTTTTCTGTGTGTATTTCTGCATCCTTTCTTTTTACTCACTACTCTGATCTACCAGTAAACTTTTTAAATTTTCTCACACTTAAAGTGGACTTTTTCTTTCTGGCAGGCTTTTAGATCAGTCTTAGTTTCACAGCAAGTTCCCATCTTCTCTCTTTCACAGTTTTTCCCAAACTACACTTGCTTTTCATGAAAATCTGCAATGGCAGAATAGGAGAAAGGTGCTGGGATTTGCTTCATATTTTTCTCATATAATTTGAGGCTCGGTGCAGTGGCTCATGCCTGTAATCTGAGCACTTTGAGAGGCCAAGGCAGACAGATCACTTTAGGCTGGGAGTTTGAGACCAGCCTGGCCAACATGGCGAAACCTCATCTCTCCTAAAAATACAAAACTTAGCCAGGCACAGTGGCACATGCCTATAATCTCAGTTACTTAGGTGGCTGAGGCACAAGAATCACTTGAACCCAGGAAGTGAAGGTTGCGGTGAGCTGAGATCACGCCACTGCACTCCAGCCTGGGTGACAGAGCAACACTGTCTCAAAAATAAAAATTAAAAAAATAGATGATTTGGAGTTTGGATGTTCTTTGTCTTCTGATAATACGGAAGCTGTTGGTTTTGTGAGGTTTTATTGGACCTTCTTATTGTTCCTTATTTTATTTTATTTTTTTGGAAGATATGTTAGGAAATGTAGACCAGAATTACTTGAGTTGGAGAGTTTGTCTTTAAAGATTAGTAGGTCTCTTGTTGCTATTTCATTGTCAGTTTCATGATACTATTTGTGATGCTTTAATACAATGAATTCTGCTATTTTATTCCTCATTTTGTATAAAAAGTGTCCTGTTTATAGCATTCATTAGTTTAAAAGTGTCCATCCAGGCATGATGGTGTGCACCTGTAGTCCCAGCTATTTGGAAGTCAGAGGCTGGAATATTGCCTGAGCCCAAGAGTTCAAGGCCAGCCTGGGCAATATAGCAAGACTCCGTCTCGTACAAAAAAAAAAAAAAATGCATTCAGTAGATTCATTTCGTAAAATGAGTAACAGTTTCAAAAAGTACTTAAGGTAGTCTTACTGGCAGGATATTCAGTGAGATGTTGTTAAGTTAGAAAAGGAAAGTGGAAGTGATATTAATATATATGGACTTCCATTTGTGTTCCATTCCTTGTGCAATGAAGTAAGTATAGTTAATTGATATGTATTGTCTTTTAAGCTTGCTGTTTTTATATTAATTTTAACATTTCTGTTTTTATTATACTTACTGTTTCATTATGCTTGCCCTGACATATGAAAGAGAAACTCACAATAATGTTCATATACAATATTTTAAAATCAGTTCAATCTAGGTAAATATTAATAGTGGAACTTGGGTTGATGATTCCAGAAACAAATTTTGGAAACTCAAGAATAAGAAAACGAATTTTTAAGAAGCATATATTTTATGGATGTGCAATTATAATTATCCTATTGTTACAGTTGGTAGTATCTTTACTTCTCTGCCTTCTGGACTGGATCATGGCCTTACCTTTAAAGACACTGCTCCAACCATTTCATGCTACGGGAGCAGAAAGTGATAAAACAGAAAAATCTGTTCTCAATTGCATTTATAAGGTAAACTTTCTTGCTTTATTATTTATTTGGTAACCAAGAGTTTTTAAAACCTAGAGAAATAACATTTCTCAGTATAACATTTTTATTCTTTTAGAGCTAGAAAATTTCTAAGGACACAGATTTAGCTTACAATGCCTAAGGGTAATTTAAAAATACTTTCTACAAGACACTGTTGTTTCACTGCAAAATTTTGAGAGGAATTAGATCACTGTTACATATGAGTATAATTAAATTTTAGTCATTCTTTGTAAGAGGTATTGAATTTTACCTTGATTTTTTTTTTTTTTTTTAAAAAAAAATTTTTTTTTTCCCCCCAGGCTGGAGTGCAATGGCTCAATCTCGGCTCACTGCAACCTCCGTCTCTTGGGTTCAAGCAATTCTCTTGCCTCAGTCTCCTGAGTAGCTGGGATTACAGGCGCCCACCACCACACCTGGCTAATTTTTGTATTTTTAGTAGACACAGGGTTTCGCCACGTTGGCCAGGCTGGTCTGGAACTCCTGATCTCAGGTGATCCACCCGACTCAGCCTCCCAAAGCACTGGGATTACAGGCATAAGCCACCATGCCCAGCGTAATGTTTTAAAATATTTAAAATATTTGTGAAGCTCTTGTGTTACCGGTTGATTTTTATCTTCCTTTAACTTTTATTTATTTATTTATTTATTTATTTATTTATTTATTTATTTTTAAGTAAAACTGGGTGTTTTCTTTTCCCCTGTATTTTCAGGTTTTACATGGGTGTGTTTATGGAGCTCAGTGTTTTAGCAATCCAAGGTATTTTCCCATGAGCCTCTCTGATTTGGCATCTGTAGATTATGATCCTTTTATGCATTTGGAAAGTCTGAAAGAGCCTGAACCTCTGCACTCTCCTGACTCAGAACGATCTTCTAAACTCCAGCCAGTAACAGAAGGTAACATGAATTCTCTTCAGGACAATATTGTTGCTTGTGTTCTCTCTCTCAAGGTATATAACTTGAGGCCATGGGTAGAAATGTTGGAGAAGGAGAATAGTCTTACTTTGTAGTTGTTTAACCATGTATGTATAGCACAAGTTCATTATTAATTAAAGAAATAAGTTCACATGCACAATTACTAATATTGTATGTTGACATTCCTTTTATGCAAATTCAGTATTCCTTATCTGAAATGCATGGGACCAGAAGTGTTAAAGATTTGGGATTTTTTCACCTTTTGGAATATTTGCATTATACTTATCAGTTGAGCATCCCTAATCTGAAAATCCAAATCTGTAATGCTCCAATGAGCATTTCCTTTGAGCATCATGTCAACACTCAAAATTTTTGGATTTCAGATTTTCAGATTAGGGATACTCAACATGCACTTCTGGCTAAATTATTCTCAGAAGTTCTTTTTGATATTTTGTATATAATGGAATTTATATAGAATAAAAAATTTAGCTTTGGAGTCTGACCTGAATTTTGACTCTCAATTGCTGAGTATCTGTTTTCTTATTTGTAAATGCAGATAATATTAGTTTCCTCTAATTTTTTTTTAAGTACTAAGTAAGATAATATATGTAAAGCCCTTTGCACAATCCTTACTTAGTACATAGTTAACTCAGTAACATTTTTAAGCCACGTTGTTTCTACATTTAGAGCATTCTCGCTCTGATAGAAGAGAAAGATATAATAGAAGCAAATAACATTATAATATGAATATAACAATAGAAGTATATATAAGATATAGAGGTAAACTAGAGGAACCCAGCAATTGCTGAAGGTTTTGAGAAGGGGAGATACATGATATAATTTATATTAAGAGCACTTTTGATAATAGTATTTTATAGGAGTCGGTAAATTATGGCCCATGCCTACTGCCTGTTTTTATAGTTTTATTGTTATACATCCATATTGTCATTATGGCTACTTTTGTATAACAACAGCAGTATTGAGTAACAGAGATTGTGTGGCTCACAAAACCAAAAATATTTCTTATCTGCCCCTTTATAGAAAAAGTTTACTGACTCCTAGTATATTAGATTGAATTGGCCAGTTAACTCAGAAGCAGAGCGACCAATTCTGAGGCTGTTACAATAGGTTAAGCAACAGCTGCTGAAGGCTTAAACTAAATTTTTTGTTGAGTTACTGAAGAATGATAGTAGGAATGAAGGACAAGGTGAACTTGAGACGTATGTAGGACGTAAAGTCAGAAGGCTTTTGTAAAGAGAAGAGGAATCTAAAATAGGTTTCTGACTTGGAGATTGGTTAGATTTTCCCCAAACTAGAATAATCTTACTAGAGTAAGAGTATTAGAGAAAGTACAGATTTGGGAGGGAAAATTAGTAGGGCAGTTGGAAATGGTTTAGTGTGGGGGACCTACTAGATATTCATGTGAAAACATCTAATGGACAGTTAGTTGTATATACAAATCTAGATCTTAGATCTTTGTTAGGAATATATATTTACATGTGTGGGTTCTGAGAAGAAAACATTGGAAAGGAAGGAAAATCAGGAGAGAGTAATTTCTCAGAAACCAAGAGAAGTTTTTTTGTTTGTTTGTTTTTTGTTTTGTTTTGTTTTGTTTTTGAGGTGGAATCTCACTCTGTCACCCAGGCTTGAGTGCAGTGGCGCCATCTCATCTGCCTGCAGCTTCCGCTTCCTGGGTTCAAGTGATTCTCCTGCCTCAGCCTCCCAAGTAGCTGGGACTACAGGCGTGCACCACTGCGCCCAACTAATTTTTTTTATTTTTAGTAGAGACCAGGTTTCACCATATTGGCCAGGCTGGTCTCGAACTCCTGACCTCGTGATTCGCCTGCCTCGGCCTCCCAAAATGTTGGGATTACAGGTGTTAGCCACCGCGTCTGGCCGAGAAAACTTTTAAAAGGTTAGCCAACAGTGTTAAATGATAGATCAAGTACAAAGGTAATGACAAATGTATCAGCTTTAGTTCACCAGAGAAGTAGGCAGAGTCAGATGGCTGTGGTTTGAGGAGCAAGCAGGAAATAAGACAGTGGAGTTGGCTGGCTGCAGTGGCCCACGCCTGTAATCCCAGCACTTTGGGAGGCTGAGGCAGGTGAATCACCCGAGGTCGGGAGTTCCAGACCAACCTGACCAACATGGTGAAACCCCATCTCTACTAAAAACACAAAATTAGCAGGGCATGGTGGCGCATGCCTGTAATCCCAGCTACTCGGGAGGCTGAGGCAGGAGAATCGCTTGAACTGGGAGGTGGAAGTTGCCGTGAGCCGAGGTCGCGCCATTGCACTCCAGCCTGGGCAACAAGAGTGAAACTCCGGGTTTAAAAAAAATAAATAAATAGAGACAGCAGAGTCATCCATGGAAAGTATTCTTTAAAGAAGCTTGACTTTAAAAATAAGTAAATAGGCCGGGCGCGGTGGCTAAAGCCTGTAATCCCAGCACTTTGGGAGGCCGAGACGGGCGGATCACGAGGTCAGGAGATAAAGACCATCCTGGCTAACATGGTGAAGCCCCGTCTCTACTAAAAAATACAAAAAACTAGCCGGGCGAGGTGGCGGGCGGCCTGTAGTCCCAGCTACTCGGGAGGCTGAGGCAGGAGAATGGCATAAACCCGGGAGGCGGAGCTTGCAGTGAGCTGAGATCCGGCCACTGCACTCCAGCCTGGGCGATAGAGTGAGACTCCGTCTCAAAAAAATAAAAAATAAATAAAAAATAAGTAAATAAAGGAAACAAAAATGCAATAAAACGGTTGATAAACTAAAGGATGATTTAGGGTTAAAAGTTTTAGGGATGAAGAGAGTTGAACTTATTTATAAGCTGAGAAGAAAGTAAGTGGGAAGGGTATCATTAATAGAGTGAAGTCCATGAGGGGATGAGCTAGAAAGTATAGGTGCTAGGATTAGCCCTTCTTCTGAGACCACAAAGAAGATGATTTAAGTAATTAAGATAATTGACAGAAGTTACTGAGAGCCTAAGAGAAAACAAAACCCACAAAGTTTTGGTTGCACCTATCAACTATTAGTAAGATGGGTGTGGCAGCGAAATACAAAGGAGCTGTGGATTTGAGAATATTGGTATACAGCTTAGCCATGGAACCTAGGCTTGATAAGGATCAAACTGCTGCCAGGAAGTGGTTAGCTTTAAGTTGGGAGAAAATAGAGTGATCTAGAGAGTCATAAAGTAGATATGGTTGGTAATAAGAAGTTAGAGCAGTGATTGTCAGCCTTAGCTGCATATTAGAATACTGATGTTCCAGTCCCATCCATAGAGATTTTGATATATTAACCTGGGATTTGCTGAGATTGTTTAAAGCTCTGCATGTGACTAATATGCAGCCACAGTTGAGAACCACTGAGAGCATCATTGTTATATTAGGACAGTTATTTTTAAAACTTTTTTTAGGTAGCAGAACCTCTTCAAATAAATTGTATAAGGAAGCTCAGTTTGGAAAACTTTAAAAAATAGAACCACAGCAGAGTGGAGACGTGGGGTACTACCAGTTTCTTCCTGTCCATCTCTAAGGGCCTTCTCCAAGAACTTTACAAAACACAATTGGGAAGTCACTACACTAGGAGGTTGTGGTCAAAGAGTGGGCTAGTAAGGAAAAGTTTGATTTTTAAAGGTAGAATAGTTACAAATGAATAAAACATCTAAGATGTGTCCATGATAATGGATTGATGGCATACAATGAAAGTGAAAGTATGAACTTAGAGGCCAAGGAAGTTGAGCTAGGGTTTTGGTTTGACCATAAGGTACAGATAGTTTGTCTGGAACATAAATACCCTATGAAATAGGAATTTAAGATTTAAATTGTTTCTCAAATATAAAAGGGGTATAACAAGCAGTATAAAGCAAAAAGAAAATAGATAAAGTTTATATAAGCAATTTAAAATTATATTTTTAGATTTAACATAATAAGATACCATGTTTATTTTACTTAAAAATATGGTTATGTGAAAATACTAGTTGACCTTTGCACATTTAAGGTATAAAATGGCAGTTTTTATTCAAGACAGCAGAGTATGTTTCTTGAACAAAGCAATAGAATTTGCTTAGGTCAGAGGAAGTTTTAATTTTCGATTTTGTACAAAATTTACCGTACCAATATCAAACAGTCACTGTAAAAGAAGCAAAGGAAAATATGTGAATAGATTAGCTTAATATTGATATCAAATACTCTGTGCAGTGTCCTTCTCTAAATGTATCAAGTTGTTCCCTTTGGACTTCCTCAAAGGTTTTAAGGACCAGATAAGTGCAGAACCTTTTAGGAACAGCTGTGAGCTAACAGCACATAATTCTCTGGTCTGTAGTGACTACATGCTCTGGGTGTTTTTCAATGTGGCAAAAATGAGTGATCATTGTGCCCTTGTCTAAGGCGTGTTTCATCATCTTCAAGTATTTTTTTGGCCAAAGAATTCTAAACATTGAGTGTCGCTAATAAGCTCAGTATTGGATTGAACAAGTCTGATTTGAGAACTATTGGCAGGAGTATCTGTAATTATTAAATTTACTAAAGAATAAAGCAAGGTAGTGAAGTTGGCTTTTTGTCAAATGGCAGTAGTCTTATTAGCAAAAAGTCATCATTTGCTGGGTCAGAGTGAAAGGAGGCTCCAAAGGATTCATTCTGTCCTAATTATAGTTTCACCTATACTTATTATGCAAAGCTAATATTTAAAGCATTTGCCAAAATTAACTTCCTCTGCCTGTTCTATTACAGTGCAGTGAATTGCAGCAGCTTTTTATGTCTTGCTGCTTTTGTATGCCATAATAACCTGTAATTACGGGTTTGCTGCAAATGCTGTAGGGTTTGTTTAATCTGACAATCTGAAAAGACAACCCTGAATAGACTTACACAAAGCCTTAGAAGCATCGATATCTCCATTTTACATTTTCTCACAAGACTGGTTATTTTAGAATTTTATTTTAAATATCTAAACTAGAGAAATTCATGTCTTCTTTATATCTTAGTAGATAAGTAGAAAAGAGATATGTATGTTCTATAGTTTATAGCTCAAAAATAAGTAAATAAATTTAGTGCCCAGTTAACAATTTGAGAGATTTTTATACTTTTATATATAGACATATATCCTGAATTTAGAGAAGCAACTTAGGGCAGAAAATGCTTTACTTATATCTGAGATTTAAATTTATTCTTTTCATGTTATCAATGTGGGTAATTATGACAGACTTGTGAACAAGCTCATTTAAACTGCATACTCACTGTCTCTACCTTTGGGAAGAAGATATATGGGATGGACTGGTACCTGGGCTTGGAGGTTTATGTTTTAGGGAAAGACCTGGCTCATTCTTGGAGTTTATTTATAAGTAGGTTTGAAAAAGAAACTCATAAGACCTATGTTACTTATAATGCTCTTTAAATTGAATGATTTTTTATTGTTTCTGTTATTTCCAGTTTTGTATGTAAGAGTTTTTAACTCATCTTTACAAATAAATACGCAATTCTTACGGAAAAATGGAGTTTAAGGAATCTTATGTATTTGTGATCATGAATCACAGAGCAAGCCAAAGCCAGGGGTTCTTCTCTTTTCTATGGTTGTTTCTTTTAAATTATATTCTTTCCCTTCTTCAGAATGTAAACTTCTATATTATGCAAAGAGGATTTAATGCTTAAAATGAGTCATCTATTTAAGTATATCACTCAGAAGGGAGAATGAAGAATAGAAAAATCTTTTTCTGTATTAAAAATTTTTAAATGACTAGTTTTAATTTTTGTTACCATTTAAAATTCGATTTAGTCTTGATATTTTTCCATTGATCTTTGCTTTTTATTTAGTAATTTATGCTAGGTAGTACTTTTTTGAAGTTCTTATACACAGAAAAATAAATGTTGAATTCATTGCTTCCATATCTCACAAAGAAAAAGACAGTTTAACAAAAGAGAAAAAAGTATGGAAATTAGAGCTGCGGGAAAGAGGGAAATAACACTGAGCTGGGAAGCAAAAGACATCTCCTATGGTAGGCAAATCACTTAACTTTGCAAACCCATTTGTCCTCATGTGCAAAATGAGGACTACCAGCTAAGTTATCCCCTTATAGTGTGAACATTTTTTCTATTCTAGGTTACAATTAGGGAAGGGAAAGCAAACACTAGATTCAAGCTGTTTCTTGTCATATGGCTCAAAATACTTTTTACTTTGCTTACATTCTTAAAAACAAAGGATTGAATTAGAGTTAATCATTTAGTGTTATTAATCTAGTGTTGAATGGCTGGTTATTAGTAACAATCATAAAAATAATTTTTTAAAATTTCAGTATAATTGGAACTTTTATTTCTTTATTTTATTTTTTATTTTTTTAAGACACAGCCTCACTCTTATTACCCAGGCTGGAGTGCAATGGCGTGATCTCAGTTCACTGCAACCTCCGCCTGCCAGGTTCAAGTGATTCTCCTGCCTCAGCCTCCCGAGTAGTGGGGACTACAGGTGGGCACCACCACACCCAGCTAATTTTTGTATTTTTTGGTAGAGACACGGTATCACCATGTTGGCCAGGCTGGTCTCAAACTACTGACCTCAGGTGATTGGCCCGCCTCGGCCTCCCAAAGTGCTGGGATTACAGGTGTGAGCCACCACACCCAGCCATTAATTGGAACTTTTAAACTAAGAAATGTTTGGCCGGGTGTGTCACTCACACCTGTAATCCCAGCACTTTGGGAGGCCCTGACTAGTGGATCACTTGGGGTCAAGAGTTCAAGACCAGCCTGGCCAACATGGTGAAGCCTCTTCTCTAATACAAAAATTATCCAGGGATGGTGGCACATGCTTATAATACCAGCTATTTGGGAAGCTGAGGCATGAGAATTGCTTGAACTCAGGAGGCAGAGGCTGCAGTGAGCCGAGATCGTGCCATTGCACTCCAGCCTGGGTGACACAGCAAGACTCTGTCTCAAACAAAAACCAATAAATACACTAAGAAATGTTTATATTTACATGTATGTAGATATAACTTGGTTGATAATGGGAAATTAAAATTTTGATACTCTGACATTTTAAAAGCAACCAAAGCCCAAAGGAAACTATTCCTTTTTGGAATTGGAGAAGATGGTATTAACATTAATGGCATAGCAGCTGGTTGGTTGGTTTGCCTATACCCAGTGGTATTGGTTCTGAATCTTAAAGGCTAAAGCCTTGAAAATGTAAGACTATTCTTTTCTCTTGCCTCTTTTAAAGTGATTATACCATCAATGCACAAACTGGTCTCCCTTTTTTTTGAGTTAGGTTTATTGAGGTATACTTTACATAAAATAAAATACTCTTTTTTGATGAGGGAATTTTTTTATTTATTGAGGTATAGTTTACATAAAATAAAATATTCTTTTTTGGTGAGGGAATTTTTCATATTGATTATGTTGGTGGTTACACAATTATGTACAATTACCAAAAGTCATCAAACTAAACACGTAAAATTGGGCATGTATGTAAATCAGAACATTCTTAAATCTGTATCTGGCCCAGCTCGGTGGCTCACACCTGTAATCCCAGCACTTTGGGAGGCCAAGGTGGGGGATCACGAGGTCAAGAGGTCAAGACCAGGCTGGCCAATATGGTGAAACCCTGCCTCTACTAAAAATACAAAAATTATCTGGGTGTGGCAGCGTGCCCTTGTAGTCCCAGGCTGCTTGGCAGGCTGAGCAGGAGAATCACAAAACTTCATCAAAGAATGGTTTTCCTCCTTTTTTGCCATCATTACTGTGATACGGAATCTAAATTGGAAATATTAACAATGTGATAAAATCCCTGTTTGTTGTCTAATGTTTCATTGTCATATGATTCCCTAGGAAACAGCAATATTCCCATTCATTTATATTTTTTATTTCCAGTGAAAACTCAAATGCAGCATGGATTAATCTCTATAGCAGCCCGCACTGTTATTACACATCTGGTAAATCACCTGGGCCATTATCCAATGAGTGGTGGTCCTGCTATGCTAACAAGTCAGGTGTGTGAAAATCACGACAACCATTACAGTGAAAGTACTGAACTTTCTCCTGAACTCTTTGAGAGTCCAAATATCCAGTTCTTTGTGTTAAATAATACAACCTTAGTGTCCTGTATCCAGATCAGATCAGAAGAGAATATGCCTGGAGGAGGTTTATCTGCTGGCCTTGCATCAGCCAATTCAAATGTCAGAATCATAGTACGTGATCTCTCTGGAAAATATTCATGGGATTCTGCTATACTGTATGGCCCACCTTCTGTAAGTGGCTTGTCAGAACCTACATCGTTGATGCTTTCGTTGTCTCACCAAGAGAAGCCAGAAGAGCCTCCAACATCTAATGAATGCTTAGAAGATATAACAGTAAAAGATGGACTTTCTCTCCAGTTTAAAAGATTTAGAGAAACTGTACCAACTTGGGATACAATAAGAGATGAAGAAGATGTTCTTGATGAGCTCTTGCAGTATTTGGGTGTTACTAGTCCTGAATGCTTACAGAGAACTGGAATCTCACTTAATATTCCTGCTCCACAACCTGTGTGCATTTCTGAAAAACAAGAAAATGATGTTATTAATGCTATCCTTAAGCAACATACAGAAGAAAAAGAATTTGTTGAGAAGCACTTTAATGACTTAAACATGAAAGCTGTGGAACAAGATGAACCAATACCTCAGAAACCTCAGTCAGCATTTTATTATTGCAGATTGCTTCTTAGTATATTGGGAATGAATTCCTGGGACAAACGGTAAGCATAAGGGAGAAATTTTTTCTTTTTTTTTTTTTTTTCGGTCTTACTCATCTTCTGATGAAGCATTTTATTTTCTGTTCTTTTCCTCACTAAATTGTATCTACCAATTAGTTCTTTGACTCATTTTTTGCAGATTTTTTTTTTTGAGGCCACTGAGTTATATTGGGATTCAGAGGAATAAAATAGCCCAGCAAATTATCAATATTTTCAAAATGACTACTAGAACTATTTGACTTAGAAATTATGGCTCATTTTTCAACCTTCCTGTAAGCCTCATAATTTTTTTTTAGAAACCGCAGTATGATTATTTCCGGTTTGAATCAGGGAAATTAACTCAAGATTCAAGATCAAATCAAAAAAAGAATCTGAAGTTAAAAAAAATTTTTTTTTCTGATGCATGTTACAAAACCT
Source organism: Colobus angolensis palliatus (assembly GCF_000951035.1). Classification (NCBI taxonomy): domain Eukaryota; kingdom Metazoa; phylum Chordata; class Mammalia; order Primates; family Cercopithecidae; genus Colobus; species Colobus angolensis. The sequence goes on along the minus strand of NW_012113030.1, from coordinate 827,720 downwards.
TGTTAAAAACTTACAATAAACTCATGAGGTATTCAAGTAAGTTAGGTAGGAGCTAAATGAAAAGAATAGGCTTAAATCAGAAGACCTAGCTTAAAGTTACTTAACTTTTGAGCCTCAGGCTGCAGTCTACAAATTGAGAGTAGTTCCCACCTCACATACTGGGAATAATTAAATTAGATAATGTACATAAAACACTGGCATTGTACACTAATGTAGAGCATTATTAACATACATTTAGGTTTTAATTCCTATGTCACGAAACCCTGTAGGTAGTGGAAGGAGTGGTAATGTATTGTCTCTGTCAATTTATGGTAAGAGGGGAAGCTCAGATGTCAATGAACGAATAAATCTTAAAGTAATTCAAATGCATGTCAAGCATTGAAATAGAGTTCTGAGCCGGGCGTGGTGGCTCAAGCCTTTAATCCCAGCACTTTGGGAGGCTGAGACGGGCGGATCACGAGGTCAGGAGATCAAGACCATCCTGGCTAACACAGTGAAACCCCGTCTCTACTAAAAAATACAAAAAACTAGCCGGGCGAGGTGGCGGGCGCCTGTAGTCCCAGCTACTCCGGAGGCTGAGGCAGGAGAATGGCATAAACCCGGGAGGCGGAGCTTGCAGTGAGCTGAGATCCGGCCACTGCACTCCAGCCTGGGCCACAGAGCAAGACTCCATCTCAAAAAAAAAAAAAAAAGAAATGGAGTTCTGCTTGTTTGCTTAGTGTTTATACTCTTACTTGATTTAAACTCTTCCACTTATTAGAAGGGAATATCCTCTGCCTTATAGGAAAGCCTCTCTCTTATTAGAAGGGAGTAAGGAATATAGGGAAGCCATTTATTAGAAGAGAATATCCTCTGCCTTATAGGAAATGTTATATCTCAGGAACAATTTGCCATATGGTATGAGCAAATATAGGTAATTGCCACTCAGTTATCGTATAAATGCATTCTACTCTCTTTTGCTGTAGAATGGTCCATATGTTGTCCCTTGGGAAAAATTAAAGATGAGAAGCTGTATTTTACTTCAGCAAGCATTGATTTTATGAAAATAATTTGTACATATTTAGCACCCATGGAAGGGATTTGGTAAAATTATTCACTGCTTTGTAGTCTATAAAACAAGGAAGAAAGAAAATTCCATCTGGATTACACTTGCTTCCTTGGTAATGATTTAGATTTCGTGAATATTTTATTTCTCATGAGGTACAACTTTCTCACATTTTTATGAGACTCTTGAAAAGAACCTACAAAGTACTTTTATCCATTTTCCTAGATATGAGTTTAGGAGGCTCACAGCATCTGCAAGGAAAGATTGAAGTGGCCAATTGATATGATCCACTAGCAGAAATATATGAAGGCCTGGTGGAAATAATGACATATATTCTTTACGTTTTTTTTAGGGTCTGTTCTCCTTTGTGTTAGAAGTATGAAAAGGCAAGAAAAGTATAAAAGTTGCATGAGTAGAGTGGAAAGTATTTCCGGGACTGTCATGTCATTCACTGCAAAGGTGATGAAAATGTTTATAAATCTCTCTATTTAGGAGGAGCTTTCATCTCCTGAAGAAAAATGAAAAGCTACTTAGAGAACTTAGGAACTTGGATTCAAGGCAGTGGTAAGTTGTTGGAAAATCTTCACATAACTAGCAACTCTCAGGTATTTCTCTGTTTAGAATAATACTGTGAATAATATTTTAAATAGTGTATAATACTATGTTATTGATTTATAACTTTCTGAGCAATAATTTTTTAAGAAAAATTTAGGACTGCATAGAATGTTAGGTATCTTTGAATTGTTTGTTTATGCCTTTTTTTTTTTTTTTTTTTTTTTGTGGAGACAGAGTCTCGCACTGCCGCCCAGGCTGGAGTGCGGTGGCGTGATCTCGGCTCAGCCTCCGGAGTAGCTGGGACTGCAGGCGCCCGCTACCATGTCTGGCTAATTTTTTTTGGTATTTTTTAGTAGAGACGGGGTTTCACCGTGTTAGCTAGAATGGTCTCAATCTCCTGACCGCGTGATCTGCCCGCCTCAGCCTCCCAAAGTGCTGGGGTTACAGGCATGAGCCATCGTGCCCAGCTTGTTTATGTCTTTTTTATGCATTTCAGAATCATCTTTTGAATCACAGAAAACTAATTGGACCTGTAAAATGTCCTTTGGTTTTTCCCATATTTAGACAAACCTTAGTCACATCTCTCATTAATTAAATCCAGTGATTCTGACAGATTGGGAAGCAGGTTTGAAAAAAGCTACCCACAGGAATGCATAGTGAATAAGATGATTCAGACCATTCCCACATCAAACAATTGTTTATCTTCCTCCTCTCTTCTTTAAAATTTCTGTATTGAGCCATCTTTTCTTGCTCACCTTCAGTTTGAGAAAAGCCTTTTTTTTAAATCTATTTGTATATCTGCTTTCTGCCATCTCTGCCTGCTTTAGGATCGTCTTCAAAAAGTTATCTCCTCTTTATATTTCTTCTTGTTCCTCTTAATAAACATGTTTGTTATCTGCCTTTAAACAAAACAAAGCATAAAACAAAACTTTCCTCAGTTACTCTACTTTCCAGCTGTAGTGCTATCCAGATCTCTTATTCCTTTTACTGCCAAATGTATAGAGAAATATAATCTTTACTCACTTCCTATAATTTCTAACTGGTTTTGGTTATTGTTTTTAGCTTTTCTCAAAATGATCTTAGAATAATTATTTGGTTATTATGGAAAATATAAAACAAAAATATAATCCACATAACACTGTACTACTTTTTTTTTTTTTTTTTTCAGAACTGGAATCATAGGGATATTACCAAGTTTTTTGTTTGTTTTTTTTGTGTGTGTTGTATTATATTGTGAGCATTTCCTCAGTCATTTAGATA
>NW_012113030.1:789828-823865 GCF_000951035.1 Colobus angolensis palliatus | reverse complement strand
TTTTTTGAGACAGAGTCTTCTGTTGCCTAGGTGGGAGTGCAATGGCACAACCTCAGCTGACTGAAGTCTCCACCTCTCAGGTTCAAGTGATTCATGTGCCTCAGCCTTCTTACCACACATCACACCTGGCTAATTTTGTACTTTTAGTGTAAGAGACAGGGTGTTGCCATGTTGGCTAGGTTACTCTTATACTCCTAGCCTCAAGTGATTCGCCTGCCTCAGCCTCCCAAAGTGCTGGAATTATAGGCATGCGCCATTGCGCCCAGCCTTTCCTTCTAGATCTTTATTTGATTGAGGTGGTAATTATTTTACATTTAATTCTGTATTCATTTTGAAATATATTCTGATTTGTGGAATGATAACTGGAACTAGTTTGAATGTTGAAAAACAGTCTATTTTAATAATTTGTTGAATAAACTATACCTTTGCCATTGATTTGATGCTTCCTTTATTAAATATTAAGCTCTCTGCTTCACAGCTATTTATTTCTGTTGCTTTGTCTATCATTTTTATTTTATTTTTTATTTTTGTGGGCACACTGTACGTGTATATATATATTTATTTATTTAACTTTTTTTGTATTATACTTTTAAGTTCTAGGGTACAGGTGCACAACGTGCAGGTTTGATACATACATATACATATGCCATGTTGGTTTGCTGCACCCATTAACTCATTTACATTAGGCATTTCTCGTAGTGCTATCCCTACCCCAGCCCCCAATCCCCCAACAGGCCCCATTGTGTGATGTTCCCCACTCTGTGTCCAACTGATCTCATTGTTCAGTTCCCACCTATGGGTGAGAACATGCAGTGTTTGGTTTTCTATCCTTGTGATAGTTTGCTGAGAGTGATGGTTTCCAGCTTTGTCCATGTCCCTACAAAGGACATTAACTCATCTTTTTTTATGGCTGCATAGTATTCCATGGTATATATGTGTCACAGTTTCTTAATCCAGTCTATCATTGATGGACATTTGGGTTGGTTCCAAGTCTTTGCTATTGTGAATAGTGTCTCAGTGAACATACGTGTGCATGTGTCTTTATAGTAGCATGATTTATAATCCTTTGGGTGTATCCCCAGTAATAGTATTGCTGGGTCAAATGGTAATTCTAGTTCTAGATCCTTGAGGAATCGCCACACTGTCTTCCACAGTGGTTGAATTAATTTACAGTCCCACCAACAGTGTAAAAGTGTTCCTATTTCTCCACATCCTCTCCAGCATCTGTTGTTTACTGACTCTTTAATGATCGCCATTCTAACTGGCGTGAGATGGTATCTCATTGTGGTTTTGATTTGCATTTCTCTGATGACCAGTGATGATGAGCATTTTTTGATGTGTCTGTTGGCTGCATAGATGTCTTCTTTTGAGAAGTGTCTGTTCATATCCTTTGCCCACTTTTTGATGGGGTTGTTTGTTTTTTTTCTTATAAATTTGTTTGAGTTTTTTGTAGATTCTGGATATCAGCCCTTTGTCAGAGGGTAGGTTGTAAAAATTTTCTTCCATTCTGTAGGTTGCCTTTTAACTCTGATGATAGTTTCTTTTGCTGTGCAGGAGCTCTTTAGTTTAATTAGATCCCATTTGTCTATTTTGGCTTTTGTTGCCATGGCTTTTGGTGTTTTAGTCATGAAGTCCTTGCCCATGCCTATGTCCTGAATGGTATTTCCTCGGTTTTCTTCTAGGGCTTTTATGGTTTTAGGTCTAACATTTAAGTCTTTAATCCATCTTGAATTAATTTTTGTATAAGGTGTAAGGAAGGGATCCAGTTTCAGCTTTCTACATATGGCTAGCCAGTTTTCCCAGCACCATTTATTAAATAGGGAATCCTTTCCCCATTTCTTGTTTTTGTCAGGTTTGTCCAAGATTAGATGGTTGTAGATGTGTGGTGTTATTTCTGAGGCCTCTGTTCTGTTCTATTGGCCTATATATCTGTTTTGGTACCAGTACCATGCTGTTTGGGTTACTGTAGCCTTGTAGTATAGTTTGAAGTCAGGTAGCATGATGCCTCCAGCTTTGTTCTTTTTGCTGAGGATTATCTTGGCAGTGCAGGCTCTTTTTTGGTTCCATATGAACTTTAAAGTAGTTTTTTCCCATTCTCTGAAGAAAGTCTTTAGTAGCTTGATGGGGATGGCATTGAATCTATAAATTACTCTGGGCAGTATGGCCATTTTCATGATAGTGATTCTTCCTATCCATGAGCATGGAATATTCTTCCATTTGTTTGTGTCCTCTTTTATTTCGTCGAGCAGTAGTTTGTAGTTCTCCTTGAAGAGGTCCTTCACATCCATTGTAAGTTGGATTCCTAGGTATTTTATTCTCTTTGTAGCAATTGTGAATGGGAGTTCACTCATGATTTGACTATCTTGTTTGTTAATGATGTTTGTCTGATAATAGGAATGCTTGTGATTTTTGCACATTGATGTCGTATCCTGAGACTTTGCTGGAGTTGCTTGTCAGCTTAAGGAGATTTTGGGCTGAGACGATGGGATTTTTCTGAATATACAATCATGTCATTTGCAAACAGGAACAATATGACTTCCTCTTTTCCTAATTGAATACCTTTTATTTCTTTCTCTTGCCTGACTGCCCTGGCCAGAACTTCCAACACTATGTTGAATAGGAGTGGTGAGAGAGGGCATCCCTGTCTTGTACCAGTTTTCAATGGAAATGCTTCCAGTTTTTGCCCATTCAGTATGGTATTGGCTGTGGGTTTGTCGTAAATAGCTCTTGTTATTTTGAGATATGTTCCATCAGTACCTAGTTGATTGAGAGTTTTTAGCATGAAGGGCTGTTGAATTTTGTGGAAGGCCTTTTCTGCATCTATTGAGATAATCAGGTGGTTTTTGTCATTGGTTCTGTTTATGTGATGGATTACGTTTATTGAACCAGCCTTGCATCCCAGAGATGAAGCCGTCTTGATCGTGGTGGATAAGTTTTTTTGATTTGCTGCTGGATTCGGTTTGCCAGTATTTTATTGAGGATTTTCGCATTGATATTCATCAGGGATATTGGTCTAAAATTCTCTTTTTTTGTTGTGTCTCTGCCAGGCTTTGGTATCAGGATGATGCTGGCCTCATAAAACGAGTTACGGAGGATTCCCTCTTTTTCTATTGATTGGAATAGTTTCAGAAGGAATGGTACCAGCTCCTCTTTGTACCTCTGGTAGAATTTGGCTGTGAATCCATCTGGTCCTGGACTTTTTTTGGTTGGTAGGCTATTAATTATTGCCTCAATTTCAGAGCCTGTCATTGGTCTATTCAGGGATTCAGCTTCTTCTTGGCTTAGTCCTGGGAGGGTGTATGTGTCCAGGAATTTATCCATTTCTTCTTGATTTTCTAGTTTATTTGCATAGAGGTGTTTATAGTATTCTCTGATGGTAGTTTGTACTTCTGTGGGATTGGTGGTGATATCTGCTTTATCATTTTTTATTGTGTCTGTTGATTCTTATCTCTTTTCTTCTTTATTAGTCTTGCTAGCAGTCTATCAATTCTGTTAATCTTTTCAAAAAACCAGCTCCTGGATTCATTGATTGTTTTGAAGAATTTTTTATGTCTCTATCTCTTTAAGTTCTGCTCTGATCTTAGTTATTTCTTGCCTTCAGCTTGCTTTTGAATTTGTTTGCTCTTGCTTCTCTAGTTTTTTAATTGTGATGTTAGGGTATCGATTTTAGATCTTTCCTGCTTTCTCTTGTGGGCATTTAGTGCTATAAATTTCCCTGTAGGTGTATATATTTAATGGAGTACATAAGATATTTTCATACAGACATGCAATGTCTAATAATCACATCATGGAAAATGGGGTATTCATTCTTTTTGTTACGTTCTAGTTGTACTCTTTTATTTGTTTATCTTTTTTTCATGTAATCTTGTTCCTTCTAACACTTACAGTCTTCTGGTTAGATTTGTCTATCATTTTTGTGTAACTATTACACTGTTTAATATAGCTTTATAATATATTTTAATATCTGATAGACCAAGTCTTATTCCTCACCCCACCCACACACATTATTCCTCTTTTCTTTGATATTCTCACCTACTTGTTCTTCCAGATACATTTAAAATTATGCTGTTGTTTTTCAGGAGAAAAAATCCCATTGGTATTTGATTGGATTTTCGATTAAACTCTCATGTAGAAAAAGCAGAGCACCATTATAATCATCAGTCTTCCCATTCATAATTACAGTATATTTTCATTTATTCTGAGACCCAGACATTGCTTGTTTGTATATTTCTAGGTGTTTTATTGTTTTGTTGATATTCTGAATAGGATTTTTCCCCCATTACGTTTTCTAGGTTTTTCTATTTTTAATATTTACTTTGTTTACAAACACTGAAGTGAATTCTCATTGATTTTAAACATTTTATTGTCTGTCTCAAGATTTGTCTAGATGTGTAATCATTATCTACAGATAATCTCCTTTCTAGTAGTTATGCTTGTTTTTACTTATATCATGTCTTATTGCACTGATCAGAACTTGCAGGATAGTGTTTAATAGTATAGTAACAGTGGACATCCTTGTCTTTGCTGATTTTAATGAAAACAACTCTTCTATTTCATCATTAAGGAAGATACTAGTTATTAGTTTTAAAAAGATAATTTTTATTATGCTGAGAAAGTACCCTGTTTTCTAGGAGTTCTTATATGGAAAGGATGTTAAATTGTATCAAAATTATTTTCAGCATCTATTCAAATTTTCATATAGTTTTGGTTTTTTAACTAATTGGTGTATATTGCATTTTAATATCACTAGACTGCTAATATCAAATGATATTTGCATTTTTGAGATAAACCCTGCCTGATCTTTTGGCTTCCCATTGTGTTAGATTTACCAGAATTTCATTTTGAGTTCAGGTATAGTCCACTATTAGCAGATTATGTAGTTATTTTTTGTCCTATTCCTCTTATGATTTTAGAATTGAGGTTATACCCAGCTTCATAACATGAATATTACCTATTGCTTAAAATTTTGGAAGAAATCATAAAATTTCTAATTTTTCTTTCAGTTTGTTTCATCTTATTACTCTTCTCAGGTTTTCTTTTAGCTCTTGGTGGAATTTTACTTTTTTGTTTGTTTGTTTTCTATTTTCTAAAAATCCATTTCATTGAGACTTCTAAAAAGATACTAGTAGAGATTCATACATGGTGTTATAATTTTTATTAGATTTCCTTTTCGATTTTTGTTTTTTGTGTTTTTTTTAAATTTTCTTGATGCAGACAATCTTAGTCTTTTCAAAGAAACAGATCCTAATTTGTTACATTCTGTTATGTTCTGTTTCTAACTCATTATTTTCTGTTTTGTTTTTTTCTTTTTTATAAAGTTTATTTCCTTTTCTTATCTCTGGAATTGATTTCTATGTATCTTTGTTTTATTCTTTAACAATGAAATAATCTTAGGCTGTAAATTCCACACCCCTCTCCGCCCCCCACCCCCCGCCCCCACACACACACAACAGAGTTTTGCTATTGTCACCGAGGCTGGAGTGCAGACATGATATCAGGTCACTGCAGCCTCTGCCTTCAGGGTTCAGGTAATTCTCTTGCCTCAGCCTCCCGAGTAGCTGGGATTACAGGCATGCGCCACCATGCCTGGCTAGTCTCGAACTCCTTACCTCAAGTGATCTGCCTGCCTCAGCCTTCCAAAGTGCTGGGATTACAAGCATGAGCCACTGTGCCCAACCTAATTTTTGTATTTTTAGTAGAGATGGGGTTTCACCATGTTGGCCAGACTGGTCTGTAACTCCTGGCCTTATGTGATCCTCCCACCTCAGCCTCTCAAAGTGCTGGGATTATAGGTGTGAGCCACCACTCCCAGTCCCCCTCCTGTCCATTCTTGAAGTCTCAGCTTAAACATCACTTTATATGGAAAGCTTTACGTTAATCTACTCCTACGCTTCACCTTCCTTCCCAGACTATGTTTGAATCTCCTTCCATATGCTTTCACAGAACCCTGTAACATGTCCCTGTCAAAGCATTTATCATATTGCATAGTTATTATTATCATTATTGTTTAGCTATTCTTCTTCTTTCCAAGATGATTATAAGAACTCTCTAAGTAGTCTGTGGGTTCTCAATTCTGATTGTTCTCCATAACAGTTTATCTTGGTACTAGATGGTCAAGTCCTTGGGAACAGGAATCATACTGCTTTATCTGTCTTGCTTACCTCAGAACAATATAGCTCCTACCTCTACTGCTATATTGAAACTGTCTTTCTGAAGGTTAGTATCCTGACCATCAAGTCTAAAGTTCTTTTAGTCCTCACCAACCTCATTCATTTACCTAATTAAATTTAAATTTAACTTCATAGGTGTGTGGGTGTTTAGATTTACAAAAGAACTGATAGGAAAGTAGAGTTTCCATATATTCTCCATTCCCCCTGTACAGTTTCCCCTATTATTTACATCTTACATTAGTGTCTGAAGTCCAAAGTTTACATTAGGGTTCATTCTTTGTATTGGTTTTGATAAATGTGTACTGACATGTATCTACCATTAGAGTATCACACAGAATAGTTTTACTGCTCTAAAAATCTATTGTATATTAAATCCTCTAAATATCTAATACTGTTATCTATTCTGTCTTTAAAATTCTCTCGATCATTTTAAAGTCCTCTCCCCCAACTTCTATGACACTAAAATTACTCAGTTCAACTCCGAATTCTCTGATTATTTCAGGTCTTCACTGGTTCATTTTCTGTTTCTTACCTTCAAAACATAGATATCTCCCTCATTTTTCTTTTACCTGCCTCTCTACTATCATTTCTAGGTCACATTTCTTTTCAAAATGAGATCTTCCTCCTGATGGTCATATTTATGTTTAGAAGTACCCTTTGAGAGTTACCCAAATTTGACCATTTCCTTTCCCTTGCCTTTAGGTTTTCATAATCATGATGTCCATTCTTCTTATCTCTCAATTATGTCTCTTCTTGCCTTTACTGCTCCCAACTCATTGATTCATGTCCTTATCCCTTCTTTCCAAGACAGTTTTAACAACTGTCTAAGTACTCTGTGGGATCTCATCTCCTGACTCTTCCCCGTCTAGACAATCTGGACCACTGACATAATCTTTCTAACGTAAAAATTTGATGTTCATGAGAACACTCCTTAGTGACTCCCTAATAATGCCTGACCAGACCCTTCAGTCTAGAGCTCAATCCATACCAGCCATCTTGGCTATTCAGTTTCTTTAAATTACCTTTTTTATTTCTTGGCTCCTGCTAAACTGCCTCCATTCTCATACATACCTTGGATGAATTGTGGTATGAATACATACCTCAATTCTTATACAAACCTCCATTCTCATACATACCTTGAAGGGGAGACGTTGCCTTGAGGCAGCATAAATTTTTTTATACACTAAATTAAATGAATGTGTGGCATTTATTTGTTTGCTTTTTAAAAATAATTTTAAAGAAAACTACATTTTTTTTAATACAATGAGCTCAAGTAAAAATTCATTCTAATTATATGACAGTAAGACAGCTTTTGAGCTTTCTTAAACCAGGAAACCTGGAAACAAACCTGATTACTTGTCTAGGGAGGACTAGGGAGGAAGAAAATGAAAGATTACTTTGTTAGCAGACTTACCTCACTAGACCATTTATAGATTCTTTATTTTCTTTGCCTAGACTAATTGTTTCCTATTCCTTGTGGTTGAACCACCAGAGTTTTAAATTTCAAATCACAAAATGATATGTATTATTACTTTATTGCAAAGTATATACAGGGATTTAGAAATGCTTAAAACTTGACAGATGTCACTTTGAGTTTCCAGTAGTGAGCTAATAATATTTTGCCAGTACTAAACATATTCTTATAGAACATTTGTAGTTGCAAGTTCCCTAATTTTAATAATTTTTTCTAATACATTTGCCTTATTATTCACTATTATGGCGCATATTAATCTAATGACAATATAACAAACATTTTAGCAGCCATAGTAAGTAGAAAAATAAGGAATAGTGAAAGATTAATTGACATAAAGGGCAGCTGAACTCTGCTTCTCTTGTATTGCATTTTAAAGATTCATTTTCTGTTTTTTTCCTATATGGCACATATGCTTCTCTCAACTTTTAAATTTATATAGTATTAGATGAAGATTTCTATCCAGCTCTTCCCAATTTTATAAATTATTATTTATAAGTTCTAATTGATAGCCCTTTACCTGAAAAAGCAAAAACACTGAGAAGTTTTTTTCTTTCACAATTAGAATTTACACATAATAGATTATGCTTTCAAATTAAAATTTTAATAGTTTGAGACATAATTTACATACAATACAATTAATTCATTTAAAATGTACATACTTTTAGTATATTCACAGGGTTATACAACTATCACCCCAATCTAATTTTTAGGTTGTTTTACTTCCTCTGAAAAGAAACCTGGTATCCATTACCCACCAGCCTTTCTTTCCTCCTATCCCTAGATAACACATATCTACTTTCTGTCTCTATAAATGTGCCTATTCTGGACACTTCATATAAATGGAATCAAATAATATATGGGTTTTTGTGGCAGCTTTTCTTACTTAACGTGATGATTTCAAAGTTCATTCATGATGCAGCATGTTTCTACTTTATTTCTTTTTATTACCAGAAACCATTTCATTATATTGATACATATCTGTTTATCCATTCATCAGTTGATGGACATTTCAGTTGGTTTCACTTTTGGGCTAATATGAATAAAGCTGCTGTGAACATTCATGTTCAGTTTTCCGTGTGGACATGTTTTGAATATATACCTAGGAGTAGAATTGCTGGATGATATGATAACTCTCTGTTTCACCATTGGAGGAACTGCAAACTGTTTTACACACCAGCTGTACCATTTTACATTCCCACCAGTGATGTATGAGTGTTACATACTCTCCGTTCCCTAGCCTATACTTGTTATTGTCATTCTTTTTTATTATACTCATCTTAGTGGATATGAAGTGGTATCTTGTGAGTTTGTGGGACTTTTTTAGTATTGTTTTTTCCTGTACAGCTTTGATCAGCCTAAAGTATCTCATGATTTTTATTTGCATTTCCCTAATGACTTATCATGAGTATTTTTCATTGATATGATAATTGGCTATGTATATGTTGTTTGAAAAAATGTCTATTTCAATGTGTACTGGGTTGAATAGTATTCTCTCAGAATCTCATGTTCACCCTGAAACTCAGAGTTCAGTTTGGAAGTAGAGTTTTCAGAGTTATGATGAGGTCACACTGTACTAGATTTGGCCCTAAATCTGATTACTTGTGTCCTTATAAGAAAGCCATGTGAAGAAACACTTCTGCATACAGAGGAAAGATGCCTTTGTAAAGATAGAGGCAGAAACTGTAGTCATAGAGCCACAAGTCAAGGAATGCTGAAGAATTGTCAGCAACATCTGGAATCTTAGAAGAGGCAAGGTAGGATGCTCCCCTACAACCTTTAGAAGGAGCATGGCCCTGTGCCTTGATTTCTGACTTTTAGCATGCAGCACTGTGAGAGGATAAATATTTTTTGTTGAGAGCAACCTAGTTTGCGTAATTTGTTACAGAAACCCTAGGAAAATAATACAAACGTCTTTGCCTATTTTCAAAATTGGGTTATGTGACCGGACATGGAGGCTCACACCTGTAATCCCAGCACTTTGGGAGGCCAAGGCGGGCGAATCACATGAGGTCAGGAGTTCAAGACCAGCCTGGCCAACATAGTGAAACCCCGTCTCTACTAAAAATACAAAAATTAGCCAAGTATGGTGGTGCACACCTGTAATCCCTGTTACGCAGGAGGCTGAGACACAAGAATCACTTGAACCCAAGAGGCAGAGGCTGCAGTGAGCCGACATTATGCCGCTGCACTCCAGCCTAGATGACAGAGGGAGACTCCATCTCAAAAAAGAAAAAGTGAATAAAATAAAAAATAAAATAGAATTGGGCTTTTACTATTGACTTTAAAGTTCTTTGTATGTGTGTTCTAGATACACATTCTTAATCAGATATATGATTTGCAATTTTTTTCTCATTCTGTAAATTGTCATTTCACTTTCATGTTGGTATCATTCATAGCACAAAAAATTTAATTTTGATAAAGTTCAGTTTGCCTATTTTTCTTTTGTCACTTGTGCTTTTTGTGTTGTATTTAAGAAGACCTTGCCTAGGCCGGGCGCGGTGGCTCATGCCTGTAATCCCAGCACTTTGGGAGGCCAAGGCAGGCGGGTCACGAGGTCAGGAGATCGAGACCATCCTGGCTAACATGGTGAAACCCCATCTCTACTAAAAATTCAAAAAAATAGCTAGGCGTGATGCTGGGTGCCTGTAGTCCCAGCCACTTAGGAGGCTGAGGCAGGAGAATGGCTTGAACCTGGGAGGCAGAGCTTGCAGTGAGCCAGGATTGCACCACTACACTCCAGTGTGGGCGACAGAGCGAGACTCCATCTCAAAAAAAAAAAAGAAGACCTTGCCCAATGTAAGATCCTTTGGGGTTTTTTTTGGGGGTTTTTTTATGAGTTTTATAGTTTTAGCCCTTACATTTTTGATTTATGAGTCATTTGATTCAATTTTTTATATGGTGTAAGAATCTGACTTCATTTTTTTTTTTTTTAAACAGAGTCTCATTCTGTCACCCAGGCTGGAGTACATTGGTGCAGTCACAGCTCACTGCAGCCTCAACCTCCCGGGCTCAAGTGATCTTCCTGCGTCAGCCTCCCAGGTAGCTGGGACTGCAGGCGCATGCCACCATGCCTGGCCAATTTTTAAATTTTTGTAGAGATGAGGTTTCATTTTGTTGCCTAGGCTGGTCTTGAGCTCCTGTGCTCTAGCAGTCTTCCTAACAGCCTCCCAAAGTGCTGGGATTACAGGTGTGAGCCATTGTGCTTGGCCCCAACTTCATTCTTTTTCATGTAGATATCTAGTTGTCCCAGTATCATTTGTTGAAAACACTATTCATTGAAATGTCTTGATACCATTATCAAAAAGCTATTAACTATAAATATGAGTTATTTCTGATCACATGATTCTGTTCCACTGATTTTTGTCTCATCTTGCATCAGTACTATGAGTGCTTCGATGACTTTTGTAGCAAGTTTTGAAATCAAGAAATATGAGTTCTCCAATTCCATTCTTTTTCAAGATTGTTTTGGCCATTTTGGGGCTATTACATTTTCCTGTGAATTTTAGGATGAGCTTGTCAATTTCAGAGGGGATTTTTTTTTCCTTTTTTCTCTTTTTATTTTTAGTGGGGATAGAGTCTCACTCTTTTGCCCAGCCTGGAGTGCAATGGCATGATCAGAGCTCACTGCAGCCTGGAATTCCTGGGTTCAAGTGATCTTCCCACCTCACCTCATTCTCCTCAGTAGCTAGGACTACAGGCATGTGCCACCATGCCCGGCCAATTTTTTTTTTTTTTTTTTTTTTTGTAGAGATGGGGTCTCACTGTGTTGCCCGGGCTGGGTGTTTTTCTTTTTTCTTTTTCTTTTCTTTTTTTCTTTTTTGAGTTGGAGTCTCTTTCTGTTGCCAGGCTGGAGTGCAGTGGCACGATCTCAGGGCTCACTGCATCCTCCACCTCCTGGGTTCAAGCGATTCTCCTGCCTCAGCCTCCCGAGTAACTGGGACTACAGGCACACACAACCACACCCAGCTAATTTTTGTATTTTTAGTAGAGATGAGGTTTCACCATGTTGGCCAGGATGGTCTCGCCCTCTTGATCTCTTGACCTCATGATCCACTTGCCTTGGCCTCCTCCCTAAGTGCTGGGATTACAGGTGTGAGCCACCATGCCTGGCCCCAGGCTGGTCTTAAACTCTTGGCCTCAAGCAGTCCTCCTGCCTCAGCCTCACAAAGTGTTGGGATTACAGGCATGAGCTGACCTCACGAGATGATAACCATCCTGGCTAACATGGTGAAACCCCATCTCTACTAAAAATACAACAAATTAGCCTTGTGTGGTGGCAGGTGCCCGTAGTCCCAGCTACTTGGGAGGCTGAGGCAGGACAATGGCATGAACCCAGGAAGCGGAGCTTGCAGTGAGCAGAGATCACACCACTGCACTCCAGCCTGGGTGACAGAGCGAGACTCCATCTCAAAAAAAAAAAATTGTGTCTTTCTTGGAATTTGTTCATTTTATCTAATTTAATTTGTTGACATACAAAGGCTTATAGCATTTCCTTATAATATTTTTTATTCCTGTAAAATATTTAGTGGTGTCCCTTCTTTCTTTCCTGATAGTCATTTTGAGTCTTTTTTTATTGCTCAGTCTAGCTAAAGATGGCTAATTTTGTTGATCATCTTAAAGAGCCAATTTTTGGGTTCATTGATTTTTTTCTCTATTGTTTTTCTCCTCTATTTTATTTATTTCCACTGTAGTCTTTATTATTTTCTTTTCTTTCTTCTGCTTGCTTTGAATTTAGTTGCATTTTTTTTTTGTTTTTTTTTGGGGGGGTTTTTTTTTGTTTTGTTTTGTTTTTTTGAGACAGGGTCTCACTGTGTCACCCAGGCTGGAGTGCAATGGCACAGTCATGGTTCACTGCAGCCTGGAACTCCCAGGCTCAAGTGATCCTCCCATCTTAGCCTCCCCAAGTAACTGGGACCACTGGTGTGCACCATCACACACAGCTGGCTTTTTTCTTTTTGTAGAGATGGGGTCTCACTGTATTGCCTAGGGTGGTCTCGAACTTCTGGGCTCAAGCAGTTTTTCTACCTTGGCCTCCGCAAGTATTAGGATTACAGGTATGAATCACTGTGCCAGTTTTGTAAAGTGGAAGGTTTGGTTATTGGTATGAAATCTTTTTTAAAACCTTTTTTTCTTTCATTCTCAAAGGAGGTGAATGAAATCTTTTTTAATAGAGGCATTTAGATCTGTAAATTTCCCAATGAGCACTGCTTTACTTATAGGCCACATTTTCATTCATTCTCTCTTTTTATTTTCATTGTTTATTTTCATTCATCTCTTAAGTATTTTCTCATTTCCCTTGAGATTTATTCTTTGACCCACTGCTAATTTAGGAGTATATTGTTACATTTTCACACATTTGTGAATTACCCAAATTTTCTTTCATTGATTTCTACTTTCATTCCATTGTGGATAAAAAATATACCTTGCATGATTTCAAATCGTTTAAATTTATCAAGGCTTGTTTTATGGTCTGTCCTGGAAGTTGTTTCACATATGCTTGAGAAGAATGTGTTTTTTGCTACTGTAAGATAGAGTATTCTGTAGATGTCAGGTAGGTCTGGTTGTCATATTATTGTTCAAGTCTTCTGTTTCCTTGTTGATATTTTCTAGTTGTTCTGTCCATAATTGAAAGTGGGATATTAAAATCTTCAACTATTATTGAGGAAATGTCTGTTTCTGCCTTCAGTTCTGTCTTTGTTTTGCATCATGTATTTTGGGGCTCTGTTTTTGGGTACATATATGTTTGTAATTTTCACCTTTTCCTGTTAGATTGACCTTGTATCATTATGAAATATCTGTATCTCTAACATTTTTTGTTTTAAAGTCTTACTTTAGTATAGCCACTGTAGCTCTTTTGCTTTCTATTTTATGGTACTTGTTTCCATTCCTTTGACTTCAACTTTGTCTGTGTCTTTGAATCCAAAAATATATTGTTGGTTGTTGTTTGCTTGTTCATTTGTTTATTTTCTAGCAACTTGGTCTCCCCACAGTAATTAGCCTCTAATCTCCCTGCTCAGATTTTTTAAAAATTGTTTTTCTTTTAGCCTGGCTAATGAGGGGTCTTCCCTGGGTTATCACGTACTTATTGGTCAAAATTTGTGCTTAGTCCTCCTTACCAGTTTGATTTTTTTTCCCCCTTACCATTTGATTTTTATCATTTACTGCTGGATGTATGTGACTTGGAGACTGCTATCACAGTTGAGAGTGTGTTTGTTTTTTTGTCCCACATTCACCAGGAGACTAATAGCTTGAAGGTTCACTCCTGATTACTCCAAAGAGGGTACAGCCTTGGGTATGCACACAGTCTTCCAGACTGCAAGGAATGACTGGATGTTATTTTTAAGTCTTAGCCTCCCAGGAGTCAACCCTGAGTTCAGGTTATTCAGTGCCAGTGAGGATTTACCTTGTTTTGATAAGTCTCTGT
The DNA here is from genome assembly GCF_000951035.1 of Colobus angolensis palliatus. Taxonomy (NCBI): domain Eukaryota; kingdom Metazoa; phylum Chordata; class Mammalia; order Primates; family Cercopithecidae; genus Colobus; species Colobus angolensis. The sequence goes on along the minus strand of NW_012113030.1, from coordinate 809,797 downwards.
GTGACTTGGGGAATGCTTTCATGTCTGTCCATCCTACATCTTACTCTAATTGTTCCTTATTGGGTGCAGCCTAGTGCATGTGCACAGGGTTTTTGACCTCCAAAATTGACTGTGATTCCCCAAAGGGTCCTTCTTGGCTGTCTCATTTCCTGATTCTATTAAAGTTCTGGCTGTTTTGCTTGTCATAGGGCTGCCAGCTTCTCTTAATTGCTTTCCTCCAAGCTCTGTTGCAAATAATGTCAGCCCTTTCAGCCAGAACTGCTACAGAGTTCTTCGTCCTTATAACCTACTTTTCACCCTGGGCAAAACCTATCTCTCACTACACCTGACCTGGGGTCACGGATCAGCTTTTCCTGGAGTGACAGGGTCACTCTACAAGTCAGCACCTGGGAGGAGTTGGCAGTCCCTGGTCTTAGCTCGCTCTCCTGGCAGAATCTCTACCCTGTGAGCAAGCTAGAATGGAGAAGATTGAGACCCTCAACGTTTTGCTTCCGGAGCTTCTGCCCTAAGAGAGGGAGGGAAGGAGAGGAGACCTGGTTCTTTCAGCCACACCTGTCTAAAATAGATCTTCTGTAACATGGGGCTGGAGAAGGATGAGAAATGCCTCTAGTAACCTTTGTCTTCCATGGGGAAACCATAGCTCCAGATTGGAAGCTGGAGAGAGAGGGAACCTCTGTCTTCTAGGCCTGAGTAGGATGCCCGGGGCAAAACTTCTGCAACATTGAGCTGAGGGAGTGGGGCAAGGAAACAAGTTGTAATTCATATATCAAAAGCTCTGTGTTGTTACTGAGATTTACTGAGTTTTCTTGAATGAATGTTTCCATGTTTGCTCTATGACTTTAGGACAGTATACAGGGACTTTAAATAATGTTTTAAATTTTTTCAACAGATAAGCTGTGTTTTGCTTGGGAGAGAGGCTGTGTAGATCCTTATTCTGCAGATTTGGAAGTCTTCCCAACCCCACATCATATTTTACTGCTTACACTAGCGTATCCTGATGACACATCTGACACGCTGAAAGTTTGCCTATATGCTCATCACCTAAAGTAAAATATTCCATTATTGAAAGCAGCTGAAACATCTTTCTTGCTGATATTGAACCCGCTATCATAATTTGGTAACTTGCTGCAGATGTGTGGGAAAATTTGGTTGTCAGACTCAATTTTTTAAAGAACTTTAATTCTTATTTACTTGTTGTTGTTGTTGTTGTTGTTGCAGGGTTTGTTTTTTTTTTTAATTCCTACATGATATAGTAGTGAAAACTTTACTAATGGTCTTAAAATTTTTTAACCCAAACTTTGTTAAATCAACCTAAAGTAAATGTAGCATGACTTAGTTAGCTTGGAAAGCCAAATTGCAAAGCTAAATTTCAAACAAGAAATGTCCTTCTATGAACACTTTTAATTTTAGAGAGAACTAAAAATAAAATGTCTAAGAACTTGGCTGTTACTCCATACAGTTTTATATTTGTAAACAAACTGCATAACTATGGTTTCATCAACGTTGGACCACATATACGACAGTAGTCCCATAAGATTTGAATACCTTGTTTTTGCTGCGCCCTTTTTGTTTATGTGTATTTATATACACAAATACTTAACAATATGTTACAATTGCCTACAGTATTCCTACAATAACATGTTGTACAGATTTGTAGCTTAGCAACAATAGGCTATACCTGATAGCCAAGGTTGTGTAGTAGTCTGTACCATCTAGGTTTATGTGAGTACATCTATAATGTTCACACACAATAACAGAATTGCCTAAAGACACATTTCTCAGAATGTATCCCTGTTGTTAAGCAACACTTAACTATGGGTGTTTCTTCTACATTGTAAGTACTTTGAAGGATTGGGTCCTTTCTCACTCATCTCTGTACTCCTACCTAGTTCTAAAATGCAGTCCCTTCAACCAGGGATTCGGCTACATTGCAAAACAGACAATTCTTGAGATGCTTTATGTATTCACACCTATGTGTCCTTCCTGATGCTCTTTCTCTTCATTTGTCGAATCTTTCTTACCTTCATCTAACTCAATTTTATCTTCTCCTTTAAGTTTCTGTTTCTGCAGTCAAAAATGATCATGCCTGTCTTTGATTCCAATGGCAATTTTGTAGTAATTTTTTACTTACATTGCATTTATATCTCCTTCTGTAGACTATAAGATCTAATCCTTTTTAATCTTTTTATTGCTACATACTTTGTACATAGAACTTAATTGTTGGATGAATGAGTAGATAAAATGGTGATTAAATCAGTGGTGTAATCTTTTGTTTTATAGCCGAGAGACACACAAGATTGCAGTATTTTATGTTGCTGAAGGACAAGAAGACAAACACTCCATTCTCACCAATACAGGAGGAAGTCAAGCATATGAAGATTTTGTAGCTGGTCTTGGTTGGGAGGTATTATTTTTAAATTATACGAAATATTTATATTTGGAAGCATAAGGTTTTTTTTCTTTTTTCTTTTCCTAGCTTATTATAGAAGTATTATTTTAGGAGATACAATAGCTTAACAACTAGTTTGTTATTGTTTCTGCCTTCCATTTTGTCTGCACATACAGCAGCAGTTGGGACTTTGAAAGGAAAGGTGTTGACTATTTTATGAGACAGTATATTGTGAAAGAGTACTAAACTCATAGGTTTATAAGATCTGGATTTTCCTTACAGCTGTGACCACTGGACTGGTGGTCTTCAAACTAGGACCTTATGGCTACACAAAGGCTTTCCAGGAATATGTGGGTATACATAGTTTTGAGGAAATTAGCTTCCAGATCCTCAAGTTTACCAAAACTAATGCCAGAAAACCCTTCTGCAGTCTCTTGTCTCTCATTTACTTTGTAAAAGAAAGGCATACTACTCACCCACCCCAAATCGTACAGTGTCCCAGAGGGTTTTAGCACCAACAAAATAGACAGTTCTAGTGGGTATACTTTTAGGAGAAAGTCCCTGCCAGCAAAACAAGAAATTTTGAAAGGTGTTATACTTTATGTCATTCAAGAAACCAACCCATGTCAAGATTCCTGTACCAAATCTGTCTATCTTAAAATTATAACTCAGAAGGTAGGTATTTGTCATAAGGATTTGGATGAATATGTTTATTTAATTGAAAAATGAAGTATCAGACATGTTCTAACAGAAAGTAAATCTGATGTGGCTGATTGACTTGTGATCAATATAGTACCAGACACTTTACATATGTTGAATCAGCCAAATCTGTAGCTCCAAGATTTTGATGAAAATATATTTAAAGCACATATATTTATTATATAGTACACTGGAAATTGTATCCTTGGCTACCATTTAAATTTTTTATGAAAATTTTTATTATGGTTTTCAATTTAATAGTTTCCCAAAATTGCTGTGGAGAGTATATGAGCAAAATTGTTAAAGAGCACTGCATTAGACTATAAACTTGTAGAGGGCAGGCACTTTCATCTCAGTGATTTTTTTTTTTTTTAATTCCCAGTGTCTTTCACAGTGTCTGATATGTAAGCCTTTAGTGTTTTGTATATATTTTTATGGCTAATCTAACCTATTTTTTTATGATTTTTTTCTTTGGGATACATAGCTTATTTATAAATGTGTAGTTTAATTTCAAAATATGTGAGTTTTTTCTAGATATCGTTATTGATACTTAATTCTATCCCATTGTGATTATAGAATATACTCTGTAAGATTTCAGTATTTTGAAATATAATGTATCTCAGTGTAGGTACCCTATTCCCTTGAAAAGAATGTGTATATTCTGTAGTTATTGAGTGTAATGAACTAGGTATGTCAGTTAGGTCGAGGTGGTTGTTGGTAGTATTTAGATCAGTATGTTTTTACTGACTTCATTTCTTTTAAAAATTTTTATTGCTACATAATAATTGTACATATTTATGTGGAACATATAATTTTGATAAGTGCATACAATGTGTAGTGATCAGGTCAGGATATTTAGGATACCCATCACTTCAAACATTTATCATTTGTGTTGGAAACATTTCAAATCTCCTCTTGTAACTATTTTGAAATAAACAACATTTTGTTGTTAACTATAGTCATGCTAATGTGCTATTGAACTGTAGGACTTATTCCTTCTATCTCACTATATGTTTTGTCTTCGTTAGCCAGCCTATCTTCATCTCCACACCACAACCACCACCTTCACCAGCCTCTGGTAACTGTCATTCTATTTGTTACCTCCATGAGATCAACTTTTTTAGCTCCCACATCTGAGTGAGAACGTGTAATGTTTGTCTTTCTGTGTCTGGTTTATTTGTCTTAACATAATGACCTCCAATTCCATCCATGCTTCTGCAAATGATAGGATTCTATTCCTTTTTATGACTGAATAGTATTGCATTGTGATACATACCACATTTTCTTTATTCAGTCATCTGTTGATGGATATTTAGGTTGTTTCCATATCTTGGCTGTTGTGAGTAAAGCTGCAATAAATATGGCAGTGCAGGTATCCCTTTGATACACTGATTTCCTTTTTTTTGAATAAATACCCAGTAGTGGGATTTATGGATCATATTAACCTGCTTTTTTACCTTAAGTGAGCTATTTAAGCTCTGTATGCCTCTTTACTTATTTGTCAAAGGTAATATACTTTTTTACCCAACAGAGGTGATGTGAAGTTCAATTGAGCTTATATATGTGAAAATGCTTTGAAAAGTACAAAAAAAAACCCTAAGTAGATTTTCTGTTAAAATGTAAAATACCATAAAAGTATTCGTAAAAGTAAGGGAGACATGAAAAAGAACAAGTTAGGAATATTTACACTTCTTGATTTCAAAACTTAATACAGAGCAATGCTAATCAAGGTAATGTGGATAGATCCTGGGGCAGAACTTAGAAAAAAAAAAAAAGAAGATAGTGTAGTACTGCTGGTACAAGGATAGACATATAGATCAATGGAATAGAATTGAGAGTCCAGAAATAAACCCCATATTTGTGGTCAGCCGTTTTTGACAAGGGTGCCACAACCATCCAATGGAGAAAGAATAGTCTTTTCAACAAATGGTGCTGAGACTATGAGCCATATGCAAAGAATGAAGCCAGACTCTTACCCCATACCATGTACAAAAATTAACTCCAAATGGATGACAGACCTAAATGTAAGACCTAGAATTTTAAAACTTTAGAAGAAAATATAGGAGTAAATCCTTGTGATCTTGGATTTTGCAAAGGATTTTTAGATAAGACACAAAGCATGAGCAACAAAGACAGACCAGATAATTGTACTTTATTAAAATTAAAATTTTTGTGCTTCAAGGTGAAGTCTGATAAGAGACTAGTATCTAGAATATACAAACAAGTTATACAAATCAATGATTAGAAGATACCCAACTAAAAAATGGTCAAAGGACCTAAATAGACATTTCTCCAGAAAAGATGTATAAATGACCGATAAGCACATGAAAAGATGCTCAACATCCTTTGCTGTTGGGGAAATGCAAATCAAAACCATAGTAGGTATCACTTCACACCCATTAAGATAACTACAATCAGAAAGTCAGGTAATAACAACTGTTGCCTAGGATTAGGAGCAATCTGAACCCTCATACACTGCTAGTAGGTATGTAAAATGTGTAAACACTGTGGAAAACATTCTGGCAGTTCATCAAACAGTTAAATGTAGAGTTGCCATATGACCAAACAGTTCTACCCCCAAAGTATATACCCAAGGGAAATGAAAGCATATGTCCATGCAAAAGCCTGGCCATGAATGTTCATGGCAGCATTATTTACTCTAGCAAAATGGTAGAAACAACCCAGATGTCCATCAATGGATGAATGGCTAAACTGTGGTGTATCCAATAAAAGGGAATATTATTCAGTCATAAAACAGAACAAAGTGATTATGTGCTACAGCATGAATGTACCTTGAAAACATTGTGCTAAATGAAAGAAACCAATCATCAAGATCACATATTAATGGTTCCTTTATATATAATATCCACAATAGGTATATCTATAGACACAGAAAGTAGGTTAATGGTTGCTTAGGGCTGGTTAGGGGCATGAGAGAGGAGGGGGGTGACAACTAAAAGATATGGGGTTTCTTTGGGAAGTGATGAAAATGTTCTATAATTGACTGTAGTGATGACTGCACTTAACTGTGAATATCCTGAAATCCATTAAATTGTACAGAGGAGATTTCCACTTCTGGGAAAGTCAAATAGATATACTTTCTATATTCTTCCTACTGAGTACAATAAGCATAAGACATTACATATAAAACAAGCATAAGAAGACTCTGAAAGATGGAGAGAAGACAGAATAACTAGGGACTTTAGGACTGAAGAATGACATAGTGGTGCATTTTCTGTATTTTCTTTTTTGCCTCATATATCCCAGACTTGGAGTTGAAGAAGCCAGCAACCTAGAAACACCAATGGGTGCAGACAAAAAGCACCAACCAAAGCCTGCTCTTTCTAGCTAAAGGACCAGGAAAGGAGCAACCTAAAAAGGCAGAAAAACATTTAGATAATAACTGCACTACTCCAGCCAAACACCACAGAAAATTCCTTGACCCCATCCCCACCCTGACAGCAAAGGTCAGGTAAAGAGCCTAGACTTGCATCTTCATGAGGCTGTAATGAGGTGCCCCCGACACCACACTGGAATAGTATCAAATAGTGCCGGAGAAGGCCAAGTAGAAATCCAAGACTTTCATGTCTACCAGTTGGTAATGAGTCTCCCGTTCACACCTAAGTGTCAGTGGAGACTACATGGGAAACGTAGAATTCCATTGCCACCAATATTATTGAGGCACCTGCTCTCCACTGGAGTCATTGCACAGGAGGCTTTATGGAGAACTGGGACTTTTACCATCACCCAGGAGTAGTGAGGTCACCCTTACCGCTGTGTCAGTGAACATCACATAGGAAGCTAGAACTCCTGCCTCCGCATATCAGTAATGAGGATCGTCCCTGCTTCCCAGGTGTCAACAGAGATTGAGTAGAGAACATATAATTCCACCTCCACCTGGCAGAAACAAGTCAGCACTTTCACCTGATTCTCTGCTCTTTTCCCTGGTACAGCAGTCTTCAAACAACCAGCTAAAACAAGAATTTTAAATAAGATCCAGAGTCTCATGAAAATGTGTACATTTCAGTAAAAAGTTACACATCATATCCAGAACCAGGAAAATCTCAAACTGAATTTTAGAAAAACAGCAGATGCCCACACCAAGATTACAAATATTTAAAGCAACCTTGATAGAAATGCTTCAGTAAGTAATTGGTAACACAACTGAAACAAATGAAAAATAGTCTCACCTAAGAAATAGAAAATGTAAAGAACAATCAAATGAAAGTTTTAGAGTGCAAAATATAATAACTGAAATAAAAGACTCTAGTTGCACCCAACGACCAAGTGGAGTGGGAATGGGGGTACAGAAGAATCAGTAAACTGGAAGATAAAATAGTAGAAACAGCCTGGACAGCAGAGAAAATAAACTTAGGCTGGGCATGGTGGCTTACACCTGTAACCCTAGCACTTTGCAAGGCTGAAGCTGGAGATTGTTTGAGCCAGGAGTTTTGAGACCAGCCTGGGTGACATAGTGAGATCCCCTCTCTACAAAAAAATACAAAAATTAGCCAGGTGTGGTGGTGGGCACCTGTGATCCCAGCTACTTGGGAGGATGATGGGAGGATTGCTTGAGTCCAGGAGGTAGAGGTTACAGTGAGTAAAGATCATGTCACTGCTCTGCAGCCTGGGTGACAGAGCAGACCCTGTCTCAAGAAAAGAAAAGAAAAAAAAAAAAAAGGAAAAGAAAAGAAACCTAAAAATAATGAACAGAGCATCAGGGACCTGAGGGACATTAACAAAAAAAATCTAGCATCCTGTTATCTGAGTCAAGAAGGAGAGGAGAAAGAGCCTGATCTGAAAAAATACTTGAAATACTTGAAGAAAGTGCTGAAAACTTCCTAAATTTGGTGAGAGACTTAAAGCTGTAGATTCAAAAAGCTCAGTGAAACCCAAACAGGATAAATCAAAAGAAATCTATAGTAACACATCATAATTTAATTTCTGAAAACTAAAGACAAAAATTCTTGAAAGCATCCAGAGAATAAGTGTACCTTATCTGTCGGGGGGAAACTATTAGAAAGATAGCAAATTTCTTATCAGAAACTGTGGAAGCCAAGGGAAGTGGCATAGCATTTTTTTAAGTGCTGAAAGAAAAGAACTGTCAACCCAGAATCTGGTGTGTTTTTTTTGTTTATTTGTCTGTTTATTTGTTTTGAGGTGGAATCTTGCTCTGTTGTTCAGGCTAGTGTGCAGTGGCGCGATCTTGGCTCATTGCAACCTCCACCTCCTGGGTTCAAGTGATTCTTGTGCCTCAGCCTCCCAATGTAACTGTGATTACAGTCATGCACCACCACACCCAGCTAAATTTTTTTGTAATTTTGGTAGAGACAGGGTTTCACCATGTTGGCCAGGCTGGTCTCAAACTGCTGGCCTCAGGCAATCCTCCCGCCTCCCCCTTCCAAAGTGCTGGGATTACAGGCACGAGCCACTGTGCCCAGCAGACCCAGAATCTGACAGCTCACAAACATATCCTTCAGGAATGAAGAGAAGGTCACAACATTCTCAAATGAAGAGAAACTTAGAGAACTTGTTACTAGCAGACCTACCCTAAAGCAATCACTGAAAGAAGTTCTGTTAATAATAGAAAGCAAATGATAAAAGGAGGAACTTTGAAACATCAGGAAGGCAGACCATGGCAAGAAAAAATGGGTAAATATAATCAATGTGCTTTCTCATCTTGAGTTGTCTTAATTATTTTTGACTGTTGAAGCAAAAATTATAACACTGATGTGTTTTCAAATATATGTAGAGGAAATATTTATGACAATTATATTTCAAATGGGATGATAAAGGAACATACAGTAAGGTAGAGTTACTTTACTTAAGCAGGTAAAATGACAACACTAGTAGGCTGTGATAAGCTATGTATATGTAATGTAATACATAGAGCAACCACTATAAAAGTATACAAAAATGTACACTCAAAAAAATGATAGATAAAAACAGAGTTCTAGAAAATGTTCAAGTAACCCACAGGAGGCAGGAAAAGTAAAACAGACAAATGAAAAACATAGAAAATAAACAGAAAACAGAAAATAAGATGGCAAGCTTAAGCCCTAACCTGTCAATAATTACATGAAATATAAATAATCTAAATGTACCAATTAAAAGAGATTGGCAGAGTGGATTAAAAAATATGACCCACCTATGTGTTACCTAAAAGAAACTCACTTGAAATACAAGAATATAGGCTGGGTGCAGTGGCCCACACCTGTAATCCCAGCACTTTGGGAGGCCAAGGTGGGCTGGTCATCTGAGGTCAGGAGTTCGAAACCAGCCTGGCCAACATGGTGAAACCCCCTCTGTACCAAAAATGCAAAAAGTAGCCAGGCATGGTGGCGGGCACCTGTAATCCTAGCTACTCAAGAGGCTGAGGCAGGAGAATTGCTTGAACCCGGGAGGCAGAGGTTGCAGTGAGCCAAGATCATGCCACTGCATTCCAGCCTGGGTGACAAGAGCAAGACTCCATCTCAAAGAAAAAGAGAAAAGAAAAAAAGAAAAAAAAAAATATATATATATATATAAAACAGTATAGACTGGCAGAAAGTTAAAAGATAGAAAAAGTTATATTGTGCAAACATCAATCAAAGAAAAGCCAGAGTGGCTGCATTAATATCAGATCAACTTTAGAGCAAAGAAAATTGCTGGAGATCAGAGGGACATTATATAATTATAAAAGGATCAGTTCACCAAGAAGACACAGCAACGCTAAATGTGTGTGCGCCAAACAACAGAGCTACAAAATATGTGGCACAAAAGCTGATAGAACTGAAAGAAGAAATAGAGAAAGAAGAAATAGAGAAATTCACAATTACAGTTGAAGACTTCACTCCTCAACAGTTAAGAGAAAAACTAGACAAAATCAGCAAGTACATGGAGGAATTTAACAACAGCACCTACCAACAAGATCTAATCTATGTATGTAAAATATTCCACCCAACAATGGCAGAATATACGTTATTTTCAAGTTCACACAGAACGTATACCAAGATAGATCATACCCTGGGCCATAATACAAGCCTCAACAAATTTAAAAGCATTGAAATAATAGGGTATGTCCTTGAACAACAGTGGAATCAAACTTGAAATCATTAACAAAAAGATAACAGGAAAATCTCCAAACACTTGAAAAGGTTATATCCTATGTCCTTCAATTCATATAACATTCTTGAAATGATAGTTATAGAAGTGAGGAACAGATGAGTGAGTGATTGCCAGGGGTTAAGGAGGGGATACAGTAGAAGGGAAGTGGGTATGGCTCACATAACAGGGCAATATGGGGGATCCTTGAATTTTTGAACATGCTCTGTCTCATAGCTATATCAGTGTCATCAGTATCCTGGTGGCGATAGAGTTTTGCACCAGGGGGCTCTGGGTGAAGTGTACATGGGATTTCTTTTTAATTTTTTCATTTCTTCATGTGACTCTCCATATGTTTAATTTAAACAATGGAGATCAGCAAATGTTAAGTGTTTACAGCAAAGGAACACTAAACTGAGACTTTCTCCTTTATGTTATCAGAGAATTTACCTGAAAATAAGTAACTTTCCGAACTAAAGTAAAACAAAACAAAAAATCTACCTGGAGATACTATTTGTCACCTATCAGATTAGCCAAGATCATAAAGTTGATAATATACTATATCTGAAAGGATATGAGGGAAACAGGCATCCTCATACATTGTTGGTGGCATCTGTGGAGGGCAACTTGGTAGTGTGTTTTAGAATTAGAAGTCCACATGCCCTTTGACTTAAAGTTTCACGTATAACTATTTGTCCGTAGCTCTACTTTCACAAATGGAATGTGATATGAGTTCAGTGTTATTTGCTGCAGCATTGACTGTGATAGCAAAAGACAGAAAACAACCTAAATATCCTTCAAGTAGGGAACTAAATTACTGTACATCAGTAAAATGAACTTCTGTGAAGCCAGGAACCAAACATGAGGGCTCGCTTTACTTACTAATAAGGAGTATTTTTCAAGATATATTAATTCCAAAAGCAAGATGCCAAATGTTTTATATGCATCTACTGTGTGTATGTGCACACAAACGTGCATGGATGTGTGCACCTAAACATATAAGAATTGAATTATATATGCAGATAATATTTTTCTAAAGATACTTAAATTGCTTTCTGAGAAGGTAACTGAGTAGTTGCAGGTGAGAGACATGGAAGGAAGAATTTTGGTATGCTTTTTTAATACTTTAAAATTTTTAATTATGTAAGTGTATTACTGAGTTAAAAGTAAATTTTAAACTGAAAGAGATTGAGGTACTCTTACAGTAATGGCATAAAAAGCTAACAATCATATAGTATTCAGCCATTAGTAACTGATAATGATATTTGAGATGTGTTCAGTTCACATGGTGCAGGGATTTTTTTTGTAATTCTCCATTTTACCTGTTATTCTCATATTTTTATTGTAAAGCATATATACAGATGGTTTTCTCTAAGTAGGGAAATACTGTTGATTTTTAATTTTTTTTTTCTTCTCCTTTATTTCCCTAATTTTCTGCAATGAACACAAATTATTGCCTTCTGTGCATCACACAGGTCCGGGGAATATCATCCAATGCAACAACCCAGATGTTAACATGTATTATATTTATAATCAGAAAATAAAAATTGTTTTAAAATCTTTATACAGATCACTTTGTTGTTTTTTAAATGTAATTAAACTGTAGTTCTGCATTTCTAATTGTTGTGGACTGTGATAAGTACTAACAGATCAGGAAGCCAGTTTTATAAGTAAATACAACACACCGAATTAATCATTTTGTCAAACGATATTACTGTTTTAACTTTTCCCCAAACTATTTCCATACTTGATTTTTTTCTCCCTGGCCTTGGTGTGCTCTGACAGCCTTTATAATTTACCATTAACACCTAGTAGGCTAACAAAAGATGCATAGTACACAGCAGTTGATACCTTTCCTAGTTAACTCCTACTAATTAGAGATCCTCAAATACTTAAGAAGTACCAGTACAAAGAAATCAATTCTAACAATTCTGGATTAAGTATTGGTTGATAACACGCAAAAGACTTTGTTCCCAATTTTTTTTCTTAAGCAAGAAGTTTGAGTCTTTCTCAGTACTGTGTTTGGGTTTTGTTTAATTAATTTATGTGGCTCTTCATTACTTCTAGGTAAATCTTACAAACCATTGTGGTTTTATGGGAGGACTACAAAAAAACAAAAGCACTGGATTGACCACTCCATATTTTGCTACCTCTACAGTAGAAGTAATATTTCACGTGTCAACAAGGATGCCTTCTGATTCTGATGATTCTTTGACCAAAAAAGTAAGTGCTGAGAAGTGCTTTCAAATTAAAATGCTCATAATTGAGGCAGTTAATACATAAAATACGGAAGTAAGAAATTGAATTGATCAAGCACTGTTTCTGGTTATAGTACACCACTCCACCCAGTGCTGTCTTGAAAATAGATTGGTTGTACAGCAAACTATGTTTTCTTGATGGAACAATGATATGGTTAAAGGTTGCAGTCTTTTTTAAAACTTTATTGTGTGTATTTAGGGTTTACAACATGATGTTGTGGAATACATATAGATAATAAAATGGTTACTATATTGAAGCAAATTAGCATATCTATCAGCTCACCTAGTTTTTTTGTGTGTGTGTATGACAAGAACAGCTAAAATCTACTTATTTAGCAAAATCCCAAATACCATACAATTTTTATTGTGCATTAAATCCCTAGACTTGTTCAACTTACATATCTACTACTTTGTATCCTTTGAGCTCCGTGTCCCCATTTCATACCCCTCTCCACCCCTGGTAACCAGTCTTATTCTCTATCTCTGTATATTTTCTCCTTATATTTTTTAGATTCCACATATAAGTGATATCATGCAATATTTTTTCTTTCTGTGTGTGGCCTATTTCACTTAGGACACATAATGCCCTCCAAGTCCATTCGTGTGTAGGAAGTGGCAGAATCTCCTTTTTTAAGGTTGAATAATATTCCATTGTATGCATAATACCACATTTTATCAGTTTGTACGTTGATGGACAGTTTTGCATATCTTGGTTATTGTGAATAATACTGCAGTGAACATAGGAATGCAGATATCCTGAGGAGATAGTGATTTAGTCTCCTTTGAGTAGATGCCCAGAAAAAGGTTTGCTAGGTAATATGGTAGTTCTATGTTTAATTTCTTTAAGAACCTCCTTTTTTTCATAATTGCTGTACAGTCTACATTTCTACCAACAGTGTGCTAGTGTTCCCCTTTCTCCACATCTTTACCAATGTTTGTTATCTCTTACCTTTTTGGCAGTAGCATTCTAATGAGTATAAAGTGATATCTCATAGTGGTTTTAATTTGCATTTCTGTGATGATTAATGTGATTGCTGAGCCTTTTCATATACCAGTTCACCATTTTTATGTCATCTTTGAATAACTGTCTGTTTAGATCCTTAGCCCAGTTTTTAATCAGGTTATTTATTTTTCTGCTATTGACTTATAAGACCCTTATAAATTTTAGATATTAATCCCTTAATAGATAAGCAGTTTGCAAATATTTTCTCTCTGTAGGGTGCCTTTTCATTTTGTTGACTGTTACCTTTGTTCTGCAGAAGCTTTTTAGTTTTATGTAGTACCATTTATTTATTTTTGCATTTGTAGCCTGAGCTTTTGATGTGATGTCCAAAAAAATCATTGCCAAGGCCAGTATCAAGGAGCTTTTCTTCTATATCCTCTTCTAGGTTTCATGTCTTATATTTTGGTCTTTTCTCCATTTTAAGTTGATTTTTGTATATGGTGTAAGATAAGGATCCAGTTTTCTTCTTTTCCATGTGGAAATGCCATTTTCCCAAGACCCTGTTGAAGAGACTATCCTTTCCCTGTTGATCTTCTTGGTGCCCTTGTGAAAAATTAGTTTACTATGTGCGTTTGAATTTATTTCTGGGATCTCTGTTTTGTTCCACTGGCATATGCTTCTGTTTTTACGCCAGTACCATACCATTCTTATGCCTGTAGCTTTGTAATATAATATAATATAATGTAATATTTATTTCTTTTTAGACAGGGTCTCACTCTTTCACCCAGGCTGGAATGCAGTGGTGCCCAATCACAGTTCACTGTAGCTTCAACTTCTGAGCTCAAGTGATTCTCCCTCAGCTTCCTGAGTAGCTGTAACTATAGGCACTCGCCACCGTGCTGGCTCATTTATGTATTTTTGGAAGAGATGGGGTTTTGCCATGTTTCTCAGGCTGGTCTCAAACTTTTGGGCTCAAGCAATCCCTCTTCGGCCTCCAAAAGTGCTGGGATTATAGGCGTAAGCCACTGTGCCCAGCCTGTAATATAATTTTAAATCAGGGAATATGATGCCCCTTTGTGGTTTTTTTCTCAGTTTAGCTTTGGCTATTTGAGGTTTTTTTTCTGTGGTTCCATACGAATTTTAGAATTGATTTTTCTATTTCTGTGAAAAATGCCATTGGAGTTTTTATGGGGATTCCATTAAATTTGTATATTTCTTTGGGTAGTATGAACATTTTAACAATATTAGTTATTTCAATCTAAGATATCTTTCCATTTCATTGTGTTTTACATTTCTATCATCAATGTTTTATAGTTTTCAGAGTATAAATCTTTCACCTCCTTGGTTAATTTATTTCTGAGTATTTTTATAGTATCATAAATTGTTTTCTTGATTTTTCAGCTAAGTCATTTCTTGATTTTTCAGCTAAGTCATAATTTGTATATATGTTGTATGTTGATTTTGTATCCTGCACCGTTACTGAATTTTTTTTTTTTTTTTTTTGAGACGGAGTCTCGCTCTGTCGCCCAGGCTGGAGTGCAGTGGCGCAATCTTGGCTCACTACAAGCTCCGCCTCCCCGGTTTACGCCATTCTCCTGCCTCAGCCTCCCGAGTAGCTGGGACTACAGGTGCCCGCCATCTCTCCCGGCTAATTTTTTGTATTTTTAGTAGAGAGGAGGTTTCACTGTGTAGACCAGGATGGTCTCGATCTCCTGACCTCATGATCCACCCGTCTCGGCCTCCCAAAGTGCTGGGATTACAGGCTTGAGCCACCGCGCCCGGCCTCCGTTACTGAATTCATATGTTACTTGTAACACTGTTTTCATGGAATCTCTGAGGCTTTCTACATAGTGGATCATGTCATCTGCAAATAAAGATAATTTCACTTTTTCTGTTCTGATTTGGATGCCTTAGATTTCTTTTTCTTGTCTGATTGTTCTTGCTAGTACTTCCAGTACTATCTTGAATAGATACAGCAAAAGTGGGCATCCTTGCCCTGTATCAGATGTTAATAGAAAAGCCTTCAGTTTTTCCTCATTGCTTATAATGTTAGTGAAGGGTTTTTCATAAGTTACCTTTACTGTGTTGAAGAACTTTCCTTTTATACCTAAACTGTCAAGAGTTTTACTCAATAAATGATGTTGGACTTAGTTGAATGCTTTTTCTACATCAGTTGAGATGGTCACATGATCGCATAGTTTTTTTTTCCGTTAATGTGATGCATTAAATCAGCTTTGCATGCTAAGGATAAATCCCACTTCGTCTTGATGTATAATCTTTTTGATATGTTGTTGGATTGGTTCAGTTTGCTAATATTTTATTGAGGATTTTTGCATCAGTGTTAATCAGAGAAATTGACCTGTAGTTTTGTTTCCTTCTGGTATCTTTGTCTAGCTTAGGGATTGAGGGGATGCTGGCTTTATAAAATGTGTTTGGAAGTACTCCCCCTCACTCTTTTTTGGAAGAGTTTAAATATTGGTAATAATTCTTTGACCGTTTGGTTGAATTCAGCTGTGAAACTGTCTAGTTCTGGGCTTTTTGTTGAAGGTTTCTAATTAATTCTTCAATCTCTTTGTTATTGGTCTGTTCAGACTTTCTGTTTCTTCCTGATTCAATTTTGGTAGGCTGTTTTATTCTAGAAACTTATCCATTTCCTCTAGTTTATCCAATTTGTTGGCATACAGTTGTTCATAATAGTTCTTTATGATCCTTCTTATTTCTGAAGTGTCTGTTGTAATGTCTTCACTTTCATTTCTGATTGGTTACAGTCTTAACAAAGGATTTACCTTCAAGAAAATAGGGATATATTAGTCTGTTTTCACACTGCTATAAAGATACTACCTGAGACTGGGTGATTTTTAAACAAAAGAGGTGTAATTGACTCACAGTTCCATAAGGTTAGAGAGGACTCAGGAAACTTAAAATAGTGGCAAAGGCAAAGGGGAAGCAAGGAACGTCTTACATGGCTACAGGCAAGAGAGCTAACAAACGGGAAGTGCCACACTTTAAAACCATCAGCTCTCATGAGAACTCATTCTCTATCACAAGAACAGCACAGGTGAAACCTTCCGCATAATCCAGTCACCTCCCATCAGGTTCCTCCCTTGACACATGTGGATTACAATTTGAGATGAGATTTAGTTGGGGACACAGAGCCACACCATATCAAGGGATATAACAAACTGAAAGATTTCTGTGTTTGTTTACGTTGGTAAAATTATATTTCAAGGCCCTTAGTACATGGACTCAGATAGAATGTTTATATTGATTGAGGGAGAAGAAAAAATAAAATAGAAATTATTCCAGGCCAGGTGTGGTGGCTTATGCCTATAATCCCAGCAATTTGGGAGACCAAGGTGGAAAGATTGCTTTAGCCCAAGAGTTTGAGACCAGCCTGAGTAACATAGCAAGACCCCCTACCAAAAATTTAAAAATTAACCAGGCATGGTGGCATGTGCTTATAGTCCCAGTTACTTAGGAGGCTACTGTGGGAGGATTGCTTGAGCCTGGGATGTCCAGGCTACAGTGAGCTGTGATCACACCACTACACTCCAACCTGAGTGACAAAGTGAGACCCTATCTCAGAAAAACATACATACATACATACATACATAGCACTTAAAATATAACATGCTGTATCCCATACATTCGGGCTAAAACTAATGTAGCAAATAAGTGGTATTCAATTGAAATAAATCTTGCTACCTTAGAATCTGTAAGGGATATCGTAGAATGATATTCATGGTCCACAACTGTTCAAATTTACACCACCATTTTGCTGTAGCTCACACAGCCATTGAAAAGTCATTGTAGCTACAGAGATAACCTCAGAGTACAGTTGTATGTATTCAACTCATATTTGGTTTTGTGAGAAATATTTTTAAAAGTAAAACTTTATCCAACATTTCTCCTTTACCTCTTCCTTCTCCTCCTCTTTCTTCTCAGTTTGTTTGTTTTTGCCCCAGGGTTTTACTGAAAATCCTGTCCTCAGTTTATCTAAAACTATTACTAAATGTAACCAACTGAATATGATCAGCCATTTCACTTGATACTCTGTTGCCTGATATCAAAGCTCTTCACACTTCACTAATAAGCTTTGAAACAGGGTTATTAACCTACTGTTTTTGAAAGGAAGTTTAGGAGTCTTTACAAATCTTTTATAAGATTTGATTGACTACTGTATTGGTCTGTTTTCACATTGCTATAAAGAATACTGATACTGGGTAATTTATAAAGAAAAGAGGTTTAATTGACTCACAGTTCCATATGACTGGGGAGGGCTTGGGAGACTTACAATCATGGTAGAAGGGGAAACAGGCACATCTTATGTGGCAGCAGGCAATAGAGAGTGTGAGCATGTGAAGGAGTAACTGTCAAACACTTATAAAACCATCAGCTCTCATGAGAACTCACTACCACTAGAACAGCATAGGGGAAACTGCCACCATGATCCACCTCCCACCAGGTTCCTCTCTCAATACCCAGTGATTACAATTCAAGATGAGGTTTGGTTGGGGACACAAAGGCAAACTGTATCAACTACCTTTTATGCCTTTTGTTTAGATTTTAGAGTATTGTTAGAAATTGCCTAATAAATGGATAATAGCTAGGAAAACTAATATATGAGCACTATTTAGATTGCAATGAGTGGTGGGGTAGAGGTAATTAATAAGTCTAGGAAAGCGTATTCAGTAAAAAGTTTGCTACAGAATTTCTTGGCATATGCTTTTTAGAAGTACGAGATAAGACATCAATACTGACAATGGTATATGATATTAAATAGGATTGGAATAAACTGAAGGTTTGTTAAAACTTCACGTAAACCATTTTTTCCAGGAATTCATCTTAAATCTCTTTGAAAATAAATCATACCCAAAGTAGACACAATTGTAAGTATAGCGTGAAAAGATAAATAAGCCAGGCACAGTGACTGACACTTATAATCCCAGTACTTTGGGAGGCTAAGGTGGGAGGATTGCTCAAGCCCAAAGTTCGAGGCCAGCCTGGTTAACATAATGACACCCTGTCCTTACAAAAAAAATTAGCCAGGCATGGTGGTGCATGCTTGTAGTCCCAGCTATTTGGAGGCTGAGGTAGAAAGATTGCTTGAATCCAGGAACTTGAGGCTGCAATGAGCCAAGATTGTACCACTGCACTCCAGCCTCAGTGACAGAGTAAAACATGTCTCAAAAATAACTAACTAAATAAATAAATAAATTTAATCATGGCTTCATAGACATAACTTCTAAACCCCAATGCAGACTGTAAAATTAATAATATATTACTATTCTACTGTCCTACAGTAGTGACTGTCTTTATATTTCTCATATATTTCTTTTTTAAACATTTATTTTTTTAATTGATCAATTGAAATTGTATGTATTTGTGGTATACAACACATTTTGATATATGTAAACATTGTGGAATAGCTAAATCAAGCTAATTAAAATATGCATTACTTCACATACCAGTTTTTCATGCTGAGAACACTTAAAATCTATTCTCTTAGTAATTTTCAAGTTGTTTACAGCATGTTGTTCTTAACTATAGTCATTATGTTGTGCAGTAGCTCTCTTTAACCCATTCCTCCTAACTGAAATTTTGTGTCCCCTGACCAGCTTCTCTCCAATTTCAAACTCTTCCCCATAAGCACTGACTCTCTCCATTTAAGGAAAATGACATATAATGAAACCAATTGTATTTTATCATCAACCTTATAATGAAACTATGAAGGATATGACATTATTTGAAGGCCTGCTATATGTTGTTTTGCTTAAAGTCGCAGTTTCCAAGAACCTATTGATGACATTGTGAGGACTTACTGTACTCCATCTTTCTATGAGTTCAACTTTTTTAGATTCCACTTAAAAGTGAGATCATGCATTGTCATTTTGTGCCTGGCTTAATTTACCTGACATAATGTCCTCCAGGTTAATCTGTGTTTTTGTAAATGACAGAATTTCCTTCATTTGTAAGGTTGAATAGTGTTCTATTTTGCATCTGTACCACATTTTATTTATCCATTCATCAAATTATGGACTCTTAGATTGATTCCATATCCTGGTTATTGTGAATAAGGCTGCACTGAACGTGAGCATGCAGATAATCTCTTTGACACACTGATGTCATTTTCTCTGGATATATACCCAGTAGTGGGATTGCTGGATCATAATGATAGTTCTAATTTTTAATTTTTTGAAGAACCCCCGTATTGTTTTCCATAATGCCTGTACTAATTTAAATTCCCACCACCTATGTACCAAAGTCTCCTTTTTTCCACATCCTTGCCATTACATTTTGTCTTTTTGATAATAGTCATTCTAATAGGCTATCTCATCATGGTTTTAATTTGTAAAAATTAATAGTATCTTAGATTGAAAACCTAAGAGTGGAACAAACTAGATTATTTTCTATTAAAATGCCTTTTTTTTTTTTTTTTAAATTACGCAGTCTCAGGTATGTCTTTATTAGCAGTAGGAGAACAGACTAATATAATAAATTGGTACCAGTAGAGTGGGGTGCTGCTGTAAAGATACCCAAAAATGAGGAAACAACTTTGGAACCGGCTAACAGGCAGAGGTTGGAACAGTTTGGAGG
>NW_012113030.1:787962-788558 GCF_000951035.1 Colobus angolensis palliatus | reverse complement strand
CTCCCATTCTGTAGGTCGCCTGTTCACTCTGATGGTAGTTTCTTTTGCTGTGCAGAAGCTCTTTAGTTTAATTAGATCCCATTTGTCAATTTTGAAGATGCCTTTTTTATTAAAGAAAATTATGTCACGATATTTTTACTTCACTGTATTAAACTTGGTAATTATATGGCACTTGATACTTTACTCCTGTGACCTTTGTAGAAATGTCAAAGATGCCTGTTTCCCTCAAAATAGTCACAAGGGTCCTTAATTACTTTAAAAGAAGCATCTGAAATGGATGTTTAATAATCCTTTATCATAGCAAATAAGACAAATTTTAGGCATGATGGCACCATTCAAGAGTTGTTGGCTGGGCATGATGGCTCATGCCTGTAATCCCAGCACTTTGAGAGGCCGAGGCAGGCAGAACATGAGGTCAAGAGATTGATGGATCATGAGGTCAAGAGATTGAGAGTATCCTGGCCAACATGGTGAAACCCTGTCTTTACTAAAAATACAAAAAACCAGCTGGGCATGGTGGTGCATGCCTGTAGTCCCAGCTACTCGGGAGGCTGAGGCAGGAGAATCACTTGAACCCAGAAGGCAGAGGTTGCAGT
>NW_012113030.1:731839-782817 GCF_000951035.1 Colobus angolensis palliatus | reverse complement strand
CCCAAAATCTCCTTAAGCTGACAAGCAACTCCAGCAAAGTCTCAGGATACGACATCAATGTGCAAAAATCACAAGCATTCCTATTATCAGACAAATATCATTAACAAACAAGATAGTCAAATCATGAGTGAACTCCCATTCACAATTGCTACAAAGAGAATAAAATACCTAGAAATCTCACTTACAATGGATGTGAAGGATCTCTTCAAGGAGAACTACAAACCACTGCTTGATGAAATAAAAGAGGACACAAACAAATGTAAGAACATTCCAAGCTCATGGATCGGAAGAATCAATATCATGAAAATGGCCATACTACCCGAGGTAATTTATAGATTCAATGCCATCCCCATCAAGCTACCAATGACTTTCTTCACAGAATTGGAAAAAAACTATTTTAAAGTTCATATGGAACCCAAAAAGAGCCTGCATTGCCAAGACAATCCTAAGCCAAAAGAACAAAGCTGGAGGCATCACGCTACCTGACTTCAAACTATGCTACAAGGCTACAGTAACCAAAACAGCATGGTACTGGTACCAAAACAGAGTTATAGACCAATGGAACAGAACAGAGGCCTCAGAAATAATACCACACATCTACAACCATCTGATCTTTGACAAACCTGACAGAAACAAGAAATGGGGAAAGGATTCCCTATTTAATAAATGGTGCTGGGAAAACTGGCTAGCCATATGTAGAAAGCTGAAACTGGATCCCTTCCTTATACCTTATACAAAAAAAGTGATTGAGTTTTAATTAAAGTCGCACTCTGAAATGGTGAAACTTCTATGC
This sequence comes from Colobus angolensis palliatus, assembly GCF_000951035.1. NCBI lineage: Eukaryota > Metazoa > Chordata > Mammalia > Primates > Cercopithecidae > Colobus > Colobus angolensis. The sequence goes on along the minus strand of NW_012113030.1, from coordinate 782,024 downwards.
ACTAGATTTATTAGAGAATAACTTTATTTTAACTATTTTTAAAATCATTTTTAACTAGTTGAGTGGCTTTAAGTACTCTCACAGTGTTTTGCAACCATCATCACTGTCTCTTTCCAGAACTTTTGCATTTTCATTTGGTTCAAAATGTTTCTTACTTTCTCTTGAGATATCTTCTTTGACCCATGTGTTTTTAAGAAGTATATTGTTTAATCTCCAGGTTTTTGGGGTTTTCTAACTGTCTTTCTGTTACTAATTTCTAATTTAATTCCATTGTTTGAGAGCAGACATTTTATGATTTCTATTCTTTTGAATTTCCGAAGGTGTGTTTGATGGTCCAAAATGCAGTCTATCTTGGTGAATGTTCCATGTGAGTTTGAAGTTCTGTCAGTTTTTGCTTGATGCATTTTGATGCTTTGTTAGGCACCTACATGTACGGATCGCTATGTCATCTTGTAGTATTGACTCCTTTATTATATGAGGCTCCTCTTTATCCCTGATAACTTTCTTGCTCTGAAGTCTGTTCTGTCTGAAATTAATATAGCTATTCCTGCTTTCTTTTGATTAGTGTTAGCATGGTATATCTTTTTACTTTTAGTCTATATTTGTCTTTAGAGTGGCTTTCTTGTAAACAATATGTTTTTAGCTCCACTCTGACAGTATCTTTTAATTGGTATATTTATAACATTGATTTTTGAAGTGATTATTAATATAGTTGAATTAATACCTACTATATTCTTTACTGTTTTCTATTTCTGTCTACTGTATTCTGTTTTCTATTGTTGCCCTTGGTCTTTGTTCCAATTTTTGTCTTTTATACTTTTTCTGCCTTTTCTTGTTTTAATTGAGCATTTTATATGATTCCATTCTCTCTCCTTTCTTAACATATCAGTTATGATTCTTTTTTAACTTTTTAGTGATTGCTATAGAGTTTACACTATACATTTGTAGTTAATCTAAGTTACAAGTCTGCTTTCAAATTACACTATACCAGCTGGGTGCAGTGGCTAACATCTGTAATCCCAGCACTTTGGGAAGCAGAGGCTGGCAGATCTGTTGAACCCAGGAGTTCAAGACCAGCCCGGGCAACATGGTGAAATCTTGTTTCTACAAGAAACACAGAAGTTAGCCAGGCATGCTGGTGCATCCCCATGGTCCCAGCGACTTGGGAGGCTGAGGTGAGAGGATCACCTGAGCTTGGGGAGGTTGAGGCTGCAGTGGGCCATGATTGTGCTACTGTACTCCAGCTTGGGTGACAAAGTGAGACCCTATCTCAAAAAAAATTATACTGTACTGCTTATATTATATTGTACTGCTTGCGATAGCACAATATTCCTAATCCCTCCTTCCCATCCCTTGTATCATTGCTGTCATTCATTTCACTTATTTTAGGTATATATAAGCCTATATATATAAATATGAGCACATATATTCAAATACATTGCTGTTATTATTAAACTATATTCTGTTAAACCAATTACAACTAAGAAAAAAGTTTTAATTTACCCTCAATTATTCATTCTGTCATGCTCTTCCTTTCATGATGTAGATCCAAGTTTCTGACATACATGTTTTTCTTCTCTCTGAAGAACTTGTTTTAACATTTCTTGAAAGGTAGGTCTGCAGGCTGCAAATTCCCTCAATTTTTGTTTGCCTGAGAAAGTCTATTTCTTTTTCACTTTTGAAGCATAATTTCACAGGGTACAGAATTCTAGGTGTGTGGTATTTTTTTTCTCTCTCAATACTTTAAATATTTCATTCAACTCTCTTCTTGCTTATGTAATTTCTGAGACATCAGAAGTAATTTTTGTCTTTGCTACTCTGTAGGTACGATTTTTTTTCCTTGGGCTTCTTTGAATAATTTGTTCTTTCTCCTTGATTTTCCGAATTTAAATATGATGCACCTAGGCATAGTTTTTTGACATTTACCCTGCTTGGTGTTCACCGAGCTTCCTGGATCTGGGTTTATGACTGACATTAAGTTGGGGAAATTCTCAGTTATTATTGCTTCAAATATTGCTTCTGTTCCTTTTTCTCTTTCTTCTTCTTTTGGTATTCCCATTACATGTATTTACATCTTTCATGGTCGTCCCACAGTTTTTGTATATTCTTTTGAATATAAGTCTTTTTTTCTCTTTGCTTTTCTGTTTTGGAGGTTGCTACTGAGATATCTTGAAACTCAGAGATTCTTTCTTCAGCTGTGTCTTGTCTGTGAATGAGCCTATCAAAGACATTTTAAAATTTCTGTTCCAGTGTTTTTTTTTACTCTAGCATTTTTTCTTTAATTTTTTTCCCTGAAATTTCCATCTCTCTACATACCTTGTCCATTTGTTCTTACATGTTGTCTGCTTTTTCCATTAGAGCCCCATAGCATGTTAACCATAGTTGTTTTAAACTTAGCATATTTTCAAGATTCATTCATGTTGTAGCATACATCAGAACATCATTCCTTTTTAAAGCTGATTAATAATCTGTTGCAAGTATATGCCTCAATTTGTTTACCCATTCATCTGTGGCTGGAATTGGGTTGTTTCCACCTTTCGGTTCTTGTAAACAATGTTGCAGTGAACATTGGCATACAAATATCTATTTGAATCCCTGTTTTCAATTTGGCTATATAGCTAGGAGTGGAATCGCTGTGGTCATATAGTAATTGTATGTTTAGCTTTCTGAGAAGTCAGGATGTTTTCTATAGCAACCACATCATTTTATATTTCCACCAGCAATGCCTAAGTGTTGCAGTTTTTCCACATCTTTGCTAACACTTGTTATTTTCTGTTTTAAAAAAATAATTATAGCCATAGTAGTAGGTGTGAAATGATATTTTGTTGTGGTTTTGACTTGTATTTTCCTTCTAATGATATTGAACATCTTTTCATGTGCTTATTGCCCATTTGTATATACTCTTTGGAGAAATGTCTTATTTTCTCTACTAGTAATTTAAATCGATTTAAGTAAAATTTACTTTGTCAGTGTCCAACTAGATTAAAGCAATGCTTAAGCTCTATATGTATGAAAAATGTGGTCATATACCTCCTGACACTGCCATTCTCCAAGAAACAATAGCAACTTTTAAGTCCAACAGAAAGGGAATTTTTATTTGATCTCATAATTCAGTGTAATTAGCCTAAACCTTCTTTTCATAGAAATTGTTTAAAACCTTATAAACATTGATTTCTTTGTATACTGATGTTTCCCATTTCCTTATACTTAATGACTCTTTCTTTAATCTGTTCCTCAGAGTTCTAGTATATGAGGTTTTTCTAAGTAGCAGGCTTATATTTTAGTTTTATTTTGGTATCACTTTATTTTTGATAGGTTAAATGTTTAAACTTAATCATAGAAGCCAGTTGTCTTATACTGGTTGTCCTTGATAAAAAAATCACTTTCTGTATTGGTATTTTTTCTCCTGAATTTAATAAATTCCACATTAATGGTAATAAGTTGAGGCCTAGAACATGTGTCCTATTATAAATGAACAATTGGATATCATTAGGTTGTCCCCCCTGTCCTTTGTACATATATCTTTAGGTGTGTTAATCCATTCAGTAGACACATTAATGAGCACTGGTTGAAGTATAATATTGGAGGAAGTAAGGCTTGTTGACCTCAGCAAGGAGTTTAATACCTCTAATTAAATTAGATAGTCGACAGTCAGTATAAAGAAATAGCCATGCCTCTGGCGAGCTAGAATTATTTATGACTCTGGCCCTTTGCTTTAAACTTGGTAGGATAAAATCATTTATATCTATTTTATAGAAACTAATTTTAGTTCTGACTTTTTATTTAAAATATGTGATTTGTAAATTATTTTCAAACATTTTATTTTCTCAGAATGAGAAGTAAATATCCTTGGACCTATTTAAATGTAGCATTTATATTTCTTGTGAAGAGAAGCTTTTTCAAGGCTCAGGACAGTAGCAGCAGAATATTTATAACATAGACTATACTTCTTGAGCAGATTAGCCAAACATTCAGTTTAGCTAAGTTTCTCTTAGAAATGTTGTACCACCATATAAAAATCCTGATATAACCCCAGTCCAAGCAATCTGTTCTATAAATTATCTCTACCTGAGGAAGATTGATGGAAAATGGTTAAAAATAATTTCCACTTAGCTGAGTGTATTCACCCCTAAAAATCAAAAGTGCTGCAAGCATTGGTGTAAAGTGTTCACAGGAGCCTCTCTCATTTCCTCTGTCTCCTTATTCTAGCCACTTGCTGATACTCTGCATCATAGGTAGCTGAATCATCCTTTTAGAAGTTTGATGAAGATCAAGTTGAGATAATTGTAACATACTTAGTTGAACTCTCTAGTCTATCTTTCATTTCCTGGACCCCCCAAAATAGGGGGAAAGAAGCACGTTATTTAAGTCCATTTCCTCTGAATTACTATTAGTGTAATGGAAAGTGTTTCATTTTCTGTCTTGAAGTTTAGTCACAATAGTTGTGCAAATAAATGAACCTTGTAGTGCTGCTTGGTCTGATTTTTTATGTTAAATGTGTTTTTCTTTATTTTGGACAGAAATATAAGATACTTTCCAAAGAACTATATACTAAATATAGTCTGGAAAATGAATTTGTTCAAAAAACAAATTTAAGGAATAATTTTTAAATTTTTTCATTATTTTAGTAAAAGTGAAGTTAGGATTATATTTAATAAATTGTGTGAAATTATACTCATTGTTTGAGTCCCAAATATAACAACCTTATAGAAGAAACTGCCCCTAACTCCAATTTTTGCATATATACTCCTGATGACAAGAATAGAGGATTGAGAAAACAGAAAATATCAATGGTTCAGTGCAAGTTATCTCACTACAGTAAATGTTATGTGGGTGAGATAGCAGAGGCCTCTCATTGTATAGGAAATAAAACTTTTTTTTTTTTTTCTTTTTCCTTTTTTTTTTTTTGAGACAAGAGTCTCGCTCTGTCACCATGCTGGAGTGCAATAGTGCAATCTCTGCTCACTGCAACCTCCGCCTCCTGGGTTCAAGTGATTCTTCTGACTCAGCCTCCCGAGTAGGTGGGACTACAGGCATGCACCACCACACCCAGCCAGTTCTGGTATTGTTAGTAGAGACAAGGTTTCACCATGTTGGCTAGGATGATCTCGATCTCTTGACCTCATGATCCGCCCACCTCAGCCTCCCAAAGTGCTGGGATTACGGGCGTGAGCCACCGCACCCGGCCAGGAATAAAACTCTTTAATTCCTCACTATGGCCCTATGTAATTTGGCCCCACCAGCCGCCTACCTCTAGATCTCATCTCCTGTCTTTTTCCTTTTCATTTACCATAATCTGGTCTCACTGACTGTCATTCTAACCTTCCAACATGTCAAACTCATTCACATCTTAAGGGCTCTGTACACTTACTACTGTCTCAGTTTGAAATGTTTTTTATCCACATTATCAGACTTCCTCATTCTAATTGTTCTGTTCTTAAACTCATGTAACAGTTTCTTAGAAAGACCTTTTTAGACCATCCTAGCTAAATAAGCCCCCTTCTACTCAGGAACTTTATCACATTACCCTTTATTATTTTCTTTATAGATTTATCACCGTGTAAGTTTATCTAGTTTATTTTTGTATATGTTTATCTGACTCCTCCCACTAGAATATCCAGGTCATGAGAACAAGGACTTTGTCTCTTTTGCTTACTGCTATATCTCCAGCACCTAGTACCAGGCCTATTGGCATTTAACAAATGTTTGTTCAGTGAATTATCACAGCTACCATAGCCACAAATCAAAAGATCTATAGACACCTTTGTCTTAGTGACACACTTATCAAAGTGACATATTTAAATAAATGCCATTAACTGCAGATAGTTCTGTTTTTATGCTATGTACTAGGTAATGATAGGAAAAAAATGCAACTTAAGTATCTTTTCAATAGTCACCAGTATTTATTGAATGCCCACTCTGCTTAGGCATAGTATTGGATGCTGTGCCTGTTGTTTTCAAGAAACTTTTCCCGATTGCTAAAAATGAATAATCTAAACAGCAAGTGAATGTAGGAAAATATGTATGACTGCTAGAAAGTATATTAAAGCATGTTTTCTCACATGATTGAGGGATATATCATAGAGTGTGTTTTACTGAGTGTGAGTGCCTGAAAGATGGGGGAAAGAATGGGGGACTTGGGGCAGTAAGAATACTAAGTTAGGCCGGGCGCGGTGGCTCAAGCCTGTAATCCCAGCACTTTGGGAGGCCGAGACAGGTGGATCACGAGGTCAGGAGATCGAGACCATCCTGGCTAACACGGTGAAACCTCGTCTCTACTAAAAATACAAAAACTAGCCGGGCGAGGTGGCGGGCGCCTGTAGTCCCAGCTACTCGGGAGGCTGAGGCAGGAGAATGGCGCAAATCCGGGAGGCGGAGTTTGCAGTGAGCTGAGATCCGGCCACTGCACTCCAGCCCGGGCGACCAGACTCCGCCTCAAAAAAAAAGAATACTAAGTTAGTTTCTACATATATACCCCTATCTCCTGAAGTAACTGCCTAACCTAATTAACTTCTGTATGTTCTTCAGCTTTTAGTTCAAGAGCTATTATAGATCCATGTCCTTTGTTATTTGTATTCAGAAAAGTATATTAATTTTTAGAGCATCATTTGTATTTTTAAATTATTTCTTTATTTATTGTATTGTTATTTTACTCTGGCTCCTCCACTGTACACAGAGCTTCGAGAGCAGAGACCATGTCTGTTTTTACTCATTGTTGCATCTGCAAAAGCTAGCATTTGGTCAGCTCTCATTATTTGAATGAAAGAAGGTGGATATGAAGGAGGGAGGGAAGGAAGAGAGAAAAGACTTTTAAGACCTCATGAATTAGTATGTACGGTATGTGGGATGAGTAGCATGTGATCTAGGACAGCAGTAGAGGAATAGGAAGGAAAGTACAAAAAAGGAATATAGTACTTTTTTAAAAAAATGAGCTCATTAGAGATGTAGTAAGGAAAATAGAGGGAATCAAAAAAGACTAAAAGACTATCAGGTTTTAATCCTGAGTGATTATAGTTAGTTGTTAGGTACTTTTAACACAAATGGAGAAGTCAGGAGGATAAGCTGATTTAGTGAGAGACATAATACAGTTCCTTTAAAAGAATTCTAGTCTCCAGCCCCAGATAAATGATATTATATGGCACTGAGGAAATCTAGAATTGACTCTGGAATTCCTGTTGGTAATCATGGAGAATGAGTGCATTGCCATAAGGTGAATGTCTTACTCCATTCAGGCTGATATAACAAAAATACCATAGACTGAATGGCTTATAAACCACAGAAATTTATTTCTCACAGTTCTGGGGGCTGAGAAATCTAAGAACAAGATGCTCACAGATTCATTGTCTGGTGAGGGACCACTGCCTCATTCACAGATGACCATCTTCTCATTGTAACCTTATATATAATAGCAGAAGAGTCAAGTAAGCTCTCTGGGGTCTCTTTTGTAAGGACACTAATCCGTTATAAAGGAGCCCTCATAACCTAATCACTTCCCAGAGTCCCCTACCTTCCACTACCATCGCATTGAGGGGTAAGGATTTCAGGATATGAATTTGGGGGGTGGGCAGGATGCAAACATTCAGTCTGTAGCAATGGGTAAACATCTGATTTTCACAAAAGAACATGGAGCAGGCCATAGACTATAGAAATTAACCAACATTCATGAGCTTCATGTCAGTGCCTGGCAAAATAGGATTATTAAACAGATGGTTTGTGAGCACTTAGATAATGAAGTGTAGTGATCACTAGGAGCCACCATGAGTTCACCATAACAAATCACATCAAAATAACTTAATTTGTTTTAATAGGATTACTAGATTAGGGAAAACCATAGACTGCAATAAAGCATTTAACTAAGTTGCTTGTGGACAAGTTGAAGAAATGTGGTCTTCATAACAGTTTGGTAAGTATATTCATGAATGATTATATAATCATATTCATAGCACATAAATTAATTATTTAACAAGAAGCAATATAGGGAGGTGGTTACAGTATAGGTTCTGGAACCAGCCTGCCTGGGTTTGAATCCTGGCTCTGCCACTTACTATTTGTGACCTTAGGCGAGTTACTTCATCCTTTTAAGCTTCAATTCCTCACCTGTAAAAATAGGGATAATAATGGTTATTACTACTTCTTAGTATTGTTGTGGAAATTTAATGAATTGTCACAAACAGTAAGGACTTAATAAATACCTTTAATAAATATAGGATGTGGATTTTTTTAACCAGGAGGACAGCCTGTAATGACTTGCTATACGGCTCTTAACCAAGCCTGTCCCATTTGACATTTTTGTCCAAAATGTAAATGAAGACACTGGAATTTGAACTTAAGGATAGCCCAAATCTGGCAGAGTGCCAGCACATGAATAGCAGAGTCAGGTTAACAATAGACCTTCATAGGCTTAAAGATAATCTGAACCTGGCGAGGGAAAATTATGAAATCCTCCTTTAGTTCTAGCAGTCAGTTGTACCTGCTTAAAAGAACTTCGCAAGAAAAAGACTTAGAAGCTTGAATTGACTACAAGTTCCATTGGAGCCATCACTTTTAAAATGCAGAAAGTAATTTATTGAACAGACCAAAGGAAGAAACAGCCCCATTGTGGGTTTACTGTATTATCCAGAGCGTGTGTTGATACTGTATTCTATTCCATACACAAGGTTAATAGAAACATTAGTAAACTGAAACTGTAACCCAAGATAATGAATATGTTTGTTAAGAGGAGCTAAGAAGAACCCTTTTAACCTGGAAAAGGAAAGGTGAGATGTATATTAGACTGATCTTCAGATAATGGAAAAGATAATATATAGAATACAGATTGGATTTATTTGGTAAGACTCATTTTGGAAGAGCTAGCATCTGGAAGACAGTTTGACAGTTTTTAGCTTAGTATTAACATGTTCTAATGATTGTAGCTCTTTAAAAATGAAATGGGGGCCAGGCGCGGTGGCTCACACCTGTAATCCCAGCACTTTGGGAGGCTGAGGCCAGCAGATCACCTGAGGTCAGGAGTTCAAGACCAGCCTGGCCAACATGGCGAAACCCCGTCTCTACTAAAAATAAAAAATTAGCGGGGCACATTGGTGGGTGCCTGTAATCCCAGCTACTTGGGAAGCTGAGGCAAGAGAATCGCTTGAACCCGGGAGGCAGAGGTTGCAGCGTGCCGAGATCGTACCATTGCACTCCAGCCTGGGCAACAAGAGTGAAACTCCGTCTCAAAATAAATAAATAAGAAATGGGTTGATTTGTGAATTCATAAAATCCCCAACCTTAGAAGTATTCAAGCAGAGGCAGGGTGTCTACTTATCAGGCATATGGTGGCACAAGCTTCTGTGTTGGGTGGGAAATTAGAACTTTAAGGTCTCTTCCAGTATTAACATTCTAGTGTATTTGAGGACTTCACTTGTACACATGTTGAATTTCATTTAGCTGCTTTGTCTTCTTCAGTTAATAATAGTCATCTGTAGACTATGTTATATACCTTGAGTTCCAAAATGACTTCAGTAGCAGTTGAAAGAAATTTAGAAGAGTAGTTTGGTTGCCAATCATTTTAACAGACCTATCCCATGTACAGAAGTCTTCTACTCTATTTCAGAAATGAATTAGCATCTGGGTCAATAAACGTATAGGTAGCAACTTCTTCGGTGGTTTTGGAGTATAGCAAAACCTACTGGTTATCCATAGGACACAATCTTTTTCTTTCTTTGAGATGGAATCTAACTGTGTCGCACAGGCTGGAGTGCAGTGGCATGATCTCAGCTCTCTGCAACTTCTACCTCCCAGTTTCAAGGAATCCTCCCTCAGCCTCCTGAGTAGCTGGGATTACAGGTGTGTGCCACCACACCTGTCTAATTTTTGTATTTTTAGTAGAAACGGGGTTTCACCATGTTGGCCAGGCTGGTCTCAAAACTCCTGACCTCAGGTGATTCGCCTGCCTCGGCCTCCTGGAGTGCTCAGATTGCAAGTGTGAGACACCACACCCTGCCCCATAGGACACAATCTTGTAAGTCCATAGAGATAGAAATACATAAAATCAATATTAAATAATACATAAAGTATGTCAAACATACATATGCCTGAAATTTCTATTAATGCTTAACCATTAAAAATTGATTCTTTCAGTAGTCTTTCAAAAATTCCCAAGACACATAGCAATGATTAGCAATTTCTCAATTTGTATCTAATTACTATATAATAGATTTTAAAGATATAAAAACATGCCTCATTATAACAGCCTAAAATAATTACTTTTTTAGCATTTGATTGTAAATGATAAGGGATTTCATGAAGCTTTTCCTTTAAAATGTTTGAATGTATTTAGAATGACTTCGTTATGTACATGGTTCTATGCCAGAAATCTTCATTACAAGAGCTTGGCAAAAATATGTTGCTCTTTTCCATTAAACTTATTTAACAGACTTTTAATATCATACAGAAGATATTTGAACAAGCTTCAGTTATAAAATAAAAGTACACTTCCCCTTTTTTCTCGTTTCTTTAGATAAGTGGGCACTAGAAATTATAGATAGTTTTGGCAAGAGTTCAAGGGTTAATGTAGCAGATAAATAAAAGGAATTTTCTGTAAATTGAGACCTGCATTATTTCAGTTGTCTTGTCTTTCCTTACCTAACTCATTTAATTTTAAAAAGTAAATACCTAAATTCTTCCTGACAGTGTGCTCAGCTTTTACTATCGTTTATTACTTCAATTATACTTGATATCACTTAGAACAATCTGCCATTTGGAAATCTCAGTATAGCCTGGAGCTTAGTATTAGATCTGGCTGCTATTGTAACATGTACAGCATATGACATTAATGTATCAAAATTAGATTGGATCATCCCTCCTGGTTAAATTTATTTCACATTTCTTTTGTATTCAGTTAACATAAACCTATTAGGGAAGCTGACACATGGGGATGGCTGTATAGGAAGGATATTTTTAAAGTATTTTGATTAAAAAATGAAATTATGAAGCCATGGCTTTTCTGAGTTGTGTAATCTTTTTTGCTTTTTAAAAATGTCACAAAGCCCAAGTCCCACACGTTTATATTATTCAACTTGTGTATGTATATAAGGAGTTACTCCAGGATTAAGGAGTGACAGAAGAGAGACTTCACTAATTGGACTTAACTCCTCTCTTTGTTTAAGTCATATTTTAAGTTCTTTTTCCTACCCTATGTTCATCCTTAAGCCAAAATAAATGACATATTTCTGAAATAGAAATTGCCCGTATGTTAGATGATAGCGTAAATATTGATGACGGTTATCCCAGGTTTACTCTTCTAAACCTTTCCACCTGCCGTATGTCTAGTTATCTGAAACTAATGGAAATCCCATGTAAGATCTGCACTAAAAGTCAACTCAAATGCTCACAGTGGCAGAATCAATAAATGTACTAGTATAATGAAATTTTATAATAAAATGCATTATTCTATAGCATTCTCTCTGAAGAAAACTCAAGACTAAAGGGCATTAAGTTCATTTTTTTAATACCTTATCAGAAATCCAACTTCTGAATGTTTTGTGTTTTTATAGTTTTAATTATCATAATGTTAACTCTTTCTGATTGCCAGAAATACCTTTGTAAGCAAGCACCACAAACATTTAAATAACATCTTGAGGGTCTAACAATTCTCAAGACATCTATTTGGAAGAATTTTTGAGTTTCATAGGCAAAGAAAACCTGGAAATAAATTTGTTAAACCAAATATAATCAACTTTCTCGTACTCAGTTGGGGATTATCCAATTTATGAGTTTTTTACTTCTTTTTTTAAAACAATCTTTTAAAAGATCTGTTAGTGGAGAATTGGTGCAGTTGCTGGTTAAGGAGAGTATTTGGGCTGTATGTGAATCTTTTTAAATCTAAGTTATCTGTTTCCCATTGATTATTGACAACTGAAATTGTCTGGTCTTCTGCAGTGTTTCCTAATGTTTTTGAATGTTTGTGTTTCATATGTAAAACTGATCAAGCGCAATTTAATGATTTTTTAATTTCGTTTTTCCCCTTTTTATGTTGTATGTGACTGTAGGACTGTACTGAAAGAGCTTTTAAAGCAGTATAAATTATTTTCTTGTTTTTCCAGTTGAGACATTTGGGAAATGATGAAGTGCACATTGTTTGGTCAGAGCATACTAGAGACTACAGGAGAGGAATTATTCCCACAGAATTTGGTGATGTCCTTATTGTAATATATCCAATGAAAAATCACATGTTCAGTATTCAGATAATGAAAAAACCAGAGGTAAGAACTCCTTATCTTCCATTTTAATAATAGATTTTGGTTCTATAGGGGTTGATTGGTTTCTTTCCATATTACAGAATAAAATTTGGAGCAGGCATCAAGTTGCAAAAGTGAGGGTAAATGTAACATAGACCCTGGTAACTACATGGATTGCCTAAGCCTGGTTCAGAAGGAACTAAAATAGAATAAATAGCAAGAAACTGTGTTCAAATGGGGGATTTGGCTAGGTAGTGCCAGAGTGAAAGTTCCTTTGTACCAAGCTCAAAAAGGACTTACCTTTTATTAAGAGAACAATTACAGTTTCCTAAAAAACATAGTAAGAAGTAACATTTCCTTTAGAATAGGAATATATGATTCCTATATTTTTAGTTGTTACATCTTATTAAGATTACATGATTATTAGTCATGTCAGTAAATGAGGATTCTACAAATTGAAAAAAATAAGCCAAATGGTTCAGTCACCTATCCTATAGTTGGATGTCTTATATATACACCATAAAATTCAAACACACTATTGCAGAAATGTTTTCTTCCAGGATAATAAAAGTTTGGTAGTATTTTTGATGTGTTCCTTCCATTTTTTAAACTGAATTCTTCAGTTTCTAGAAAACCTACATTTGACAATTGATTATGAATCTTCAGAATTCCTTGAATTGCGTTGTTTCTCATGTATGAATTTCTTATGTATGAATTTAGGTTTCTTCAGGGTTCACCTAAACCAGAGGTCAGCAGACTGTGGCCCATAGCCTGGTTTCATACAACCCACGAGCTAAGAATGTTTCAGTTTTGGTTTTGGGGTTTTTTACATTTTTAAAGAGACTTTTTTTATTGTGGTTGGTTTTGTTTTGGTTTTTGGTTTTTTTGAGACAGAGTCTCGCTCTCGCTCTGTTGCCCAGGCTGGAGTGTGGTGGCGCAATCTCAGCTCACTGCAACCTCCGCCTCCTGGGTTCAAGCAGTTCCCTGTCTCAGCCTCCTGAGTAGCTGGCACTACAGGTGCCTGCCGCCATGCCCAGCTAATTTTTCTATTTTTAGTAGAGACAGGTTTTCACCATCTTGGTCAGGCTGGTCTCGAACTCTCTACCTCAGGTGATCAGGCCTCCCAAAGTGCTGGGATTACAGGCGTAAGCCACCGCACCCAGCCTTAAAGAGTTAAAAAAAAAAAAAATTGAAGAATATACAACAGAGAAAACATATGACCGCAAAATCTAAAATATTTACCATCTTATCCAGAGCTTATGTCCTTGCTTTCAGCTGCCATTTGTGCCAACCTTATTCAAACAGAATTTCTAAGTTTTGAAACCGTGAGTGAGTCACCTCACAAAAATAACATTTAATTATCAAAACATAGATTTTTTTCTAGTAAACTATGTAATAAGGGTTTTAGGTTCTGTAGTAAAGCTAGTGTCACACAAAAATAATGAAAAAGTAACTTCTAGGCTATAGTGTTGACTTTTTGTACACAATTGAAACTAGTAAAATTTGAAAATTGGCTAAGTGTGTAAATTATTTACTCAGTTACATGAAGAACATAGTTCTTTTGAATAGACACCCTATAAAACTTTGGCATTTTTTGTTTATTGTCCTAGTATGAGTGAGGCATCACAGAAAAGAATTGAATTCAAATAGTATTTTTACTGAAGGAAGAACTAAAGAAGCAGCAAAAATACTTTTGGATACAAAGTGTCTTGATTGCTCTTATTTACAATCTGTCTATAATTTGAATATAAAATTATGTTCTGATTTCTCAATCAGGTTCCCTTCTTTGGTCCCCTTTTTGATGGTGCTATTGTGAATGGAAAGGTTCTACCCATTATGGTTAGAGCAACAGCTATAAATGCAAGCCGTGCTCTGAAATCGCTGATTCCATTGTATCAAAACTTGTATCCTTTTTTTAACGTAATGGTTTCTACTCTAATGTATGTCTACTCACAAAGGTAAATATTTCTTATGTGTTGTTAAAGCCTTTTATTTTCTAAGGTTTTTTTAATTATTAATTTTGTAGAAATGGAGTATCATTATGTTGCCCTGGCTTGTCTCAAACTCCTGGGCTCAAGTGATTGTCCCACCTCGGTCGGCCTCTTAAAATGCTGGGATTACAGGTGTGAGCCACTGCACCCAGCCTGATTCCCTATTTATTGATGTATAGGTGGTGGAGTTCCTCCCCAATGTTGGAGCAGTTATGATATTTGAATGATATATTTTCTTTCACATGCTTTTTTTTTTTTTTTTTTTGAGATGGAGTGTCACTTTTGTCACCCAGGCTGGAGTGCAATGGTGCGATCTTGGCTCACTGCATCCTCCGACTCCATGGTTCAAGCAATTCTTCTGCATCAGCTTCCCAAGTAGCTGGGATTACAGGTGTCCACCACCATGCCCAGCTAGTTTTTGTATTTTTAGTAGAGACGGGTTTTCACCATGTTGGCCATTCTGGTATCGAACTCCTGACCTCAGGTGATCCGCCCACCTCGGCCTCCCAAAGTGCTGGGATTACAGACCTGAGCCACTGTGCCCAGCCCTCTTTTACATACTTTTAATCAGTACTAGTCTTTTGGTTAATTAGAGTCTCATTATGTGTCAGGTACTCTACTACTCTGGAGCTGCAGAAATAATCAAAACAGTCTTTGCAAATAATTCAATCTAGTTGGGGAAACACACTATGTTCAGCATACATGTTTTAATAGAGATATGGGCAGGTATTCCAGAAGTATAATAACAAGGGATCTTTCACCTGTATGGGGTAGTATTGTCAGGAAACACTTCCGAAAAAGTGAGGATTGTAGCAATTTTGAAGGACAAATAAGAGTTAATCAGGTGGATGAGCCTAAGAGCCTTCCAAGTAGAGGGAACAACATAATCAGAGACATGGAGGTATGAGAAGATGTGGAATATTTAAGAGCGTAACTTCCAGAGCCAGATTGCCTAAACTCAAATGCTGGCCATGCTTTCTTAGCTGTGTAGCCTTGGGAAAATTATTTAACCTTTTTGAGCCTGAGTTTTCTTGTCTATAAAATGAGAAAGATAAGAATATCTAGCTCATGATGTTATGACAACTAATGAGTCAATATTTGTAAAGGTCTTAAAACAGTGCCTGGCACACAACATACACAAAGTTTTAAATTTTAAATTGTTTTCTGATATTCCTTTCTAAAATGAATTATTTATGTTTTTCATATGCTTTTTTTATATGATTTGACATTTTATTTTTTATAATAAACTGTAAATGATAAGCTTTAAAGGAAGGTTTTTTAAAATATCTTATGTTCCAGTCCACATGAAATAGATTTATTATCTTAACTTAGTAGTCTACCATGTACATTTTCTTCTTTTGATGAAAATTGACTTAAGCAATCTGATTACTCTGTAATTTCTCATGTATTCTGACACAGTGAAATGGAATTGCAGGTGGATCATGGTATGTTACACTGATTAAGCTTAATGACATTTCTGTGGTATTTCTTTTTCATAGCATTTATATCTTCACTTACTTTAAATTGAAAACTCATATTTGAAGCAGCCATTTTAGTGAAACGATAAGGACTAAAATGGACCTTGAATTGTTAACAAAAGTATAATTTGGAGACATCCACTAAATAGAGATTTATCAATTGAAAAGAAATTTCAGTAGGCAAGTTCAGTGAGTAGTATGGACATAGCGAGTTTATTTCTAAGTCACTTGTCTTTGACTATACCGTCTGTTGATTGTTTCTGAAGACTGTTTTGAAGACTATATTGTCTGTTGTTTGTTTGAAGCATCAGGAGGAACTATTCAAGAAGACCCTTGAGTTTTTGTGAACCCTGCTGAGCTCAGCCAGCAATCAGTTTCATTTCCTTTACCTTTGGGGCCTGGAATCTTGAGTCTTTTCACCAGATGTGAATAAACTATGATTCATGAAACCCATACTCACAGCTTACCATTTATAAGGCCCACATATACCATGTGCCTTTTTTAGGAATTACAGCATCATTCCCTAGATACAGTATCTTTTTCCTTTAAACAAAACAAGGTGCTTACTGACAAATTCTTACTTTCCTAATCTACTTTTTCTAAATTTTTATTATTCTGATTTTTATCTCATTGTAATACAGGTTGGATATCCCTTCTCTGAAATTCCTGAGACCAGAAGTGTTTCAGATTTCAGATTTTTTTGGATTTTGGAAAATTTCATTATATTTACCAATTAATTGAACCTTTCTGATCTGAATACCTGAAATCTGAACTCCTCCAGTGAATGCTTCCTTTGAGTGTCATATCACAGCTCAAAAGTTTCAGATTTTGAAGCATTTTAGATTTCAGATTTTCAGCTTAGGGATACTCAACCTGTACTTCCATAAAAGCTTTGTAGTTTTAATCTGTTTATTGGAGTATACTTTTCAGTTTGTTGTCTCTTGAATATCTCTAGAACAGTAGCTAATCTTATGTGGAATATACAGGTTATTACTCATAAACTTTATCCACTTTGTTAGCTTCATCAAGGATGTTTACTCTCTGACCTTTGCCTCTTTCACAATTCACTGTATCCTAATGTCCATTCTGAGAGTTAGTGTCCTCTGTCATTTCATTAAAGGTGCAATTGAACGTGGAGTGCAGAGGTAGATATGGAAGAGTTTGCACTTTCTTGTGTAAATAAATGTCTTAGGTCTTTTTGGAAAGTGGTGAGATCGATTAGATTGTAATGTAAAACTCTATTTGCCTCTTATGTCATAAAATAGGAACTCAACTTATTGAGCAAGCACAGACTTTCTGACCTGAGGTACAACAACATTTAAGATGCACTCCTTACCAAGTAGTTTTAAAATGCAAACTCAAGAGTTTTGGGAATATGGCTTAATTTTTTTTTCCTACATCCCAGTTCATAGTCTTCTATTTCAGACTTCAAATTACACTAGAGGTATATAAAAGCTGGCTTTGCAGTTAGAAAGCATTAATTTTTTTTTTTTTTTTTGAGACGGAGTCTCACTCTGTGGCCCAGGCTGGAGTGCAGTGGCCGGATCTCAGCTCACTGCAAGCTCCACCTCCCAGGTTTACGCCATTCTCCTGCCTCAGCCTCCTGAGTAGCTGGGACTACAGGCGCCCGCCACCTCGCCGGTCTAGTTTTTAGTAGAGACGGGGTTTCACCGTGTTAGCCAGGATGGTCTTGATCTCCTGACCTTGTGATCCACCCGTCTTGGCCTCCCAAAGTGCTAGGATTACAGGCTTGAGCCACCGCGCCCGGCCAAAAGCATTAATTTTTAACTCAAGCTCTGCCTTGTGATCTTGGCCAAGTCACGGAATCTCTGAACCTCACTTTCTTCAACTGTAAAAAAGATGCTAATAATCATCTCAGAATTGTTGTGAAGATTAAATGAGATAATGAACTCGGATGTACTTAGTAAATGTAATCATAAGTTACATTATTTTGTGCAATGATTAATCCTGTTATGTGTAAAGATTACAGTCAATATAAAACAAGTCTACCCAACACCAAGGAATTGCCTAATTGGGTTTTTATGTTTGGTTGATTGGTAGGTTGATTGATTGGGTTGGATTTTTCAGGCCTACTTCATGTTTTTAATAGCCAATCTTGCTGAGATGGTAATAGATACCACATTGGAGAAAATTGATGAAAATAGTAAACATGAATACTTTATTTAAACACAAAATCTGAAGTTTTCTACCAGCAAAATTATTTCTGGGACACAGAGTAAATACATTAAATCAGGTAGATCCAAAAATTTTTCTTGACTTGGAATCTTGAGTTTAGAAACTACAGGAAGTTGTTTTCCCATACTACCTGGGTGTAGTATATATACCTAGTGTAGTATGTATACACACGCAGCAAAGGCTAGTAGTATCTCTACTTAAGACATACTTACATATATATATTACAAATATATATGTATATTGTGTACAAAGTTCTGTATTCTAAATGTTGGGGGAAATTACTTCATACAGGTGGATTATTTGATTTTCAAATGAACATTTATAAATAAACAACTAGACGTTTGTATTTTAAGATATTGAAATGCAGGTACATCTGTCTTAATTTTAAATAAATACTTGTTTCAAAAACATAATGTATTAAATTTTAAGATGTACATTTTTGAAATATCAGATTAAGTTATTAAGGAAAAAATGAAGCATTCTAAAATTGGTCAACAATTTAGTTAACATAAATTATAACAGAAATTGAGATACAAGTAGGCTTTGGAAACCAGCAGTTAATCCTTTACTCCTCATAAAAGAAATGAAGGGATTAAAAAAAAATCAACTTGATTATATTTGGGTAATTGTACTGCTGTGTCAGTTATTTTATGCCCAATAAAAGTACCCACTAAGATTCCACAGCATAAATTGTGCTATTTATGATCATTAAATACAGTTTAAATTTTATCCTAGGAACATCTTCTGTAACCATGAATCTAATGTTGTTCACTAAATGGGGCAATATTGATTGTCATATGCTACCCAAATCGATCATGCCGGCAGCCAGAATTACAGTAATCTGTCCATATTGATGACTCTCTTTCAAGCTGAAACCTCTCCTTCACTTCATTTGTTTCTTACATTACTTGTACTGGAAAAGCATTTTCTTACAACGTCTGATTTTGTCAGCTAGGTACTTTTTTTTCAGGCGGGGGAGGGGTCTGGAGCTTAATTTGTTAGTTTGATCATGCAATTAGAATTGAAATGCAACACTGGGGAGGAAAACCAAGCAGATTCTGTATAACCATTGGACCAGAGAAGTATTTCAGCTTTAATCCTAGCCATCATTTATTAGCTACCTATTGAAAGAGTGTTCATGGTTTTTTGTTTCTGTTTTTTGCAGTGGGAATCATAATCCCAAATTATTAATTTCATGACCTCAGCCATCATAGATTCTATTCTTAAATAAAAATTTTAAAGCAAGTATTTCTTTTGATCCTAAAGACATTTTGACTATGACTTCTGAATATACAAATGTTAAATATGATACTTTTAGGTAAATACTGTTTCTTTTTTTAAGTGAGATTTATTATACATAGAAATTTGCAGAATTTGCAATATATAATCGTGTTGTAGTAGTGAGGGTTTTCAGAGAAGCAGAACCAATAGGATATATATATACAGGGAGAGAAAAGAGATTTGTTTTAAGGAATTTGTTCAGGTAGTTGTGGGGGCTGGCAAGTTCGAAATCTGTAGGAGACTCAGGGAAGAGTTGATGTTGCAGTCTGGGTCTGAAGGCAGAATTCTCTCCTTCCTCAGGGGACCTCAGTGTTTTAAAGTCTTTAACTGATTGGATGAGGCCCACCCACATTATAGAGGGTAAGCTGCTTTACCCAAAGTCTACTGATTTAAATGGTAATCAAATCTAAAATATAACTATAACAGTATAAATATAACAGTATTATACAGTAATTATGAGTATAATATTTGTTATATTAATATTATAAAATATAACAGTAACATCTAGACTGATGTTTGACCAAAAACTAGGTCCCATGACCCAGCCAAGTTTACATAAAATTAACCAACATACCCTGTTTTTCTTTTCTTTTTATCCTTATTACAAATTATAATTTGAGAAAAGTACATAAATCATAAATGTACTAGATAATGAATTATTACAGTTTAACTATCAAGTCAAGAAATAAAATTGTAATTTTTCTTCCTTCAAAAATATTTATTGATCACTTACACAGTTAGTAAAGATTTTGAGAGGGATAAAAGACAAATCAGATAGTAATCCTATCATCACAAGCTTTTAATTTAACAAGGAGGGAATAATGTGTACATTACTAATTATAATAGAAGATTAAATGAAAATTTCCTGGTAGGGTTATAGATAAAATGCTATAAAATTTCCAAGGAAGAAGAAATTACTTTGGGGTAAGAAGATCAGAAAAGAATGTTTAGAAAATCTGGGCCTCAAAAGGTGGGGTTTGAGTGGATGAAATGCAACATGTCTGTTATAATTCTTGTAATTTATAGTCTTAAGGCTTTGTATGTATGCATATATGTATATTATATAAGTATAATATTCTGAAATACACAGTATGGGGGATATTATATAATTAAATGGCATTTTAAAAGAATACTTTGTTCCTCGATTTAGAATATTCTTTCCTCCCACAACTAGTATTATTTGATTTATTCTAATCTGTTTAGATTTGACTTTTTCTTAAATACCAGAATTGGGTTTCTATTTAACTTGATCAGGCAGATTACCAGAAGTCAGTGATTATTCTTCAGTTAGTCACAGTTTATTATCCCTCAAGTTCTACTACTCAAATGTACAGTACCTGTTGCAAAGTAGGAGAGCCAAAACTAAGTGGAATGGAATTGATTGGTTCTGCTAATGCAGTTGCCTTTCGTTATGATAAAACATTATAAAACCTCTTGGTGGGGGGTCTGTCAGTGTTGTTGCCATTTCATGTTAGAAGAAAATGAGTTTATTGAGAAACTATATAATTTTATGTATCTACTGTCTTTTGTAGATTATTTCCTCAGAAGATAACATCAATAAGTATGGGTTATCCTTAATTTAATGTGTTAAAAGAGGATAATAGTACCAAATTCAGGATGATGTAAGGATTAAGTAAAATTATCCACATGAAGCACTAGGTAACCTATCTGTCATGTAGCAAGAGTTCAGAAAATGGTAGCTACATGGGAGTTAATGATGCTATCATTATTATTGTCTACATTGACACTTGGGATATTCTTCTAAAATGCAAACCTTAGTACAGACAGTCCCCAGTTTAGGATGGTTCAGCTTTATGATGGTACAATTTCTATTTCAGTGGAAATTGTACTTAGAATTTTGAATTATGATTCAAAACTCAGGAGAATTGCTTGAATCTGGGAAGCAGAGGTTGCACTGAGCCAAGATCATACCATTGCACTACAGCCTGGGCAACAAGAGTGAAACTCCGTCTCGAAAAACTATAGGCTTTGCATTAGATGATTTTGCCCAACTGTAGGCTATTGTAAGTGTTCCAGGCACATTGAAAGTAGGCTATAAGGTTATATCCTCATAACTCGGGTAAGTTATAATGTTCAGTAAGTTAGGTCTATTAAATGCATTTTCAATTTATGATGAGTATTTTGGGATGTAACCCCATCGTAAGTCAAGAAACCATCTGTATACTAAAAGACTTACGATGGCTCTTAACTGCTTATTGAAACAAGTCTAAATTTTTTGATGACCTGGAAGCAATTATTTTTACCTTACCCTCCCTACCCTTATATTTCTCACTGTAGTTTTGTCAAATATACCAGTACTCCTCCCCAGCTCCATCCCCCATCTTTACCCTCATCTCCTACCACACTGATGTCCAGGGCACACTATGTGTCCAGCTAAGTTATATTCATTATTCCCGAATGCTCTTCTTTTTCAGGCCCATGTTGTTACCCCAATAATGCCCATCTCTACTTTTTCTACCTAACATATTCATTATTCATGACCCAAATATCCTTTGTTTTTAAAAAACAAACAAAAAAAAACTTTACTATGCAAAACTATTGTTTACACTGCCTCAAAACATTTTGTTATAGTACTTACTGTGTGTGTACATATTAGCAAGTCTTACTTATCCTTGTTTCACTAACTTCAAGCACAGTGCCTAGCCTATGGTAGATGGCTAGTAATTTATTGTAATAGAACAAGGTGGATGTATTTATTATCTATATTTTTGAAGTTTATATTTAGCAGGGATTTTTTTTTTTTTTTTTTTGAGACGGAGCCTCTCTCTATTGCCCAGGCTGGAGTGCAGTGGCATGATCTCAGCTCACTGCAAGCTCCGCCTCCTGGGTTCAAGCAACTCTCCTGCCTCAGCCTCCCAAGTAGCTGGGACTACAGGCACATGCTACCACGGCCAGCTAATTTTTGTATTTTTGGTAGAGATGGGGTTTCACCATGTTAGCCAGGATGATCCCGATCTCCTGACCTCGTGATCCGCCTGCCTTGGCCTCCCAAAGTGCTGGGATTATAGGCATGAGCCACCACGCCTGGCCATGGATTCTTTTAAGAATGAAAAACCCCCAAATATTTTTTGTAGTAACTTATAGTTTGTGATTTGTATTAGATGAGGCTACAATTCTTAAGAGTTTGCTGGGTAGGTAAGAAGAGGAAACCTAGGATCAGTGAAAATTGCCTCTTATACATGAATAAGCCAGACTAGCACACATACAAGGGTTTTTTATTTTGACTACTTAATCAGTAGTATATTTTTATTAGAGACCTTTATCGTTTACTGAAGATCATTTTCAGACATCATTAATGAGGGTTTTCACTTCATTTGGGGTTGGGAGATCTCTTAGGGAGAAAAATGAGCTAAGACACCTCTGACTTGATGGCAGTGGCAGATGGCTTGGGGAGGATACATCTTGGTGTCCCCTCCAAGAAGGAGGCAGCATGAGGCTGAGCCCTGAAGGCTCACACTTCCTGCTGTAAGGCAAGGAAAGTGGTAGCAACAGGAGAGCCGTAGCGGGAAGCAATGGGAGTCTGGATACTGATAAAGTTTCCAATTTTGCTGCTTTAACATTTGTACCACTTATGTTAGTGAGTCCATTAGGAGCTCTTAAAATTTTGTGCCATTTGTTCTTCATGCTTTCTATGAACGTCTTAAATATCATGGACAAATTGATTAGTTGTTAAATTGATTAGTTGTTAAGTCGAATTGGTTGTTAAATCAACTAAGATGTATAGTTATGGTCATTCTCTTCAAAAGAAGAAACGATAATTCTTCAAATAAAATGTCTCACCAGCTAAGTGATCCAAGTTTTGTGGTCTTTGAAATGCTCACAGCCATTGTGCTACTGGTAGTAACCATTGTAGTAGGATCTCTCCAAGAGCAAACAAACATTCTTCTTTACCTAACAATCTGCTCCATAATTAGAGGATTTAAATCTCCTGTATTCAGCCAGCTGCGATGGCTCACACCTGTAATACCAGCACTTTGGGAGGTCAAGGCGAGCAGATCACTTGAGGCCAGGAGTTCAAGACACTATATAGCCTGGGCTATATAGTGAAGCCCCGTCTCTACTAAAAATACAAAAAATTAGCCAGGCATGATGGCACACGCCTGTAATCCCAGCTACTCAGGAGGCTTGAGACATGAGAATTGCTTGAACCCAGAGGTTGCAGTGAGCCTAGATTGCGCCACTGCACTCCAGCCCGGGCAGCAGAGTAAGACTCTGTCTCCAAAACAACAACAAAAAACTCCTGTATTAAAGACTGGCATTACAATTAAAGAACTTTTTGCTGTGCTTACACATCCCCTTGTCATGGGTTTTGCTGCCAAGTCTTGTAGTCTTTATACTCTGTATATACAGAGTAATTATTTAAATAGGGGCCCCATATGTGTGCCACACTTCTCCAGTGACTCTAATATATTTTTGATTATGTCAGTTTTAATTTATTTAGCTATTCTTTTCAAAATGGCAGTATATGCCTGTTGATTATGTTACTGTGTTTTTGTTTTTGTTTTTGTTTTTTGAGACAGAGTTTTGCTCTTTCACCCAGGCTGGAGTGCAGTGGCACCGTCTCAGCTCACTGCAACCTCCACCTTCCAGTTTCAAGTGATCCTCCTGCCTCAGCCTCCCAAGTAGCTGGGATTACAGGTGCCTGCCACCACGCCCAGCTAATTAATTTTGTATTTTTAGTAGTGACAGGGTTTCACCATGTTGGCCAGGCTGGTCTCAAACTCCTGACCTCATGATCTACCTGCCTCGGCCTCCCAAAGTGCTGGGATTACAGGTGTGAGCCACCACGCCCTGCCGATGTTACTGTATTTCAAAGGTACTGCATACCTTTAAAGATGGTAGTTTTGGTCTAGCAAATCCATGTCCTTTCAGAAAGCAATAAATGTGAATCTCTGATATGTAATAACTTTGTGATAATAGTAAAGAAGGTTTATTCTGTCTGAAAATAGTATTGTCTCTTAATGGTCTCTAGAGACAGTCTTTAAGGTTTTACTACTGTTGACCAATAATTACTTACAGGTAAACTGTGGGAGCTCACCAAAATGACTTCATTACATGGCCAGCTTCTATTTCTGTTAACGTTGTTTTAATTCTAGAGATATTTTCTATTTTTATCTTCTACCAAGAACTTAATGCACTAATGATAAACTTAAGCAATTTGGGGTTATTCAGCAATAGTGAGATAGACCAAGTAGGATGGTAAAGGTGATTAATTTTAAGTGGGAGAGGATAGTAGGGTGAGAGAATGGAACAGAAATTAGAGGAATCGCTTTACTATGGAAGAATTCTGCTAATATTTCAAAGACACATGGGACTTTTCTAGGCAGATATGGTCAGGGAAGAGTTTTTAGGGGTAAGAAGTGGGCATGGAGGCATAAAAGTGTGATATGGTCAAGAGATAAAAGGTGTTCAGTACTGCTGGATGATATAAAGGGAAGAGCAGTAGCAGATAAAGATCAAGAAGTAGGTCAAAACCAGATAATATAGTCAAGCAGAAAGAAAATCAACATAAATATGGTTTTCTAATGCTACTGATTATTTTATGGCAGCCAGTGTCTAAGGTAACAGTTCCTTCTGCTTTTGTGTGTTTTTTACCTGTTGACTAGCAAAACAGTTACAGCTTGAATTTCTTATTTTTCATTTTCTAGCAGAGCCTTTCCAAAATGTTTATTGATCATTATTTTCATAAAGTCTTTTTTATGATAATTAGTTAAGCAATAATTGCCAGGCTAATAGCCAGTATTGCATTTTCTCAATGAGACTAAAAAGGTCTCTAAATGTTTGATAATATTTGTACATATGTATCATTTTTAAAAGTGCATCTGAGATTTTCGTGTTTCTTATGATAGATTCATAATAGACTCTTCACTCTTGCACAACAGTCCTTTACACTTTTCCTATGAGATACTTTTATACAATTATTGAGTTTTTACACATTATTACACTTTCACACGTTATTGATGAATAAAGTACTTTTGTCCTAGTCTTATAATACATTGGCTCCATGGCAACAACAACAAAAATACCAAAAGAAAGCATTACCACCATCTTATCTGTTTTGTCAAATTTGGTGTAGCAGTATGGTCCACATATGCCCATCTGGACAGTTGGGTCATATCACAGTGCACGAGAAGGAAGAGAACTCCATCAGGGCATGGACAAACTACAGTATTCCCTAAAAACAACCAAACTGGAAGTTTACTTCTATCTTTATCAGCTTCTCACCTGTGCTGGAATAGGGTTTTTTTTTTTTTTTTCTGTATTAAAACCCTATGATGTTGCAGTGAGTGATGACTGTGCACTGCTCCGCTCACATTATTGTTCACCACACCTACTACATAATGTACGAGTTTTATTCTACTCTTTGTTTAAATATGAAAACAACGTAGATTCAGATGCTATTTGGGGATTTCAAAGAGCAAAGAAAAAAGGATGTAAAGCTGAAATTAGTCTTTAAACATGTTTGACATAGGAACTGAAGTGCTTTTCATTCATTCTTTTCATTGACTAAACATAGGCCTTTTGATATTAAATTTTTAATAACAATAATGGAATTAAAATTAAACTATGGGTCACAAATCTATCCATTTTCTTCTAACTGCTATTCATCTCAAACACTAGAATACAGCCTATTTAAATCTTAACTTTTGCTTGCCAAACCACTGTTACCGTCCATCTGTTCATGCCAATTGTAAAGAAGGTTCAGTTTTTAGTGAAGCTTTGCATTTCACATAAGGTATGTGAAGTGAAATTTCACAAGGGACATGATGGATCCTGATTCTTAGTGATAAACCTTTGGGGCCATCAGGGTTGGCATATGGTCCAGTATGATATGAAGGCTTGGGTTCCCTGGCTTCACTTCTTTGGCGTGAAGCTGATAAAACCTGGCTCTTGAGTATTATTTCACTGGACACCAATCATGGGCAGCAGGAACTGCCCATTTAACTCTCTGTGGGAAGGAAGCCCAGAGAGCATTCACAATGGTACCATTGTCGAGTTGCAAACTGCTCTGAACAGCTTGACAGCACTAGGGAGGAGGGGAAGGGGTTGCTTTACTAATTGCTGTTCAGAAAAGAAGCAAAAATAGCTGTTGCAGAACTGATGTTTCTACATTTACTTAGTCTCTTGATAAAAATGTTGACTTTTATTTAGCACGTAGCTACTATCAAAAAAGAAGGCAAATGAATATAAGCAACCACCTGTAGTAATTCCTTATTAACATGCCATTATCTGTTTTTAGCCCATTAGATTATTGCAGAGCATAAGTCAGTTTTGCCTTATGTTTTTTTATTAGATGAAAATAAGGAACTTTTTATCTTCATAAGAATTTAATTGAGGTGAAGTAGATAAAATCATCACAATTCACATGTCAGATAAGGTTATAAATTTGGTTTAATTTACCTTTTGCTTTTTAGGATTCCCAAATACCATCTGAATACATATAAATGATATTAGTATAGAAATGTAAACTAAATTTCTGCGTAACACAAGTGCTAAAATAATCCACTAAAGATAAATTAGTCAGCACATCTTAAGGTTAAATGCCGGATTTATCATTTAAATGAGTAGCTCATAACTATTTCAGTCGTGTATGATTATCTCACTCATTGAATTCCCTCTGGTTGGATTTTTTTTAATGTGCAGGTTGTTTCCTTTTTTATGAAATATTGTATGCCCTGACATTTATATAAACACTTCTCTTGGCCTTTCTGTTTTCTTCTAGTCAGCTTTATCAGCAAACAGTTGGGTAGTTCTGTTGCAAAGAAACAATGATCTACAACCTGAAAAAAAAATTAATGCTTATTTTCAGACTCCAGGGATTCTGACCCCCATAGATGATTCTTTCTTTTCAGCTGAAATGAAGTTGACTAAATTATATTGCAGTATTATAATTTATGCAGCGTGTTCTTAAATAGGATAAGGAAGAGGTATTTTAAGAAACCTTTTAAATCTGTAAAATTTTTTAAAGGGATGCTTTTGCTAGATTTGGGGAAATTCAAGTGCATGTTTTGTAAAATCAGTAAATCTGTAAAATTTACTAGTATTTCATATCCTGTGTTCTCTTAAGTAATTTTAGTAAATGGGCACCAGTGCAGTATTTCAAAAACAGTAATTCATTGAATGCCCATTCTTCCTTTTACTGCAGAATAGATTGTATTTAAGTCAAGATTAATGGATAGATTTTGATGTTAAAGTCCAGTGTCTAAGCCTATCATTCCCTGGGGGCATATAGTGCATTAGTTTAAGCCAATGTGCTGCTTATCATAGATTCTATGACACTGTCTTAAATGACAGTTTACTGTACTTTGTTTCTACTTACTATGATAATAAAATCACTTTTTTTGTATTCCCAATAATTATAGCACTTAAATAAAATCTTAATTAAATTAGTGCACATTTAGGTAGAGATAACACTTAAGTAATTGTACACTGTAAAATTTCACTTATTTGGTTCTTTTTTTCCTTTTTGTAGTCTTCTGACAGGGTCCAAGTAGATCTTTCCAAGAATGAGAGGACATTATAATTTCATTAAATGAGAGAAGATTATAATTTCACTAAATTTGAAATCCAGATAAACTAGTTTTTGTTTTGCTTCATACAACTTTCATGAAAGTAGAATATATATATATATATATATATATACACACACACACACACACACACACACGCACACATACATATTGGATAATCATATTAGTGCTTTTTGAAACCCACCAATGATTATTGGATTATTAAATCAGGAAGGATTTTCAGAGCCTTTAGGTAGGTTTAAATTTTTAAGCCTATTTATTTAAGGTTAATCTTTTTAAATGTATTTACACAAACTTTGGTGGAATTGGGCTTATCAACTTTTTACTTAATGTTTTCATTTAGTAATTGACTGATTTATGAGCAATTATATGTGGTCCAAATTTTATTCAACTCCAGCTTTCAATAATAGGGCTATCCTCACACTGCCTTAGCACCTGTTATGGATTTTGAGTCATCTGGCAGCCCATGGGACTTAGATAAAGAAGTACCAGGTGTCCTGCCTGTCTCCTAATTGAGACGCAGTGAAAACAATATAGACTTGGCAATATGGTTAAAAGGATGGATTAAAGCCCAGCTTTGTCTGCTCTGACAAATCACAGCTTTTCCTTCATGGTGTAGATAGTATCAACTACTAAAGAATTTCATGAATATAAGGCATCTTAAAAATAGACAATAATTTGTCATAACCTGTTGCAGACTTTCAGAAGAATTTTTATTAACATTGTATAAGCAATATTAATAACAAGATTCATGCAGTTTGTTTAGGGGAATTTTATTTTTTACTACATGTGAACTAGACTGCATGTTTCTGGAAGAAATTAGTTAGAGTAGGAAAGAAATGGAGTATCTTTCCCTCTGCCAGATCTTAATTTATCAGATCTTGCTTTATAAGGTAAGCAGTATAGTTTGCTTTCATCTTATAAATGAACAATGTATATTAGTCCATGAGATACTAATTACCCTGTGTATTTCAGAAAATTTTCTACTTTACTACCGATAATAACCATGAGATCCTTGAGATGTACTTGCAAAATATATCTACCCATATGCTATGTCTCAATAAAATTCTTATTTTTCATTCTTTTTTCAAGACCCTGTATAATGATATTGCCTCAGAATGTTTAAAGATATTTCAAGGCCTTTTAAACCTGAAGTGCCAAATGTGGTTTGTTTTCACATTTTTATTTTAGAATATGCAAGGGGTTTTACTGTGTAGTATAGTCACTAATGTATAGTAAACTATAGTATAGCAAATAGTATTTTACTCTACTAATATATAAACAAACATCTTTCAAAAATTGCCAGTCTTAGAATTTAAGCTAATATTCATTATTTTGAGATAACTAAAAGGCCTAATATACCTTTGCTTTTTCACCACACAACACCCAGGTCATTGAGACTGGATGTAGAGAGAGCATTGGACTATTAATTAAAAGACCAAGATTCTAGTCCCAGCTCTATCCATCAACAGCTTTGTTTATCCAAGCAAATCTCTGTACTCTCCATTCAGGCAAGCCTTATTGCTGCCCATAAACATTAGTAAAATAAACTAATTTTACCAAGCTTCCTGAAAGTAATGTTGATGGATATATCCTTCCTCTAGTTCAAACTGTCCTAAATATTCTCAATAAATGATGCCTTGTCTTGGGATAACCTCTTTCAAGGTGGCCTTTTTAAAAACCTAAATATTTAACATTTTTCAAGTGTTATTCTTCAAGGGTATTATTACTTCTATTCTTATGGTATACAGAGCAGTTTTGGAAATCTGCCTAAAATGATTTGAAATTACACTTCATTTAATTTTCCCTGTAAAGATTTTCTTATTCTTCCCTTTTTTCCCTTCTCTATAAATGGCCACTTAAGTCAATAGAATTAGTTGGACTAAATTCATTGTCTCATACCATTGTAGAATTTATGAAAAAATTTTAAACTTTAAAAAAATTATCACAACCAATGGGGGAAATGTTTGTTTCAATGCTAAATTATGAGTTATAATTACATTGCCTAAAGAAAAAAATCTTTCTTTAAGATTATGAGGATTTAAAGAAGTAATTATCAATTTTCTTTTCTCTTAATGTAATACTTTACATATTTATACATTGTGCTTTATTTACCTTTTTTTTGGTTCCAGAGAGGGCCAGCAAGATCAAGGGGCATGGTAAGAACCAAAATCTTTCTCACAAGAAAGATTCAAACTCTAAATCCATTTCTAAGAAAGTTCCAACTATGTTTGCCCCAAAAAGGTTTGCCTTTATGGAGCCATATGGGGATTAGAGGAAAGGGGCTGTCAGCATAACAGACATCTCCTAATCCACTATGGAACCAACTTTATTCATTCCTTCTAGAAGTTGTGAACAGTCATTGAATACTACCAGGCCCTGTGTTGGGTGTTGAAGACATAAAGGTAAGAAGACAAGGTCTCTGTCCCTGTGGCATTGGTCTCACCACTAGTCTGTAACCACAAAATGGACAATTAAAATATCAATAACATAAGTAGAATGGCTGGATTACTAGTCTCTAAAGTGAAGAAGTAACATTGAAGAACCACCAAATCTGTCCCCCGAGAATTGGGGACAAAAACTATTTCTTAAGAAAGTGTATTTAGTAGAAGAACAAGCCTAAGAGCTCTCTAAGGGGGGGGCCTGGCAGGTGGGTGATTTGCAGCAGTCTTCAAGATGTATGATGTAGAAACTCAACATAGCCAATTTCAGGCTACCAACCTTACAAACTTCATGAGTATTGAATAATTTACTCTAATCTGCTCTACTTAAGTAGTACTCAGATTTCAGCTACTTTAAGTTACAACTCAAATATGACTTAAGTTGCACTCTCCAAAAAAATTTTTTAAATCAGTAGGCACCATTTCTAAGTAATTATTGGAACGCTCCCTCTTCCTATGCTTACTATTCTTGGAATCTTCTGTCTAGAGAAGGGAGATAAAATTCCTAAGTGCTGAAACCACAAAGAAGCTATAGAAATATATGAGTGTAGGGAAGTGCATACTAAACTAAGAATTTCAGAATGGGCCTTAAATTCTTGAGACTATGCCATTGAGCACAGATATAAACACTTTATACTTGCCTTTATTTTAAAATAAGCCAATCGTTTTTTCTTGTTTAGAAAATAAAACATGAAACCTGAACTTGAAAGGAAAATGAGCAATTATACAGATCTTTGACATCTGCTTACAAGTTGTAATTTTTATAATTCCTTTTTGTGAAAATTACACCTTATATTCATTATTGTGTATAATGTATGTATACACATACATATATATACACACATTTCCATTTCTTTCAGACTAGTCACAAATTAGATTTGAACTGAATGTTTATACAGCCTACTGGTTGTGCCATGGAATTACAAAACTGAAAGCTTTCCCTTTTCTAACACTACAAGCAGTTCAGAATTACCAGATTAGTAAAATTATTGTGGAGAATGAAAAGTGTTGCTTCTTTAAAGCCAAATCTACCTTTATCTATTCTTCTATGTGTTAATGAAGTTGAAATACGTGATACTGCATAACCTTCTGCAGTATGTTTTGTCTTTTTCCCCCTTGAGAAATCAGTTTCCTTGCATCAGAATAAGTCAAAAGTTCCTCTCTCTGTACATGCCGCAAACAAGAAATATTAGTAGTATTATCAAAGAGTTCTTGCACATGAATACAGGTATATTTCTTAAATTGACATCAAAAATTGTCCTCCTAGAGACAGCACCTGCTATTTACAAAGATGTGAGCCAAAGGTCAAAATAAACTATTTCAGGACAGGTGTCAGGGCACTTTTGTGTTACCCCGTATTTGTATCCTTTATCTTCAACACCCTATGAAGTGAGCAGGTGATGGTATCCCTGTTTAACTTACAGATGTATCCACATTTAACATACAGATAAATTATGGCACAGAAAATTTATGCTTATCTTTCCCCGGCTGGAGTGCAGTGGTGGGGTCTCCTCTCACTGCAAGCTCCGCCTCCCGGGTTCCCGCCATTCTCCTGCCTCAGCCTCCGAGTAGCTGGGACTACAGGCGCCCGCCACCACGCCCGGCTAATTTTTTGTATTTTTAGTAGAGACGGGGTTTCGCGGTGTTAGCCAGGATGGTCTCGATCTCCTGACCTCGTGATCCGCCCGCCTCAGCCTCCCAAGTGCTGGGATTACAGGCGTGAGCCACCGCGCCCGGCTTGAACCCAGTTTCTTAATAGCTGGTCTTGAAGCTTAAAATCAAGAGTGATAACCTAAAATATGTAATGATGTTAACTTAATATTAATTAATTACAGATTAGATTTAAATTTATTTCTTTACACTATAGATGTTTTGTTCCCTTATTTTTAGAATAGTAATATTCCTTCCCCCCTTTTTTCCTTTTGTAGAAAGTGGAAGGAGGATTAGTGGATAATTATATTGCTGTGATTGCAGCACCTGTGTTTTTTTTTTTTTTTTGATTCGCTAGTTCTGTATTAAAGATTCCTACTAGCTAAAAGTCTCCCTCATCACATGGTTTTTATTAGCTAATTTTGGCTTGAGTTGTTTTAAATTTACAACCAAAATCTGCTTACTTCAACTTAGATTAGTACTTTAAATTTTTGTTCTGAATTTCTTTGTTTACCTTCACCTTTTTATCATCCTACCCATTTCAGTTTTTTAATTTCAATGCCAGTGGCAACATGCACTCACCATATAAAACTATAGCTTAAGTTGTCCTGTTGTTGCCAGCTGTGGAGTTCGTGTGCCACTCAATGTATATGTACTAATGACTCTTCCTTAGAGAGATGCCTTTTATGGAATAAGTGTCTAACCTATTATAATGAGATATAGGAATTAACTACTTTGGATGATTACAATTGCAGATTCTAACAGCACTGTTTGGAACTTTAATCATCTCAATCACAAAAAGCACCTCGTTGTGGACTCAGGACTGTGGTTTAAGTGCTTAGAGTTTATTATATTTCCTTAATACATGTTTTCGGAAGTAAAAAAAAAAAAAAGGGGGGAGTGGGGGAAGATGTAAGTCCTGTAGATTGGGTTGACTTGTTTTCATGTTGTTATTTATTAATTTTGCTACATCAAACTGGGAAACTTATAAAGATCATTTAGCTTTTAGAAGGTGATTTACCTTAGATATAATTATTTTATCAAGCTAACAGTGTTTCCTGTAGATGACCTCCCAAAAAGGAAACTTACCTAGTAAGTGATGAGCACTGTAGTTTTTTCATTTAAATTCAACCGTTAATGATTGCTTCCCTTCACTGTGCCACCTAGACTTGAACTTTTAAAAATAATTTTAGAAAGCATTGTTTTCAATAATGAGATTTATTTGATTTATTATAGATTTATTAAATAATATGTTTTTTATACAAAATGAATATGTTATATCTGGATAATTTTAGTTTTGTGCAGCTGTGTATTAGGGTTTTTTTCATTTTATAAGCCTCTTTTTGTATAAGGAAGTAGAATTAGTCTGCAAAATGTATTTTAGCTAGATAATCATTTTCTTGCTTTGATGAATTTACTACATTAGAAATATCCTCCCTGCTTTAGAAATATTAACATTTGCTTTCCTTCTGCCTAATTTTTATATAAACTCTAAATATAATAAGGTAAAATATTTCATTTATAGGCCCTCTGAAAGTAGAACATTTTTAAAAGCAGGTAGGTGTCTCCACCCTACTTTTCATGAAGCGTTTTACCCATTCAAGCAGACTTTTAAAAACAGCTTGTTTTGATAGCAGACTGTTCTCCTGTGGGCCTTCAGCCTTTGCTTCCTGGCAGCACCTTTGGTGCGAAAAGAGAGTGATCAATTGGAAGACTATCAGTGCCAGCATGCATAGAGTGATAAGTTAACACACCACTGGGAATTTCTAGGGCCCACCAAGATACTTCACTTCTAATGTGCTAACAAGCTCATTTTTCTACCTCTTGCCTCTTCAGTTATTTTTTTTCTCAGAAGAGCTTAGAAGTTGAGTGCATCAGGCATAATGAAAAGCTCTGTAGGAGGGAGAAGCAATAACCCCATTTTTCCCTTTTCAGCCAAATAGAAAATTAGTTTCTGGTAATACACAAAGGCCAGTATTTTTTGTACAAGGGGCACTGCTGTGAATCAAAGGACTCTATTAACTGCAGAAAATTCGGCAGCTGTGAATCTCCCCCAATGAAAAAAGTACTTTCCAACAAGTTGTGAGATATGTGGTATTATTTAGATTGTACCATCAGTTTCATCCTCTTCCATTTATAACCATAGACCCCCTTTAAAAGTGTGCTATATTACTTGTTTATGTTAAGACTCAAAAATGTCTGTATTATCCTCATGTAAAATCCTTGATGCTGATCATTTTAATATGCATCTTGTCCTGTTGCTTCCCACCTCAGAAGTAAAATTCTTTTGAAGTTCATCCCCAGTGTACAGAATGGAAAGTAATAGATTGCTAGGAATTGGGATTCAAGGTTGTTTTCATATTTGATACATAAATTGTAATAGAAGCAGATAAATTGTAATATGAAAGCCACTTAGCAAAAGATACCACAATCAAAGTCCAAGTGCATAATGAATATAGTCTTGCCTTTAACTCTTTTACTTTTTTTTTTTCTCTTCTTAGTAAACTTGTAAATATAATTAACTGGCTGTGGTATCTCCCATTGAATTATTTAAAATTATCTTCCTCTCAAATTATTTTTTGGGTCTTGTAGGCTTAGTCTACAATTTCTAGAATTTTAGAACTATATAATAATTAAATTGCAATTTTAAAAAATAAGGAATTTTGAGGGGAAATATTAAAGTGGACTTTGGGGAAAAATTCATTGGAAAAAAAGAAGAACTGGTAGACAAATTTTTATTATCCTTATTTAAATGTCTTATGTAAAGCCTGTCAACATAGCACACTGAGTACCACAGGGAAACTTTTAAAAGTTTTAAAAGAAAGGTTAACTGATTTCTCAGTTCAGGAACTATACGACATGAAGTCAGCATGTGAGTTTTTCCTGATAATTGTATGTTGCTGCCTGCTGCTCTACATTTTGACAGCCATTTCCATAGTTGCTTTCGTGAACAACAGAAATATTCTCTCTCTTTCTCGCCCTCTCTGTGCTAACAGCACAATCAGGCCTGCTGAAACAGGAAGCCTAGAGTGGGTTGTTCAAAAGCAACAACACTTCAAGGTACTGGTTGCTTGTCAATAATATCAGAGAAGAAAATGTGGTGAAAGGGAACTACAGTATTTTTCTGTCAGTGTCAGTGCCCTGGAGATGCTTTGTTAGACAGTATTTAGGAGTCCTGTGGACTCTTTGCAAATATTCCTGCTTGTTTCAGTGTTATAATTGACTAGGTATTTTTTCCCAGCATACAGATTCAGCTATGTATTTATCTTAACCACATGGAGTTATTCGAGGATTACAGCAACAGTAGTCTTCCATTCAAAATGAGAACAATTGTTGAGAAAATGCAGGGATTTTAGAAAAAGAAGAAGATATGTAGGAATTTTTCACAATAAATCTTTACAAATGAAAAACAGAATTTTGGATATAGTATCTTAAGCAACATGACGCTGTTTATTGTGTGGCTTTTGAGAGTAAATCTGCAGATGTGATTAACAAGATAAGATGAGCCTAGGCTGATAGAAATTTCAGCCTAGACTCCTGATAGAAATTGAATCCTTTCTCAAGTAAACTGTTAACTTCCTTCATTTCAGCAGTTTAGTATTATTGTAATTATTATCTAATAAATGTCTCCCTGTTAAGCTGTCATTTATAGTGGCATCATGAAGAGTAAACTTACATTAAAAACTATAGTTTTGCACTTTAAAAAGCCATACTGTTAATGATACATAAGAATAGTGAGTAATTCTATTTATTAAGAAGTAATGGCTTAGCAATCATAGCAGTCATTTTTGATAAGATTTTTTTTTCCAGTATAAGCTGCACTTAAGTTTATCCTTAACCAAAGGAAATCAGCTATGAGGAGAGAGCACGGTACCTGCAAACAATTGTCCAGCACCACTTAGAACCAACAACATTTGAAGATTTTGCAGCACAGGTTTTTTCTCCAGCTCCCTACCACCATTTACCATCTGAGGCCGGTAAGATTAAAAGCGAGTATTAGTTACTTGTTATTGGAACTTGAAATGCAGTACCCTTTTGTTCTAAAAATTTCTTGAAAAAAATTCTAATCATTGAAATATGAATTTTTTATCACTATTTAATATTTGAATTTGGCCTATAAATTTGATTTATGGTTTCTTTTACCTAAATGTAGTTCCTTAAAAAGTCAACAATCTTCATAAAAGTACATGTACCACATTTTATATGAGCTAATATTCAGTGACTCTTGCATCTTCTGGAATCATTTCTGAAGTATCTGCAAAAGAAATATAAGTTAAGCATGCACTCTGAACTTCAGAGGATCAAATTTTATGGCCAAAAATATCACCCCATCATCTCTGATTTTACAGATAAAGCTAAAATAACTGGTCAAGATTTAGAAGTACTTAATATTGTAATTTATGTTATAATAATTAAAGATTGTAAGAGGGTACTGCATTTTACGATTAATTTTGAAGAAATCAGTAAGAAAATAAATGACTCGTGGCCTTCCTATTCTGTAATATCTTGCACTCCTTATGATTGTTTCATTTATTTTCCCTCTTTAGATCATTAAATATCAGTTCTGTTTATCTGAAGGTAAGACAAAGTGTCAACCGAAACACCCTCTGTTCTTCTCCCATTTCCTTTTTTCAAAATTAGCAAGCTCTAAGCTTGTAACTTAAACAGTAAATAAACTTAACACTGTCCAGTTCATACTAAACATTTCAGAAATTGTCACTAAATTTTTTCCAGTATTATACTGACTAACCCAGGTCTGCATGAAACACTAACATGGTTTGGGGATAAAAATAACTAATAATAGAATCCCTTGGTTGAAATTAGTTACACCTTGTTATATTGACCTTTTTTTTTTCTGTTTCTCAGCATGAAAAAGTAGTACTATTGAACTGAAGTAGTGTGTCTTTGTATTTTGTGATGTGTTGCATTGTTATGGGATATCCTAACTCATCAAATGATAACTCTCTGTGTGCCTTGCACTTCACTAGGCACCTGAAATACAAAGATGACTGTTGTAACGGTATTCAAGGAAGCAGGAGAAGAGAACATAATATGCTTGAAGTTCATCATAATAAACCTTCAAATTCTCTTTATATTAAATAAGTTTTCTTTGTATTAAGTAAATTCAAAAGGCACAACACTTCTTTTCTAGCCTAATTTATTTGGAAAAAAGTTACTGTAATTCTCAATTGAGATTTAGTTAGTGAAATTAAAGCTTCCATTCCTGTCATCATTAAATTGCCATTAGAAAAATAATTTTACAAAAAAATTTAGATCCCTTTCAGATAGTATAAAAGACCTATAGCAAGGAGAAAACCGTATTAGACCAGGTTGAATCCTTTGAAAGAAATAAAAAGTCTAAGATTCACTTTAATGGATTGACACTATTCAAAATTACTCAGTTTGGCATTAAAAAAGATGGTAAAAGAGAAATATTAAAAATTAATGAAAAGCAAAATAACTAAGTATATCTGCCAGTTTTATTGTTTAATAATGGAGAATGTCTGCTAAAATGTCAGACTACATTAAAAGAGATTATGAGTAACACTTGTGTATCATATAGTCAAGCTATAAATTTCACAAGTGAAAAATATTGATAATAGAACCACACTTGGGCTAACTTTCCCACTTAAATTGATAAAGACTGTTCAGTTCTCATGTGTCGTTGTTTACCAGCTGTACTCTTTCATATTTGTCATCTTAATGTTCTCCCCATATTTTGCATGTTATCCTGCACATTTGGCCAGGTATTATGGAAGTGAGTAGTGTTCTCACTTCTGAGACATTAAAGGATGCTACAGCAGCCAAGTCAAGGTTCTGTTGGCTTCATTTTTAATGTGTCTTAAAAAATTATTGTGTAAGTTGTTTAAAATAACACTTATGATTGTCTAAACAGTAGTAAAAATGTGAATTTGAACATGAACCTAATATTATGCTACAAATTTTTTTCAGTTAATTTTTTAGAGTTATCACTGCATTTAAGAACTTATTCTCTAATTTTAATATGCACTCTAATTTTCAAAAGGGTGTTTTTGCTTGTAAATAACTTGTGCCAGTATTAATGAATATATTTCTATATAAGTTTTTGCAGACTTTAATAGTTATGACAGAAATTTTTATCAGAGTGGTTCTCAGTTCAACACAAAATAAAAATGAAATATTTACTCTTACAGTAGCAAAAACATAGAATCTGAAAAATAATTTTTTTCCGTTATCTCAAATCTAAATTTTTCTGTCATAAATCCCATACATAGAGAGCTCCCTTTAAAGTTATACGTTAAAGTGGACAGAGAAGACATAAAATAAGCTGCATAATAGCAGTTTGGACCTGACTGCCGGTTTGCAAAAATGACATAATAGTGTAAAGTTTTTAATCTTTTTTCTAGCATAGGTATAAAATGTGTTCACCACATTGAGGAAATTGATTCATAATTGCAATTGAAAATCAACTTTAGATATCCTGTGCACACCCTGTGTATATAAAATAGTAGTAATCAATACTAATATAGTCATTTGAAATTAAGTTTTAAAGATATGCCAGAATGGTGATTATATTCTGTCTAACCAACCCTATAACATAATTATATTCAGTGGAATAGTATAGAAAAATAATTTTTTTTTAAGATTTCTTAATTTGGTTCAAGATTATCTAAAACCCACTTTCTGGTTAGCGGTAACGTGCATATCAACTGTGGTGACATTTAAATCTGAGAAAACATTTTTCCGTGTTACTTTCAGTATTATTAAAATAGATATGAAAGATTTTGGTGCATCATAGTTGATCCGTAAATTTTATAACTGTATTTTCTCAAAATGTACTGTCTGTGGCAGTAGACTGATACTTAAGGGAAATTATTTTTATCCCTAAGGTCATTGAGGGAAATATCGTGAT
The DNA here is from genome assembly GCF_000951035.1 of Colobus angolensis palliatus. Taxonomy (NCBI): domain Eukaryota; kingdom Metazoa; phylum Chordata; class Mammalia; order Primates; family Cercopithecidae; genus Colobus; species Colobus angolensis. The sequence continues at coordinate 743,325 of NW_012113030.1, read as the reverse complement.
GTCACACTTTGTTGATCTTTCATAACTACATTAAAATATTATTAGATTTTTCTTGTCTTTTATTTTTAAAAAATTACAGGAAAAAATCCCTTTATCTTTGTCAGGCATGTGTGTGGAAAATATCAAAAGTTTTTAGTGACTTCTTAAAGTTTTTTCATATTTACAAACACCTCTCCTTTAATTATAAACTTTAAAATGAAATTACTGCTCTTCTTGGCCAGATTACACTGTTTGTTCAATATGTACTTGTGTCTCCCAATGTTACATTGTCTTTTCAACGTCAGCTTTTTTTATTTTGTAATAAGAGAAATTCTAGAATGTCAACAAGAAACAGGATCCTGTTTTGCTGAAAGTGTATAGTAAATATTAATTGGTTTAACTTTCTCAATTTCAACATTAAAAATATGCTCATAATTTTTTGGAGTATTATGTCTTTACATTACAGATTTTAGCTGTTTAACAACTAAAGGGTTGATAGGTGTTTCTGTCTTCATATATACATAGATATACATTCACAAACATATATCTATACATACATAACACTTTTTATAATTACTTTTGGAGAATATAGGAGTTCCTATTTAAAGGAATATTATAAAATTAATAAAATTCAAATATAACTTTTATGACACCAAATTCAGAGATAATCCAGAATGACTATGAAAACCTAGAGTAGTATCTAGTCTGCCTTCTAACTTCAGTTGTGCTGTTAATTTGAAAAATCTGTCTTCCCATATGTAGATAGGATGGGATTTATGATGGTCAGATCTATTTCTTTGAATCTTTGAGTGGGATGGATCATCAAAATTTAGCCATTGCTTTAGATAACCTTTGTTAGCTCAATGTCATTCTTTAAAAGTTATTTAAACTACTCCAGCTTTGAAATGTTCTGAAATAAAATATTTTAGCTCCTTAGAAGATAGTTATTTTATAAATATCTTAAATATTAGTAAGTGCCAACAGAAGAATTAGTTTCCTGCAATATATAACATAAGCTATAAATTTGTTTATTTAATAATTTTGTTTTTGTTTTTGTTTTTGTTTTTTTGAGACAGAGGCTGGAGTGCAGTGACGCAGTCTTGGCTCACTGCAACCTCCGCCTCCCGGGTTCAAGCAATTCTCCTGCCTCAGCCTCCCAAGTAGCTGGGATTACAGGCACATGCCACCACTCCTGGCTGATTTTTGTATTTTTGGTAAATACAAAAATATTTCACCATGTTGGCCAGGCTGGTCTCAAACTCCTGACCTCAGGTGATCCACCCACCTCAGCCTCCCAAATTGCTGGGGTTACAGGTGTGAGCCACCATGCCTGGCTAGTTAATGTTTTTAAAAACAGATTCCTACTCATATTAATTTATCATTAGATTAGCCTGAAATTATAGGCAGCCAGATATGTTCTGTTTGATACTTTGAACTTGGAAATTTGGCTTATATGTTGTTGACCAAGAGGCAGGTAATAATCTTAAATAGGACCCACTAACCTTTTGTGATGACTGCTGGTTCAGTTTCCACATAGAACATTCATTCAGATGTGAAATTTTTGTAATGAAAACAATAAAATAATAATTGTGCTATTACTGAGTGCCAGACACTGTGCTCAGTACTGTACATACATTCTCTCATTTAATCTTCATTGCAGTTCTATGAAATTTAAAAGAAAAAAATGCTTACCCAGAGTCACCTGGTACTTTGTCAAGCTAGTATTTCAACTTAGACTGATCTGACTTCACAGGGCATGATCTGAACTATCACAGTTACCCATTTAGTCTAAATATTTTCATCCCCTTCCTGCTATTGATTGAGAGAAAGAGAGATATTGCCCAGTAAATAACCTGTCATATTTACAATTTATAAATTGTTAAAGATTTTTATTTTAAGGGTTTTACTTTCCCACCCATTGAAAAATCTTTTTTTTTTTCCATGTATCTTTAAGGTTGCCAGGGGAGAAGTATGAGCTTTGGAATCAAACTAATCTGGATTTAATTCCTAGTTCTGCCAGTTGTTATCCATATAAATGCAAATTAATCAACTCTTCCAATTTTTTCATTTCCAAAATTTTCATTTACAAATTTTGTCATTTGTAAAATGTGACAAGCTTGGCGTGATTTATTCTAAATCTAAAATACTAGTAGTTCTTGAATGTTATCTTAAAATGAAACCACATGTTTCCCTTTATTTCTCTACTATTTTAAATTATGTTATTTCCCGGCCAGGCATGGTGGCTCACGCCTGTAATCCCAACATTTTGGGAGGCTGAGGCAGGCAGATCAGTTGAGGCCAAGAGTTCAAGACCAGCCTGGCCAACATGGCAAAACCCTTCTCTACTCAAAACACAAAAATTAACTGGGCATGGTGGCACACGCCTGTAATCCCAGCTACTCAGGAGGCTAAGGCAAGAGAATCACTTGAACCCAGGAGGCAGAGACTGCAGTGAGCTGAAATCATGCCACTGCACTCCAGCCCGGGTAACAGAGTGAAACTCCCTCTCAAAATAAATAAATAAAAATAAAAAAGAAATTGTGTTATTTCCTTTATGATATTCAGTGCCATCCATGCTAGTCTTAATAACTTATCAACTCCTTTAAAAATATTAAAAGCAAGGTTATTTGGGTAGCCTTTAACCTTTAATATAAGAGTGTATTTTATAGAACTATCAACATAAGAGAGAATAAATTTCCCTCAAACTAAATTTAATGGTGTGTTGTGCTTTTCACATTTGAACAATAATATTTTGTATAGGTGGTCATTTTCTTCAAAAATATTCCTCATTTCTATCCCTTCCTTTCTAATCCTCATCTGTTCTGATTCAAAATGTATCAGCTTTTATTTTTCTGTTTCATAGCCTTATTATGTAGCTATACTTACTGTGCACCTACTATGTGCCAGTATCTTTGCATATGTAATCTTAATCCCTGTGACGACTTGACAAAATAGCAAGTATTATCTCCATTTTACGAATACAAAAATGTCTCAAATCAGTTTGCCCAAGATCAAACAGATGGTAAAGTGACAGAGTCGGCATTTAATCTAGGACTGTCTAACCTATACCCATGTTCTTTCTAATACATCACATCATCGCTGGAGTTCAGTATTAATTGAAATTGCTTTTAAAGATACAATATTTTATAGGGCTATATTTGCCCAATAATTAGCAGCTTTAAACCAGTCATACCTGTCATCAAACAGTACAAATGAAACCACAATTAAAAACGATCTTTCAAGCTCCCTCTTATAATCCCTATAGATCCCAAAAGTCATATTTATTATGTTAATTGTAATAATAGTTTATTGTAATCAATGTGCAATATATTAATCAATTTATCCCATCAGATTACACAGTCTGTGTGAGCACTGTAAGAATGTTAGTAACAGATAATAGTATGCACAAACATCGGAGCTCATGTGTACTCTTAAAACCTTATCCTTGAGGATATATTCATAATAGAAATAAATCAGAATTCTTTATGACTCAGGTAGTATAAATCAACAGGTAGACTAGGATGTGAAATGAAATGTAGGTTGTTACTACATTTTTTATGTCTAAAATTGAAGTCTTTCCACTGTAAATTATTTATGGAGTTTGGGAATGTTGAATATATACCACAAATATAATTTGCTAAATTGTTAGGAAGTACTGATAACTATACACCACACACACTAAAAATCCTAATTTGACTCAATTGAGTGAAGGAAGATTTCACTTTGAAGGCAGTGAGGAAGACATGGAAGAATTGTTTTTGAGGAAAATATTCTTTGAGTTTGTCATAATGTAGAGCGTGCTCTCTCTGATAAAACCTTCTATGGTGATGGAAATGTTCTGTATCTGCACTGTCTAATGTGGAAGCTGCTAACTACATGTGGCTGTTGAACACTTGAAATGTGGCTAGTGTATTGAGGAACTGAATTTTTATTTAATTCATTTTAATTCAATAAATTTAAACTTAATTTGGCTGTGGCTACCATATTGGACAATGCGGCTCTAGAGATTTTATGTCTGAGTGATTAGGATAACATGCCACCAGTACAGTGAACACTTTAAAAGGTAGATATTTACAGAATCTCTCATAGACCTTTTTTCTTCTTTTCTTTTTTCCTATTTGAACTTGTTTTGTTAGTTGGTAAGTATAACATTTGAATTTACAAAGCATTGTCATTGTGAACCATCATCCTAACTCATTGCATGCCCAATTATATTTCATAATAAACACCTTTATTCCTCTCTCTCTGCTCCTCAGTTAACACCTATAAAATTCTGCACTTGTGTCTCTCATATCTGTTATCTATCTTCTCTTTTGCTCTCTCACTTCTGCTTGCTACTCCATTTCTTCATTCACAACAAAGAAAGAAATGCAGTGATAGTTCTCTTCCTCCCAAAACCTCCGCTAGAAAACATTGGCCATCTCAAGGTAAACAGCAGTGGGAGGGCCTCTCATGATGGCCGGGAATGATATGCATAACCAGAAAAGCATGAGCTCTTCACTTTCCTTCTGCCATCCATCTGCTGTGCTTCCCTAAAGGGGGCCATGGATTCATATTCTCCCATAAATTTTCCAGTATGGGTCTGCTATGAACCAATTCAGATCTTCAGGAAGATTAATGGTGAACAGAAATATGTTTCCTTCTCCTTGTATTTTGAAGGCCAGTCTTATTTCAATTAGAAAATAATGCTGGAAAAGTTACTTTGAGAAGAAGGGCAATTGACCTGGATTATGAGTGACAGAATATTTTTCCTTGGAAACATATATATTTTCTTAAATATAACTCGAACATTTGGTCTTAAAAACATTTTGAAGGCTGGGTGTGGTGGCTCATGCCTGTAATCCCAGCACTTTGGGAGGCCCAGGCAGGCGGATCATGAGGTCAGGAGATTGAGACCATCCTGGCCAACATGGTGAAACCCCATCTCTACTGAAATACAAAAAAATTAGCCGGCCATGGTGGTGCACACCTGTAGTCCCAGCTACTCAGGAGGCTGAGGCAGGGGAATCACTTGACCCCGGGAGGCGGAGATTGCAGTGAGCCAAGATTGCACCACTGCACTGCAGTCTGGCGACAGAGTGAGACTCCCGTCTTTAAAAAAAAAAAAAAAAAATTGAAGTGTTCTACAAAGACATATTCTTAATTGCTTAAGACATCTCAATAGGATCTTCACCCCTTATTGAACTTTCTGTTTTTCTTTATAAACATCAGTAACTTCAGTTTAAGCACAAACATTTCATATATGTGAAAGTGCTAGCATATTTCCTAGTTTGACGTATCAATGAGGTGCTACATTTGCTAACAAATATGCCAAAAGTCTCCCTGTAAAGTAAGGACATGTATGTATACAGTTAACCTTGCAACCTGTGTGGTGTTTTTGTTTGTAAAACACATAAAGAAAATTTTCATGTACTTAAGACCCATAAAATCTGGATTAAAATGCCTTAAAATATCCAGAATTTCTTGTTCTTATTCTGTTTTCAGATTTTTTTTTCTGAAGGACTTCTATTTTTAATGTGATTTTAATCAATCATTTTGTTTAGGAAATATTTGAGAGCCTACAATGTACAAGGTTCTGTAGTATTGCTGCATATTAGAGAATGATAATTTATAGAAATAAAGTACAGAGATGAAAAACTACTTTATAAATGACACAAAGAACTTTCCTATTTGATTTTGTTTTACTTCTAAAATTGTATATCTACTAATTCTACTGGTTACCTGCTTGCTTATGATTGAATAAGATACCTGCACAAGTTTTTAAGTTAATGAAAACAAAAGCATTGTTTATCTCTTTTAAATTAAGACATCTTGGGGGAGTCAGTTTGCCTTTTTTTAACTGACATTCAGATGAGAATTCTTGTCCTCCCCTCATACACAAATTTATCTTGCTCCTTCTTAAAGCCATATTTAAATACCTAGCATGTATATGATCTTATATTGCTGAGTTCCTTTTTTTGTTTTGTTTTGTTTATAAGGGCATCTAGTGAAACTGACTTCCTTTTTGAAACCCGTGGTTCCAAAAGTGTTTGGAACTGTTTGGTGCTGTTTTTCAAGTTTGAGTAGTGAAGTCCCTTTTCTTGGTTGTACCCTGAATCCTAGAGATAGGAATTGGTCCTTCTCACCTGCTTCTTGACCCCTTCCCTGCATGCTAATGGTGCTTTGGATCCTTGTTCTTTCTGGCTCAAAGATTTTGCTTCCCACTGCTTTTTCCAGGGTTCTCGCCCTGGGAATGATGATTGGCGCTTTCTTGCTAATATAATGACATGAGCCAGCAGATTGCTGGGTTTTAAATACATTAGTAGGCTATTGTAACAAGCAAGTTTGGGGCTTGCTTTTTCCCTCAAAAGACCTTATTAAGGGATGGGATCCTTGCTGCAGATTAGTAGCAGAAAGATTACTTCTCAGGGGATGAGAGGCTGGATAACTGTAGTAATGCTCTTGCTGTTTCCTACAGGCTCCTACCCAGAGATTCTACCCAGTGAAACTCCCACAGCAACGCAGGTAGATGGGGCTGACCTGGCCTCTCCAATGTCTCCTCGAACTAGCAAAAGCCGCATGTCCATGAAGTTGCGTCGTTCCTCTGGCTCAGCCAATAAATCCTAAGGAGACAGCCCAACAGTGATCAGCAGTAGCCACCTTAGCACGAACATAGGGTTAACCCTTTCAGGCCTTCGTGTCTGCCATAACATGCATGTTTCTTCCTGTACATTTATCTGAGAAAACACTGGATTTAAATAATTTTAAATAATTTGTAGCTTAATATTAAAGATTTGGGTTATTTATTGTTTCATTTTTTTCCCACAGTCCAAGCTGCCATGTTTTGAGGGCAGGGGGGAGTTTTGTTCTATACCCTTTACCTTCCTGATAATTATGTCTAAGTAGTTTTATCTTTAATTTCATGGTTAACTTTGAGCCAAAATACAATTGGACAACTAGTCTCATTATTTATTGTGCCCCATTGCAACTTTATGGTTCAATAAATATATAATTTTTTACAAATGTAAAATTTTAAATTTAAGCATTTGTAAAGTTCCAGCAAAAGATGTACCTGTTAATACACAGAATGTGTACAGATTATTTATGTTATGACAATAAAACACTCAAAATAAATGGTCTTTAGCATCTCAAATTCCAACTGAAATCATTTTAGTGTTAACTTTTCCTCCCAAAGCAATGTCTCATTTCTTGGCTGTGCAGGTGATGCCATGTTATATCCAATAATTAGAAAAATCACTGTGCTGAACTTTGATTTATGTTTAGCTTCCAAGTATTTTTCTAATGTTTTGCATTTCAAGTGGTATCACTGTTAAATGCCATTTGTTTTCAGATTGTGGCCTTTCATTATTGGCTGCTAGGTCCTGGTGTATCTATGTTCTTTTTTAAGCACCAAAAAGAAGATAGGGAAGAAAAGAAGGAAAATTTTCTGATGTAAGTATGTTGTTCAAATTATGAGTATTATTTTAAAAAAAGGAAAAAGGAACATGACCCAGGAGTCTAAGTTAAATCTAATATTGTTAATACTGAACTTGCAGGTGCAGGTTGGTATACATTCCACCCTCTAGAAGTATTTTCTTACAGTAGATAAGCTGCTCACATTTTATTTTGAATGGGCATCTCCTGAGGAAATGTAGCATGACATTGGTACTAACTGCATGTGTAAATACATCATACTGGCAAACCGTAAAATATAAATTATGTATCATCATTCATGTAGTATCTATAATTTGTAACAGTGGGGGGGAAGGTGACATGGTATTTAATAATACAATAAAAATATTCTTATCACTTCCTATCCATGAGTGTTGATGTGTCTTCTATGTTTCATATATTTTCAGTAAGTAGGGCTATATGAGTAGTGAGGAGATTTAAAGCATGAACCTAGATTATCTTAGCTAATCATGAAAAATGAACTTGAATTCCCTTTTCAAGATACATTCCAACTTATTTCTCGGTGATCCTACCACAGTAATTAAAAACACAGGAAATTTTACATCTTCATAAAGGCTGGCCAGAAACTTCACCCAATGCGGTTGGTTAGATTGTTAGTTTATCTCAGCTTCATGTTTTTGTTTTTTGAGACGGAGTTGTGCTCTGTCACCCAGGCTGGAGTGCAGTGGAGTGATCTCAGCTCACTGCAACCTCCACCTCCCAGGTTCAAGCAGTTCTTCTACCTCAGCCTCCTGAGTAGCTGGAACTATAGGCATGTGCCACAATGCCCAGCTAATTTTTCGTTTTTTGTTTTTTGTTTTTTTAGTAGAAATGGGGTTTCACTGTGTTAGCCAGGATGGTCTCGATCTCCTGACCTTGTGATCTGCCCATCTCCGCCTCCCAAAGTGCTGGGATTACAGCTTCATGTTTTTTTGATTCTTAAATTTTACTTTGTTTTATAATATACTTTCAGCAATAAAACTTTGCACTGACAAGTTTTCTAAGACAACCTTTCAGAACTTCTGTGCACTCAATTTTTTGTTTTCTTACAAATGAAAACTAAAAGTCCTATGTAAGCTGATGTAGAAGATAAACAAATGAATAGAGTCCTTGGGAAGAAGATTGAACAATATAAACAATTTCCTACAGCCAAGGTAAAGAATTACAAAAAGGAAAATCAGAGTAACTGCATACATGTTTCTAAAGTGCTATAAAAAAATTAATGGATTGATGATACATAACAATATGGAGCAAAAATACAAACCTGAAATAGTGAAATTAATTAGCACCATTAAAATACTTTTTTTCATCTTCAGGTAACATTGTTCACTAGTTTGAAATATATATACATACTTAAAATATACTTTCTGTTGACATTTCTTGGGGGGGATGTCTTTTTTAGATTTAAAGACTAGTGCATATTCCTTGCCTTTTGGAGCTCAGTCTTTGCAGCCATACTTCAAAGGAAAATTTTTCATTGCATTCCTGCACCATTACATTCATTTGCAAAATATTTCCATCCTTGTATTCTGTCCAAATGGGTCACTAACATTCTAAAACAGGATACCGACATTGAGTAGATAAGAAATGTGGCTTTGAAAATAGGTGGTGTTCAACAGGATTCTTAAGACAAACACAGAACACAACAAAAGCGCAGACTATGTACATTTATTTGGTGGTAAGCATCTTACAAATATGGGCTTTCTGTCAAGCAGTGCTCAGCCAGTGTCCCAACTCTGGCTATTAAGGAATTAGTACAGAATGTACACTGAAATGGTTTTTTTAAAAAAAAAAAATCAAAAACAAGTTGCTGCTGAAAAGAAAATACTGAATATTGAGCAAATTGCCATTCAGTTCCTTAGTGGATTATAGGTGTTAACATCTTCCTTAAGCTGTACATATTTTCATAATGAATACACAGTATGAGATTTACAGCAGAAGCATCAAACAATTTGGGTGAAACCCCATTAAAACAGTCAAACTTGAGGAAACGACTTCTGTATTTCCAAAAAGCCATTTAAAGAAAGGTTTGAAGTAGCTCTTCCTGAATACTGCACACAAAATAGCTGAGGGTGAGAATTATAGGGGGTGTCTCAACTCCAGTAAAGTAGCATCCTCCCCACCTCCAAACACCAACTTAAGAATGGACATGTACATATAATTGGGCAAAGGAGAGTTTACAGGGGAGATCCCCACGCACCCCAAAAGCAGCAAACATCCTCTTACATTTTCTGCCAGGTCTTGAATCTCCTTAAGTTTGGCACCAATCACATAACTTTTAATTCACAGAGTATACAGTGCAAAATATCTGATCCTATTGAGACAGAAGCTGCATAGGCGCCTGTGATGACAAGAGGAAAAAAACATTGGTGACTCCCAAAGGGTAGCCAGAACCCTTTGTGGACATTGAGATATGCACGCATTCACTGCGACTTTCCATAGGAATTACAAATCTTATAGGATTCGTTAGGGCCTCCAGAGTTTTAAGGGGGGAAAATCCTATTTTAGTGGGGAAAGTGAGAAGGATTTAAAGCTGACAGTCTTTGATCTCAAGGTTTGTACCATATACATACCTGCTCTAGAAGGGGATATTACATTCACTGTCCGCTCCTCTGGTAGAACATTGACTACTGGGAGAATTTTAGGAGGGAGAAACATAGGAAGGAATGAAAGTAAACTTGCAAGTTGAAGAAAGCCCCACAGAAATTCCCATGATCTGTTTCCTCTAAGGCCAACCTCGAAATCATCCTGTCTCTCGTCCCTCAGCAGCCAGGCCGCAGTGGCATCTGCAGCAGCAGCACTTGCCGGCTTTCTGAGGGGTGGCACTTATTGATGTGCCGGGTCAGCCCCGGAGAACTAAAAAAAGTGGACGGGCAGTGCTTGCACGAGAAAATTTGCTGGGCACTCCCGTCAGATGGCCCGCTAGGGCCCGGCGTTTCGGAAGGAGCCCCCGCCAGAGCGGGCAGGAGCAGCTCCTCGCGGACAGCATGCCACAGCCGGTGCTTCTCCCTGATATCTGCGGTAGGGAAGTGCGCTCCGCACAACGGGCAAGCGAAGGCAAGTGGGGCACCGCGTTCGGAGCCAAAGCCTGGCGCTAGCGCACGGACCGAGCCCGCCTCGTGAGTGCTCAGATGCTTGCGCAGATAGGCTTGGCGACGAAACTTTTTGTGGCAATATGGGCACACGAAAATTTCGGATCCCCCGCCACCACTGGTACTGCCCGGCACAGGCACCCGGCGCCCCAACACCCCCTCCATGTAGGGGCCCTGTGGCAGCGGTGGCTCTGGATGCGTCAGCACCTGGAGGCCCTGCCTCGGGGCGCTGTCCGGGTGCTGATCCGCCCCGGAGCTGTCCCTGGCCTGCGGGTGCTGATCCGCAGTCCGCTCTATCCGGCTGTTCTCCTTTCCCTCCGCCAGAAAAGATGCAATGGCCCCGGCGTCCCGGGAGGCCGAAGACGACGAAGAAGGCGGCTTCCCGTCGGCGGAGGAGACTGTGGCGGCGTTCGCAGCCGCGGGACGCGGCTTATGCCAGCGGCGATGGGAGGCCAGGTTCGCAGGACAGCTGAACACCTTGTCGCACTCAGGGCAACGGTACTCTACGCGCACGATGCGGGAGCAGCGGTGCTGGGCTAGCGCGAAGGGGTCTGCGTACTGCTCCTTGCACAGCTGGCAGATGAACTCGCCCAGGGGCGTGCGGCTGCCCCCCAAGCCCCGAGACGGCGCTCCGGGCTCCTCCTCCTTGATCTTCAGGCCCAGGACAGGGGATGTGGTCACCTCATCGGCAAAGCTCAACTTCCTCATGGCCTTTGGCTTCTTGATTCCCGCGGCTGCGGGTCCAGACGCGCAGCCCGTGGGTGCCTTGGCGCGGCGCTCGCCGCCAGCCGCCCGTTTCAGACTCTGCAGGGCGGTCGAGAGGGGCACAGGGTCCGGCTGAAGCGCGGGCTCTGGGAACGGCGCCCGGAGCGGCAGCAGGAACTGCTCCCCCGAGGTCGGTGCGGCTGCTGGCGCCACGGAGCAGGAGAAAGTGGCCACGGCGGCGGCGCCCCCGGGGAAGGACTCGGCGGAGACGGGGGAGCT
>NW_012113030.1:722071-731079 GCF_000951035.1 Colobus angolensis palliatus | reverse complement strand
CACTCCCCTACTCGACAGCCTCCGCGGAGCGTCCCACTGGGGAGCCAGGCGAAAAGGCCATCTCACGACGCCCTCCGCTTGGGCCGGGACCCGGGCGTGTGGCTGAAAAGCTCCCGCCCTGCGCCGGACGGCCGAGCGGAAGGGGCGGTGGGCAGAGGGTGTGGCGCAGACCACTGGGTGGGTGTCCGCGAGGGAACCAGTGCACGTCCTTTGCGGGTATGGAGCTAATGAGAAGTGCGACCGAGCGGCCGAGCAGCTGACTCCACCGCCCTGTGGCTGCTCTTGGCGGCGGGAGCATGTCCGCCCGCCTGTATCGATCGGGCCCGCGCGCAGCGGCGACACTCGAGAGTTCATCTCCGCAGAAGGGCTCTCAGCGCGGGAGAGCGTGCCTGCCCGCCGCCAGCCTCCGAGTCGGGACGCCCGAGCGCGGCTGGGTCCTGGGCCTCCGCGCTCTTAAGTGCTTCTCCTCGATGTGAGCAGGAGTAGGGAGAGGAAGGGAGGATCTCATTTTCCACTGTCCTCACATAAAGTGGTTTCTCTGTTCACACTTTCCACTTGTACTACCCAGAGTATGACTTAATGCCTAACCGGCCTGTTTAGCATGGAGTAGATTGAGTGAGAAATGCCAGGGGAATCAGCATTACAGCTGCTTCCCCGTACACCACAAGTGATACTTTGCAAAAGGTGTGCTGTAGAGCAAACTCAACAGATTTTGATCTGGCATCCTGCAGTGCTCCCGCCACAATTTTGAGAACTAGAAGAGGTTTGAAAGTGTTTAGTAGTAATTGAACTAGGCAACAATTAGACCGTCTATGACGGATGTAAAGTGCCAAGATCCTTAATATAGATAAATAAAGTGTCAGAACAGGAAGGGGAACGAACTATGTGCTCAAGTCTCCTTACTAAACCAAATTGGAGAAAAAGACTGACAGAGGTGTTTTAAAAGTACACGATAGCATAACAGATGTAGTCATCAATAAAACACATTGTCTTTCTTCAGTGAATGAAGTATTTTTACAAGGAGAACATTATTTTGGGAAAGATTTGGAAGTAATTATATATTAATCATTGACTATGTTGTAGGCATTCTGCTTAGGTAACCTCTAATCTTCATACACACACAAACCAGAAAGGAGATATTATTACTCTCTTTTTTCAATGTAGTGATTGAGCCATTTGGTTAGATAATGGGTAAAAGCCAAGCAGAGCTCAGATTCAAACTTGTCCTGACTAATTCCAAAGTCCAGACTCTTTCCTCTACACCAATGGCTTCAAACTATTTTTTTTCTTAATCACATCCCACAATAATAAATGTGTTCTGTAGTATATACACACATGTAACTGAAACAAAAGTCTCACAAAATAATACTGTGGGTCCTAATCTATTTGTTAATTATGAAATCATACATTGAAATGATTACAGTGCATTCTCATATTTTTCATTCTATTGTGTTTTGTTTTTTAAAAATACCAGTCATAGAAAATACATTGATTTTGTAATTTACAAATGGATTAGGACCCACAATTTGAAAAACACTCATTATATTGTCTCTCATTAAATAGGATGAAATCATACAAAATTAAATAAACCTGATACTGTATAATCACAATTAATATCTGAACCACTGTTTAAAATATTTGAGTCCTTTAGCAGTGTTGGTAAACTTAGTTTCCCAAACTGGTAATTTCTGACATGTCAGCTTATGTATGACTTCTAACTCAAATTCTCAATTCTCCTTTCCTCCTCACGATCCATACATATTATGTGGTGTGGAAAAATCTGATGTAATAATTTTAATACTTTAAGATAACCCCTTTTCTAGAGAGAGAAGGGACTCTTCCCCAGAGGCATAGTACTTTGTAAGAATTGCTGTCAGATACTTTCTACCAGATCCAATAGTTCCAATAGCTCTCTCCTTCCCTTCCAAAGTATCATCTGATAACAGCCTTTCTGGAAATCGTTGTAACAATTTACATCAGAAGCTTTAAAAAGTATGTATACATTTAATCTACCAATTCCTCCTTTAATAAGTCATCGAAAAGAAGAGTGAAGATTTATGCACAAAGTTGTTTATCACAGTGTTATTTGTAATTGTAAATAATCAGAAACCATCTTGAGTAAACTATGGTATAGTCATGTTATAGATGATTATGTAGCTATAAAAATGTAATGATAGAGACAAACATATATACCATAACTAAGCAAAAACAGCAGGCAACAAAATTGCTTATACAATAAAGAGCTCGGTTATGAAAAAAACAAAATGCATAAGACAGTGAAAGGAAATATGCCAAAATGTTGTTGGGATTGCCTCTAGTAAGTAGGAATTGAAATAGTCTTTTTTTAACTTTTTTGTTAAAATATTTTGCAATAATCATATATTACTCTGATAATCAGAAAAAAAATTGCAAAACTGCCTTAAATCCTTTCTGGAGTTAAATGTGGTACCCTTCCCCTAGGATACTAGCACACTGCAACATCAAATGGAGAACTGTACAGATAAGTAGCATTCTCCAGGGCCATCTATTTGAAATCTGGCCCTAGAAGAGAGGTGACAAGCCTCAGCCATGCCACAGGCCTTCTAGTTGAAGAACACTTTTGGGAAAAGACTAAGGGTTAAAAGATAGAAAGGATTAAAATGTGGGGAAGGGGAATAATTTAAATGCATAATCCCCCCTTGGGTACAAACTTACATGATCCTTCAAGATACAAACACTCTTTCTGTAGTTTCTCACTTAAAAATTATGATAAATAGGGTAGTGCCAAGGCAAGATTATAAAATCTTTGTTTTATTTAATACCTACATCCTTTCTCTTCACAAAAACGTTAAACATTTAAGACCTTCCTCTGCTCTCAGTTATACTTTGGTAAAAACTCATACACACTGGATTATCTCTCAAGCTATTTACATTTTATGCTGTCTCTCTCTAATTGTGGGATACATTTAATTTAAATTCAGAAATTTTGAGATAATATATATCAGAACATTTTTTGAAGAGAGAGGAGACTTCTTGCCCTGAAATCAGTGTGTATAAGACAGGCTCAGAGGACTAACCTGCTTTTTATCACTTGAATATCTGGGAGATTACTCAAAAGGAACTTTATTTCTTCTGTTTCTCTGCCCCTCACCTCCACTTAAACATGTCCCTGTAAAAGGTTAACACCAGCTGCAGCTACTAGAGGCCCATTGTCCCCAGGAACTTGAAAGTCAAACAGTCTCTCACAAATCTAAAACCAAACTCTTGATTTCCTCTCCTAAACTTAATCCCCATCTCAGTTTTCCTCATCCCAGTAAATGGCACCTTCATTCAATTAGCTGTCTCAGCCAAAACCCAAAGACTTTGGGTTAAAGCTAAACACCCCATATTCAATTCATTAGCAGTTCTTATCAGCTCTATCTTCAAAGCATTTCCTGAATCTGAATCTTCTCAAATTCTCTACCACCGTTACTCTATTTGGTCTCTTGCTTCCATCCTTGCCTCCTTATAGTGTATACTTTATTCAGCAGCAAGATGCATCCTATTAGAATATAAGTCTGATTCTTTCACTTATCTCTTCAGAATCTTCAAGTGGCTTGCCAACACATTTAGAATAAAATCCAAAGCTCTGCTTGGTCCCTGGATATTCTTAAACCACATCTCCCACTACTCTTTTCGTCATTCAGTCTGCTCCATCTAAGTGGACTTCTTATTTTCCTCAAACATGACAAGCACACTTCCACCTCAAGGCTGTTTATTCTGCCAGAATGTTTTTTCTTCAGATATGCTCACATCTTGTTTCTTAACTTCATTTGTGGATCTTTACTCAAATAATACCACCTGAGAAAGATCTTCCCTGACCACCCAAACTAAAATAGCAGCTCTAACCCACCATACCCTTCATCATTTTCTTTTTTTTCTCTTCTGCCCAAAGGATACCTTCATCATTTTCTGTCCCTTTACTTTTCTTCATAGCATTTATCACTATTTGCCACTATATTATGTATTTGTTAATTGTCTATTGTCTCTATAAAATCCAGGATGGCAGATTCTTTGTTTTGTTCTCAGCTTCATTTTCATCTGGTATCTAGATCAATGCCTGACATATGTAAATGAACTGATGTCTAAAATCATGAGCTACCAGGTTCAAAAAAAGGCATCACAGTTTCTTGTTACTGAAACCCACAGGCCTGAAGCTCACCCTGCCTGAGTACAAAAGAAAGCATACAAAGTCGTAAGGAGTTCTAGATCCTAGGCATATGGGAATCAGTCCAGACAAATGAAAGGAATAGGAAAGTCTTTCTTGTGTCATATGCCCTTGGAATTCTTTCTTCCCACCTCAGCCACTTGACCCATGGCTTAGATCACTGCCATTTTCTTCCTCTGAAGCCATTACCTATAGGGAAAATAAACCTCAATTGATGACAGGAGTCTCTTATTTTAAGCTGTTTAGTACCCAGGATGCTAGAAGAATGGGAGCAGAAAGAAGCTGGTCAGCTACTTAGTAGGAAAGACAAGACTGGCAAGAGAAAACTGCATGTTTAGGAAACAAGGAATTTTAGGCAAAAATAAGATACACAGGATAGGATCCAGTTTATTGAGAAGTTCAATCTAGGACATTTAGAGGGAGGTTGTATAGGGTAGTTAGTTGATGGCACAGGCTTTAAAGTGAGACAGTTTGAGTTCAGTAGAGGTCCAGCTCCACTACTAGCTGTTTAATCTTAAGCAATTTATTTAGCCTTTTTAACCCTCAGTTTCCTCATCACAAATTGTGTACATAAAATACTTATCACAGTGCATGGCACATAGTGAGTCTTAAATGAAAAGAGGGTATTATTAAGTGTCTAAGGTGAAGGAACACTGTTGACACTAATGGCAACTCAATTCTACAGAAATACAGTAATTTCTTGTGTGACTGGCTTATATTTTATACCTAATTATGATACAAGACAGTAGTGGTTATGCATACCATTTAATATGCTCAAAATTAATTTTGTTTCGTGTGGTTAAAACAAAATTCACAACAGATGTAAAAGACAAAAGAAGGCAATGTAGTGTACTGGGTTATGTCTATGATTTGGAGTCAGTCAGATCTGAGTTTGAATCCTGGCTCTGCCATTTTCTTATTGTGTGACTTAAACAGGCTGTCTAACCTCACTGGCTTCAGTTTCTTATCGCATAGGCATGACAACACAGTACAGTATTCTCCATAAATGGGCCATCAGTCCGTTATTTTTGTTCTAAGAGGGTGTAAGCAGTGGAGAAGCTGAGACTGGAAAGATAAACTGGGGCAAGACTGCAAAGCCCATTATAACCACACTAAATTGAGTGCGGGTATTTTTAAGTGAAAGCTACTGATTTTTTTTAAAGCATTTAAATGATATAATCAAATATTTGCTTTGAAAAGATATCTATAACAGCTATGTTGGAGCAATGCAGCTGTGAGGCTGAGGGAAAGATGTGGAGAAGGTAAGAGAGTGGGATGAGACTTGAGGCATGGAGCTCAGCTGGACAAATATTAAAACAGTTGATAGAAGATGAAGTGGGCCTAATTATTCAAATGTTGAATAGATTTAAATAATTGACTGATACACTCTATAATTATACTTATCTATGTTTTCCTCCCTGTATTAAGCAGTAAAATAGAAAATACACATTCTAAAAACTTGAAAGCAGAGAGAATTTATAACAGCTTTCATTTGGTCATGAAAAACTGTTGAGATTGAAATTCACTTCAAGACATATAAGCAATGGGAAAATAGTGAACTTGAACTAGAAGGAAACGATTTTCAATAGCATAAGAAGTCAAATAGAAGAGGCTTTTTAATTTCTTTATGCTGGGTACATGATAGTTCTTTACTCTCAGCCATTCTCACATTCCAAATCACTAGCACTAACTCTGTCTTCTAAGACAGCTCTCTCGTCAAACTATTTTAGCCACTTCTTTGGCTCAATATGAAATTCTACTATATTGCAGACACTTAAACATTTGTCAGTGTTGTACAAAGATAGCTTCCTAATATTATTAGAGATCTGTCTATAAGAATGCTTACCTCCCTACTTCCAGCCTTAAATGAATAAGTATTTTCTGGAGCTGGCTCATTGCTAATAAAGGGTAGATTTGAATCCTAGCACTGTCGTTTACGAAAGAGGTGATCTTCGGCTGGGCGCGGTGGCTTATGCCTATAATCCCAGTGCTTTGGAAGGCCAAGGCAGGCGGATCACCTGAGGTCAGGAGTTCGAGACCAGCCTGGCCAACATGGTGAAACCCCATCTCTACAAAAAATACAAAAATTAGCCAGGCCTGGTGGCACTTGCCTGTAATCCCAGCTACCCAGGAGGCTGAGGCAGGAGAATCACTTGAACTCAGGAGGCAGAGGTTGCAGTGAGCCGAGATCGCGACACTGCACTCCAGCTTAGGTGACAGAGTGGGACTTCATCTCAAAAAAAGAAAAAAAATAGTTGGGTGAGGGGGGTGATCTTAAACTTTTTGCTCAATCTCTCTGTGTCTTAGTTTTTTCCCAAATTAGACATAATAATACCGACAAAATAGAGTGAGAGTTAAAGGAGATAAACTAGTATCCTCTACAGAGCTGGCTCTTACTAGTGCTCAATATTGGTATGTTTGCATTGCTTGTAAACTCCAAAGGGTGGAACCTATCTAACCTGCTTTTATGTACACAAATAATATGTTATATGTGTTCCAAATAAACACTTGGGAATAATGAAAATTGCTACCTGACTGGGAAGGGGAAGAGCCATGTCAATTTTTATCTATATATTTATATTTATGATTCCATTCACATGCTTGAAAAGAATGTGTATTTTGCAGTTGTACATACCAAGTTTTATAATATGCCCACCCCTCTACATATATATGGTAATTTATGTTATTTCTCTTTGTAGTCTCTCAACTTTTGCTATATAAAATCTTGAGACTTTCTCATAGTCTTTTTTTTTTTTTGAGACGGAGTCTCACTCTGTCGCCCGGGCTGGAGTGCAGTGGCCGGACCTCAGCTCACTGCAAGCTCCGCCTCCCTGGTTCACGCCATTCTCCTGCCTCAGCCTCCCGAGTAGCTGGGACTACAGGCGCCCGCCACCTCACCCGGCTCGTTTTTTGTATTTTTTAGTAGAGACGGGGTTTCACTGTGTTAGCCAGGATGGTCTCGATCTCCTGACCTTGTGATCTGCCCGTCTCGGCCTCTCGGCCTCCCAAAGTGCTGGGATTACAGGCTTGAGCCACCGCGCCCGGCAACTTTCTCATAGTCTTAAGATTCAGATGAGTGAAAAACAATATCCGTTTGGTTAATTGAAACCTCTCATAAGTATAAAGTATCCCTCTTTACCTGTAGTAATGCTTTCTGCCTTAAAGTGTTTTGTCTGATGTTTTCCTCTAGACATATCAGCTTTCTTTTCATTGGTGTTTACAAGGTATGTATTTTCCTTTTAATTTCAACCTTTCTTTATTATTATGTTTTACATGTGTCTCCTATTAATAGCAGTTGGATTTTTTTTAACAGTCAATCTTTAACTTTTAACTGAACCATTTAGTCCTTTTACATTTCTTGCTACTATATTTAGAATTAAATATGCCATTTTCCAAAGTGCTTTCGTTTGTCTCATCTGTTACATTTCTTCTTCTCTCCTTTTTGTTCTCTTTTAGATTGATATCTGATTTTTGTGTATCAAATCCTCCTCTTTACCAGTTTAAAATTATATTCTTTGTATTATTTTATTGATTACTTTTAAAATTATATTATACATTTTTAATTTATCAAAATTTAATAATATAAGGAAGTCAGAGCAGTTAAACTCCATATATTCTTTCCTGATTTATATGCTATTGTTGTGTATTTTAATTTTGTATTTTTGAAAGTCCACAAGACTAATATTATTGTTTTATACACTTAAACACTGGATTTACTTACACAATTCCATTTTCTTTGCTCTTAATTCCTTGTATCTAAGACTTTTCATGTGAGATCATTCTCCTCCTACCTGAAATACATGCTTTAAAATTTCCTTCATTGTAGATTTGATAGTGGCAAAATACGTCTCCTCTAGTGTATCTCAAATGTTGTTATTTTATGTACTGATTTTAGGTTGGTAACTGTTTTGTTTCAGCACATTGAAAATAACATTCCACTGTCTCCTCTTTCCCATTTTTACTAGTGGAAAGTCAGCTGTTAGTATATTAGCGCTCTTTTGAAAGTAATTTTCTTTTCTCTGGATTCTTTTGTTTTGTTTTGTTTTTTGTTTTTTGTTTTTGAGATGGAGTTTTGCTGTTGTCGCCCAGGCTGGAGTGCAGGGGCATCTCAGCTCACTGCAGCCTCCGCCTCCTGGGTTCAAGTGATTCTCATGCCTCAGCCTCCTGAGTAGCTGGGATTACAGGCACCTGCCACCACGCCCAGCTAATTTTTGTATTTTTAATAGAGACAGGGTTTCGCTATGTTGGCCCGGCTGGTCTTGAACTCCTGACCTCAGGTGATCCGCCTGCCTCGGCCTCCCAAAGTGCTAGGATTACACGTGTGAGCCACCACACCTGGCCTGGATTATTTTAATTTTTGTTTTTAGTTTTCAATCTTAAGAAGTTTCACTTTAGTACACTTAGGTATGAATTTCTTTTCATTTATTATGCTTTCAGTTTGTAAGACTTCTTAAAATCAGTGCTTTGAAGTAATGTCAGTTTGAAAAATCCTAAGCAGTTAACTTTCCAGATAACTGCTTCTGTTTTATCTTGTATTTTTTCCTCCTTCTAGAACCCTGGCCAAACCTATGTTAGACATTCTCACTATACCTTCTGTGTCTTTTTCCTTCTTATATGTATTTTTTTCTTTTCTTTTCTTTTCTTTTTTTCTTGCCTCTGGAATATTTCTTCTGATGTTCTTCAGGTTTACTAAATCTTGAAGTATGTCTAATGTCATATACACTTAAAATCTGTTGGATTTTATTATTAATTTATTTATTTACTTGAGACAGGGTCTCGCTTTGTCGCCAGGCTGGAGTGCAGTGGCGCAATCTCGGCTCAC
>NW_012113030.1:712648-720557 GCF_000951035.1 Colobus angolensis palliatus | reverse complement strand
TCACGCTACTGCACTCCAGCCTGGGCGACAGAGTGAGACTCCGTCTGAAAAAAATAAATAAATAAAAATGTTGTTTTGTGAAAATAAACTTGTATTTTATTATTAATGAGGCTTAAAATCTTATAATCTATTTATTGAAATTGTAATTTTACTGTTTGTAATTTAACCTATTCAAACGTTCTGTTTATTTTTCTTAGAGTTCTTTGTCTATTATATAGCTGGTACCACCAGAAAAAACCATTTCCATTATTAAAATATTAAAATACTTCCATAACATTAGCAAATAACCACTGCCTTTCTAAATCATCTTCCTCTTGACTCTGGTCAGTTATTGTAGCCTCTTCACTACCCACCTCCCCACTATCCATCAGCTAAAGGGTTAACGCCCAACATACCAATGGGTCTTTAGGGCCCTGCTCCAGCTCTGTGGCCATTATCAGTTCTGATTGGATAGTAACCATTTCATAATATTGTTAAATATTTTAACATAACCCCTGTGGATACATATTTTTCCCATTTGACAATTGACTGACTGACTGACTGGGAAAGAGTCTCACCCTGTCACCCAGGCTGGAGTGTGGTGGCACAATCATGGCTCACTGAAGTTTTGACTTCCTGGCTCAAGTGATCCTTCCATCTTAGCCTCCCCAGTAGCTGGGACCACAGGGGCAAGCCACCACACCTGGCTAATTTTAAATTTTTTTTGTAAAGATGAGGTCTCCCTATCTTGCCCAGGCTGGTGTCAAACTCCTGGGCTCAAGCGATCCTCCCACTTCCCAAAGCGCTGGGATCACAGATGTGAGCCACTGTGCCTAGCCAGTAAGACTCTAAAATGCATCAAACTGTATTCCTTTTTCCTTCCAAATTCTCTTTTCTTAGTTTTTATTTGTAATTAATTGCTTTCTCTCCCAAAATTATTACTACTACTATAGCTATTTACCTTTAAATTATCTCTCAGCTCTTAAAAATCTACAAAGGAATTTATTCGCAAACCTATATAAGCTTTTCATTGAATTTTACTATGCTTTACACATTTATCAAACTTATCTATTTTAATGCTTTTGGCAGACATCATATATTTCAAATTTTATTAATATCAGTAAAGGCCAAAATAAAGTAATAGTTCATTTAGGACAAGTAGTAAAACATTTTGAAATAATTTTTGCTTATGATATGTGTACCTCCTGAAGAAAGAGTAAGCTAATTTTTTGGACTAAGTCATTTTCATACTTGCTTACCATATTGACCTAGCTCTTTTATGGTCTTCTGCCAAAATATCAGTTAAATATTGTGATCTATTTTTTATGATTATTCTGTTTTAAATCTAATAACCACACCATTGCATTTTTATCCAGGCAATATCTTCCCAGCATTTCAATTATCTTAATCTCATGCAGACCCACATCAAAGTCTTTTACAAACATTTAGATATATTGTTTGTCCATGGAGTTTTCTTTATCCACAAACTTGTTGAGTAATTTTATAAGACCAAATAAATGAGATTTGCCTGGCATGATTTGTCTTCATAAACAAATGCTGTCCTCTGCCTATCACATTGTTATCTAAATGATTTCAGATCAATTTAGTTCCCTCTAACTTGGGCAATTGCATTCTGCCAGCCCCAAACTCCCTCTGTTTTTCAATTGGAGACATTATTTTTCCTTTCACTTAACAAAGTGTTCTGTGAAGCAAGCAGGCAAGTATCTGAACCAATAAAGCCTAGTTTCCTGAAGATTTGTATCTGATAACTAACTGAAACTATGTATTATATCAATGTCATAGTTTTAACTGGTGACATTATTACCTAAATCATTATACTGGATGTCATAAGTAGTGTTTTGTTACCTCAATAGGAAATGTAGGCCAAAACAAAGAATATTTCTTTCATATGTACTTATAGGACACACTAACACTGGATTCCATGCTACGTAGTTAGATTTACTTAAAATTGAGTTTTATATCAGAAGTTAATAATGAGATACACTGGATATGAAATTATTTCATTAGAAAAATTGTTATATATTATACTACACCAGAATGATCATTGTGCTTCATCCAAGAAAAATGATAGTTATCCTGTATTTCAAGGTAAATGAACAAAAACTCTATTTATTGCTTACTGTATCATTACACAAAATGGGTATATTTGTTGATGCTATTTCTCTTACATTTATATGAGGGCTTTTGAAGTCTGTGGCTTATTTCCATAAGTAACATTTACCTTAAACTGTATGTTAACTTTGGGAAAATCAAAAAGGTGCTAGGCTAACTAACTAACTAACAAATTTAATGGATTTACAAAGCATTATTTCCAGGAGAGATGAACAACCTACTTCTTTTTGGTGTTCCTGTGCTTTTTTTTTTTTTTGAGAGATAGGGTCTTGCTCTGTCGCCCAGGATAGAGTGCAGTGGCATGATCACAGCTCACTATAACCTTGATGATATTCTTATGTTTTAATTTCAACCAGGCTCAGCCTAAACTGACATATACAGTTTCCCCAATGTTCAACTTTTGTTATAAATGTTTAAAACAACCAAACTGGCCGGGCGCGGTGGCTCAAGCCTGTAATCCCAGCACTTTGGGAGGCCGAGGTGGGCGGATCACGAGGTCAGGAGATCGAGACCATCCTGGCTAACTCGGTGAAACCCCGTCTCTACTAAAAATACGAAAACTAGCCGGGCGAGGTGGCGGGCGCCTGTGGTCCCAGCTACTTTGGAGGCTGAGGCAGGAGAATGGCGTAAACCCGGAAGGCGGAGCTTGCAGTGAGCTGAGATCCGGCCACTGCACTCCAATCCGGGCGACAGAGTGAGACTCCGCCTCAAAAAAAAAAAAAAAAACCAACCAAACCAACCCAGATTTTAACACTCAGTTATAATACCCAGGGAATAATTTGCCCACTGGGAGAATGTATGTGTAAATTTTTTGCTTGGGAGCCATTTTGATCAGCATTTGTAGCACCAAATGCACATAGTTCACGAAACAGTAACTTGATAGAGGATACTACAAGGCAGCATAAATAGAATAAGTTTTAAAAGACTGTCATTATTTACTCACTACAAGTATCTCCTTTACTAATATAGTTACAGTTTCTCTATCCAACAATGAATGAATGAAAACCCAGGAGAAACATAAGCAGACTAGAAGAAATTATCTATAATATTAAATCATTGTATCCTCTAATCTTAACTGTTTTTGTTGGTAAATTATTTTTTTTTAATTAAGGACATGATAGCTCATAGAATAAATTATAAAATATTTCTTGTTCTTTTATTTTTTCTGCTTAAATATCAACCATGCTAATTTAGTGGAAGACCTTAAGTACAGTGTTTTGGCGGGGGTGTGTTGGAAATGATTATTAAAGAGAACAGTATTACTGTGAGAGAGCAGGTTTGAAAATCTCGGCTACATTTCCTTTACTTCCTTTATATTTCTCTGGGGACCTTACATGGGGTAATTAGAATATTAGCCTGGTTGCTATTGCCTAACAGAGTTGCCTGTCACTAATAAAACCTTTTCCTGCCTTGCTACATTGTATCTATGGTGCTTATATGTAAAGAGTGTTATACTTTACAATAAGCAGATTTCCCCAAAAGCTTAGTTGTTGTTCATGTTTTGCCAGGTAGAGGAGGTTGTTAAGAGACAGTAGAAGAGCAAAGAAGGCTAAACCAAGAGAACTTTAAAACTTTAACATTCTAA
The DNA here is from genome assembly GCF_000951035.1 of Colobus angolensis palliatus. Classification (NCBI taxonomy): domain Eukaryota; kingdom Metazoa; phylum Chordata; class Mammalia; order Primates; family Cercopithecidae; genus Colobus; species Colobus angolensis. Next base: position 716,860 of record NW_012113030.1, on the reverse strand, counting down.
ACCAAGATTTCTCATCTGAACTACAGTACACAGAAAATTACTTGACTATTTTCTCACTTCTCCCAAGGATGGCACATAACTAGTGCCATTCTAGACACACAGGAAGAAGTTCGTTTGTTATACACAATGGATTCCTTAAAGTACCAGGACTTAATTTTCCCTGAAACCAGTCAAGAAAGACTTACCACTATATTTAAACATAATTCCTTAAATAGTACATTGTAACTTCAAGATATAGTTGAAACTTATGTAAGCAGCTTTGATAATTTCTATTATTCTCATAAAATCTATTATGAATAAAGAAATTGATTTGCTCCCTGAAAAGGTTAATTATGATGAACCTTTGAAACTTGTTTAACAATTAAAGCAGCATTGTTATCTCAAATCTTTTATGGATCAAGAATTAGAGTGCTAGTTAATTAAGACAAGAGACACATGGTATATTCATTAACATTCAATTCATTTCCACTGCTTAAAAAGTCCTAACTTGCTGTCAAAATCAATAGTTTTTTCCTAGTTTGGTCAGCAGCTTATTGATAGACAACTTGACTTTTTAAAGGTTTCAACTTCAACCACTTGATTGAAAAAATATAAGAACAAGCCCAGACAACATAGTGAGACCTCATGTCTACTAAACAACAACAGCAAAAACAGCCTGGGTAAAATAGGGTGACCTCGTCTCTACAAATAATTATAATAAAAAATAAGCTGGGTATAGTGGTGCACGTCTGTGATCCCAGCTACTCAGGAGACTGAGGCACAAGGATCTCTTGAGCCTGCAAGGTTGAGACTGGAGTAAGTTGTGATCATGCCACTGCACTACAGCCTGGGTGACAAAGTGAGATCCTGTCTCAAAAAAAAAAAAAAAAAACCTGGGAAGGTGGTATGCTCCTGTAGTCCCTGCTATTCCTGAGACTGAGGCAGAAGGATAGCTTGAGCCCAGGAAATTGAGGCTGTAGTGAGCTATGGTCATGCCACTGCACTTTAGCCTGGGTGACAGAGTGAGACCCCATCTTGAAAAAAAATAGAAATATGTGAAAGAACAAATAACTATAAGCACCACGTTTTTCAATGGGAATTAAAGTCTTTACTTAAAGGAAATCAATGTGCATTAATAGGATTTTTAATAAATAAAAAACTAGGGCCAGGTACGGTGGTTCACACCTGTAATCCCAACACTTTGGGAGGCCAAGCAAGGCAGGCAGATTGCTTGAGGCCAGGAGTTTGAGACCAGCCTGGGCAACGTGGTGAAACCCCATCTCTACTGAAAGTGCAAAAAAGTATCTGGGTATACTGGCACATGCCTGTGGTTCAAGCTACTCAGGGGGCTGAGGTGGGAAAATCACCTGAGCCCCAAAAGTCCAAGCTGCAGTGAGTTGTGATCAGGCCACTGCACTCCGGCCTGGGTGATGGGAGCAAGACCCTGTCTAAATAAGTAAATAAGAAACTAGGACTATAATATTTATTCTTATTGAGCTATTATATCTATCTTCCCTGGGCAGAACCCCCTAAAGAAAGTAACAACAAAAGAGAACACAGAAAAGCGGTAGATAAAAAGGCAAGTTGGGGGAAGAAAAAGAAATCTGTGAATGAATAACATAGTGGACCTAAAACATATTAGATATCCATTAGTGTATTTCAAGAGTCTACACAATGCCCCGTAAATATTTAATATTTCAAATAAGGGTGTGTTTGTGTGTGTGTGTGTGTGTAGGGTACAACTACGAACATATATTGGACAATTATGTGAGAAAGCCTCATCATGACCATTTTCACTGAACAACTTCACCATAAGTGGAGGATTTTCTGAAACTGAAATTGCTATTTGCACGACATGGTGCATTGAAGCAATTCAAGGTTTTCATTCCACTTCACTGGAAATGAAGATTCACTATATTAACGTTCTCTAGACACTTATGTGGTGTGAAATTATGCCCCTCAATTACAAATTCTTCCAGCCTTCTCTCTCTTTGCTTCTCTATTTTCAAGTTTCATTTCAAATACTCCACAAAATATTTGGCCTTACTTGGCATAAAAGAAGCAAACCTCTGTGCCTTCTTTTTCCTACCTTTATATGGAGATAATAACACTTGCCTCACTCATAAAGATATTGTGAGGCATAATCTTTTGTAAATTACTTTAGAAACCTTAGATGTGAGGGTTAATGGAAGTTAAAACTATATTGTCATCTATTCTTCTAGTTCCTTTCAAATTGGCCATTTTCTTTTTTGTTTTGTTGCTATCGTTTGGATGTTAAGAAGAAATATTATGCTATTGAATGTTGAAATTTAGTTTTATTTCCTTCAACTTCTTCTATTTTTATTTCTTTGTGAGCCCCTTTTGGTTTCACTACCATAAAATCATTGCTTCCATGAACTGAGTCAAGTATGACCTGTCTTATAGCTAACACACCTGGATATAGTCTAATCTTACAACCAAGGAGCCTCCCAAATACTAATTCATAATGTAAGACTTCATGAAGGCATTATTGGACACTATTGCCACTATCTGCCACTCTGTGACCTTATATTATCTCTCATTAAATTGTGAACACCCTTGAGAGAAGTGACTGGGTCTGTCCACAAAGTACCTAGCACAATGTTGTTGGTTTTTTGGATTTTTTTTTTTTTTTTTTTTTTTTGAGATGGAGTCTTTTTCTGTCACCCAGGCTGGAGTGTAGTAGTGTGACCTCAGCTCACTGCTACCTCCGCCTCCCAGGTTCAAGCAATTCCCTGCCTCAGCCTCCCTAGTAGCTGGGATTACAGGGCCCACCACCACACTTGGCTAATTTTTGTATTTTTAGTAGAGACGAGGTTTCGCTATCTTGGCCAGGCTGGTCTGGAACTCCTGATCTTGTGATCCACCCGCCTTGGCCTCCCAAAGTGCTGGAATTACAGGTGTGAGCCACTGCACCTGGCCAACACAATGTTTTACGTATAGTAAGTATTCAATACATGATTCAAAGTAATTAAATAAAGCTAAATATGCTTCCTAAGATAGCTGTACTGCTGAAATCATTGGAGCCAAATTGAACTGAGCCTAAAGATGCTGCTGCCCATTATTTCCAAATTTAAAGTAATTTCAATATTGAGAATTGCCTGACAAGGCCCTAGAAGTTAATCTGGATCATTTTTATTATCTGCAAGCCAACTCTTGACTGAACCCTTCTCTCTGGAGCTGCTAATAGAGGATTCCATTGTAAGATTTAAAGATATGAGCTCCTTTGCTATTATACAACTATTTCTTCAGAAAGTTACTCTTAGAATGCATCAAAGTACATAATGAAAGCACACAATTCAAATTAAATAAAGGAATACACAAAGTATGCAATAAAAGGATGATGTTGAGTAAATTAGTTAGCTAACGAGGCCTTAAAGCTAGACAGATCCAGCTGGCTCGGCAGCTTGCTAGCTGTTACATGAAGTGATTTATTTAACCTTTCTGAGCCTCTATATCCTCATCCTTAAAGAAAAACTCCCTTGGAAAGTTGTGAAGATCATTTACTGTAAATAATACTACACATGCCTGGCCCAATGTATATAATACCTCAATAAAAGGTATTATTATTATTATTATTAGAAAACACATGGAAATTTTTGAAAATGAACAACTGAAGAGTTGCGTTAACCAAAATAAAGATGAAACACTACTGAAAATAGCCCTAGGGAAAGCCTAATAGATTGAGCAACAAGGACTTTTCATTGCCTAGGCAGGAAATGACAACTTTCTCTATCCTATCTCACTCTTGAGGGTGAAACCTTTGGTAGAAGAATTATAAATCAAGAATAATAAAACCACTGAGTTTGAAATAAAATGCCTTCCACTTTTGTCATAGAGATGCTCTTTGGGAAAGAGGATCTCTAGATATCACAAGTCCTTGGATTATCTAGCCAGTTTAAATAAGAGTGCAATTGAGGCAAACATTTGAGCTGATTACAAAATTCCCACCTTATTCCTGTAGGTTCTATGTAGGAATTAGTACTAAATGATACACTCTACACTGGAGTAATGTTTCCTTTTAGAAATCTGGAAAAACGGGCAGTCCTTAGACATAGATAAAAGGATGCATAGTAACTCTGCCTCTTCACCCTGAGATTCTCTTTAAAAAATAATTGGGCCGGGTGTGGTGGCTCACGCCTGTAATCCCAGCACTTTGGGAGGCTGAGGCGGGCAGATCATGAGGTCAGGAGATCGAGACCATCCTGGCTAACA
>NW_012113030.1:694513-708622 GCF_000951035.1 Colobus angolensis palliatus | reverse complement strand
CCTGTAGTCCCAGCTACTCAGGAGGCTGAGGCAGGAGAATGGCATGAACCTGGGAGATTTTATGAGATTTTATTGAGGCCAGGAGTTTGAGACCAGCCTGGGCAACATGGTAAAACCCCATCTCTACTGAAAGTACAAAAAGCAGTACTAAAAATATAAAAATTAGCCGGGTGTGATGGTGCACGCCTGTAGTCCCAGCTACTCAGGAGGCTGAGGCAGAAGGATCACTTGAACCTGGGAGGTGGAGGCTGCAGTGAGCAGAGACTGTGCCACTGCACTCTCAACTTGCTCCACCACCTTCTCTACCAACTACCGGTCCCTGGGCAACAGAGTAAGACTACATCTCAAAAAAAAAAAAAAAGCTGGGTGTGATGGCTGACACCTGTAATCCCAGCTACTTGGGAGGCTGAGGCAGGAGGCTCACTTAAGGTCAGGAATTCAAGACCAACCTGAGGAACATAATGAGACCCACCCATCTCTGGGGGAAAAAAAAGAATGGAAAGGAAAAAAGAGAATATATATTATATGGAAAATTAAGTAAAATATAAATTTTATATTTTATTAATTATAAAATAATTATTTAATATATGAAATATAAAAGGATACATATATCCATTATCTCAGGGGTCCCCAACCCCAGGGCCATGGACCCAGGCCGCACAGCAGGAATTGTCAGGCAAGCGAGCATTACCACCTGAGCTCTGTATCCTATCAGATCAGCAGCGGCATTAAATTCACATAGGAGCACGAACCCTGTTGTGAACTGCACCTGTGAGAGATCTAGGTTGGTGCTCCTTATGAGAATCTAATGCCTGATGATCTCAGGTGGAACAGTTTCATCTCAAAACCATTCCCACCCCTACCCCTGTCCATGGAAAAATTGTCTTCTATGGCCTTGTGCCAAAAAAGTTGGAGACCATGCTTTATCTTTTTTATTTTATCCAGAAAGCTGTAAATAGCATTTGTTGTAATATATTAGAAGACTTATAATACTATTAATATTATCTAGAAAATGTACTTTATAGCCTTTCTTTCTATAGAATATTATGGGAAAATCAGTGAGATAATTAATAAGGAAAAAGTGGAAATATTCATGGAATAGGCAGAAACAACTATTAAGAATAGCATTTTAATTCCTGGCATGAGGTTTTAAAGCCCAACATACAAATTTAATTCCTCTTTTAGTACAGTGTTTTTAGTATAGTAACACCTTATGACTGAAGAACTGTGTACCTCAAAGTCAATGAAATTGAGGTTCAAAGATATTTCAAGCCATTCAAAATATGAAGGCACCCAGTGACTGTAAATTACTAAACTTCTGACAATCTCTCTCTTTTCCTGACATGTGATTAAAGTTTTATCATATATGGCTATTAATTATTGTTTTGAGCATGGGCTCTGAATTTCACTGAGTTCACCAGCTCTAGACACTTACAAATATGTTTTGCTATAAATTACTGGCACTGTTTCTGTTGATATTCAGCATAATCAAACATTTGTAAGCATGCTGTCTTTTCAATCTGTTCAGCTGATGCACTTTACCTGATCTTTCATTAAAGTAATCAAAACACTTGCTGTGTCGCATCTAATGAATGTTGCATGTATGATTAAGTGCTTTCATTCATATTGCAAGTTTGATTTAATGTAATCTGCCTTTCAGACAGCCATTAGCCTAGCTCCTACATGAATTCGATTAATTGGCTGAATTCTTCCAGATGTCCATTAAGCATTACAGGAATTTCTATGTGGAAACAGCAGGGACTGTCTAGCTCAGAACCAAACAATGAAATGTTATATTGCTGCCATGACTTACAAAAAGCTGGATTCATTTTCATTAATAAAACATCTGTACTCCTGCACAGCTATGCATTGAGATGCATTTATTTTATATGTTTATTTCTCTTATGACTGTAAAAAGATAGTTAAACAGAAGCACATTTACTGAAATACAGACCCAGAGTTTAACAGATGCTGACTGACAAAACAGCTCAATTTTTAAGTTTACGGTAGCTCCTAAACAGAAGAAAATACACTAACAGACACCTGTTTGAAACAGAATTAAAGAATGTCTGGGATTATAGCAATAGAAATAAATGTATTAAAGTTACATTAAAGACTTATTTTGAAAATGATTTGATTGTCCTATCCACTCCCAAACCCGTTGGATCTCTTTAACAGAACAGGTCAAATATATCTCTTGCTAGGATATTCTGTAAGTAGTTGTATCTTTCTCTCTTTTTTTTTTTTTTCTTTTGAGACACAGTCTCACTCTGTCACCCAGGCTGGAGTGTAGTGGTGCAATCATGGTTCACTGCAGCCTCAACCTCTCAGGGTTCAGGTGATCCTCCCATCTTAGCCCCCCAGTAGCTGGGACTGTAGGCGTGCACCACCAAGTCCGGCTAATTTTTGTGGAGTTTTTTGTTTTTGTTTTGGTAGAGATGGGGTTTCACCTTGTTGACCAGGCTGGTCTCCAACTCTTGAGCTCAAGGGATCCGCCCACCTAGGCTTCCCAAAGTGCTGGGATCATAGACATGAGCCACTGCTCCTGGTCTTTCTACTCAGCATGTTTTGTTTTGTTTTTTGTTTTGTATTATTCTTAATGAACAGGGAGAGATTTAGCCTTGAGCAGATCCTAGCTCAGTGCATTTTACCTCTTAATACATGCTATTTACAAATCACTTGGGAGATTTACCACAGCTAATAATTGAAACAAAAGGTAAGTTTGAAAAGAAGCCAGTTTTACACAGGAACAATTGTATATTCTCTAACGTCAAATGTTCATCTTAAAATTAAGAGTACCACACAAATGACTTTTTGTGTTATTTACAATGATCTATAAATTGGTACTATCAATTAAAGGTGAAAATCTTATGTTTCATTTCATAATTATAACTCCATTTCATAATTATAAATAATCCCCGCTATAAAGACATATAGTATTGAACTTTTTTTTTTTTTTTTGGAGACAGGGTCTCACTCTGTCACCCATGCTAGATACAGTGACATGACCATAGCTCACTATAGCCTCGAACTCCTGGGCTCAAATGATCTTCCTGCATCAGCCTTCCAAGTAGCTAGGACTATAAGCATGCACCACTGTGCCAGGCTAATTTTTTCTATGTTTTGTAGAGATGGAATCTCCCTATGTTACCCAGGCTGGCCTGGAACTCCTGACCTGAAATTAGCCTTCCGCCCCAGCCTGCCAAAGTACTGGGATTACAGGAATGTGCCACCATGCCTGGCCTGTAGTGTTGAAATTTAAAAGTAAAATGCCTTTTATCATTTCTTTACACAATTAGAGACAACATATATACTTGGAGAGAAAAAGAAAAAGTATTTGGGAGGCCAAGGCAGGCGGATCACCTGAGGTCAGGAGTTCGAGACCAGCCTGGCCAACATGGTGAAACCCCATCTCTACTAAAAATAAAAAAATTAGCTGGGCTTAGTAGCGGGCACCTGTAATCCCAGCCACTCAGGAAACTGAGGCCTGAGAGTCACTTGAACCCAGGAGGCGGAGGTTGCAGTGAGCTGAGATCCTGCTACTATACTCCAGCCTGGGTAACAAAATGAGACTCCATCTCAAAAAAATTAAAAAAAAAAAAAGTAAAGAAAGAGAAACATTCCCATTATAAAACATACATGCAAATCATTAATCATAATATAAATTTCTAATTGAACTTTGAAATTTCAAGTTTTACCTGAAATAACTTCTCTATTAGTAGTTTCTACTTCGTTGGAGCATTTTTTAAAGTGATTATTACCTACCAGTTTATCCTGAGTAGGTAAAGCTACACTAACGGAAAGAAGGCCTGTTTTAGGATCAGATCATCAGACATATATGCCATGTGAATAAGATGATGCCAATCGGGTTCCTACGATGGGGCTTAAATAGGCAATATCAGCCTTGACCAGGCTTGTTAGTCAATTTTTTCAGAAAATAAAATCCTCTGAAGGAAAATACTTACTAGTCTTCTTTTTGGTCTTGGTGCTATAATCAGGCTTAAAAATACTAAGCTTTAAAAATATTTGAATTTACCATCTTTTTCACAGTCATTCAGCAAAAATTCGTCAGACCCCTACTATGGAAATATAAAGACATATAAGTCACATTCCCTGCACTGATAAGAGAAAGAAAATAGCTAAGTGCATTACATGAGAAGTACCATAATAAAAGTCATTTAAAGTCCTACAACAGCATTAAGGTGGGAGTACTCCCCTCAGTTCCTCAAGCTTCACAGAGGAGTGGACATTTGTGCTACATCTTGAAAGATGAATAGGAATAAGGTAGTTAAATTAAGAGAAAGGATTGGAGAGTAATAGGGTACCTCAGGTACCAAGAGTAGGGCAGGCTCTCATAGGGGGAGCATTACTCTTCACTCCAGCTGGTTCCTTTCTTGTCAAGGGACATCCATTAGAGCAATGGTCCTGGACTTTTTCCATCCCTTCACTCATCATTTCTTCCCAGTTGTAGAGGAATTGCTTATTTTAACTAATGAGTTAAGGAGCAGGAACTTGGTATGCTTGGCTCAGCCACTTCCTTCCTCCCTTCTCTGTCTGATAGACCTGGTCTGCTCTTGGCCTTACATGAGCTTAGAAAAAATTGGTTGGTTATGAGAGCTGAGGCCAGTAGTTACCCTGTTCTTCCGGAGACAGGATGGGTAAGTATGTCTAATTCTGGGCTTCAGAATTAAGAAGGCTTTTAGTTTCCATATCTAAGCCACATTCTCCAAGCTAGCCATTGTTGGTAATAATAGTGTATTTTGTTCTCAAACTGCCTCCTTCAGTTGGTTTAGAACTCAGGCAAGGAATTGGGATGCTATTTATTGTCCACCCCTTCTTCTCCCACAAAAAGAAAAACCTCCAAGTAATGTAGAGGCCTAGAGCCATGAAAATCGTGTATTCAAAGTGTTGAAGCATAAAGTGATTGAAAGGAAAGGTGAGAAATGAGACTGGAAAAGTGAGGCCAGATTGTGAAAGACACCAAGCCTTGACAAGAATTCGCTGAAACACTTTGTTACAATGTATAAAGATGGAGATGTTATCTCAGAAACTGGCCAAATACCCAAAGAGAGCTTCATTAGATGTGATCCCTTGCTTCTCTGACAGTGACTTTCCAGCTTTATTAAAGTACATTAGAATCATTTGGAAACCTTGGTAAAATGCAGATCTTGAGCCTCCTCTTTAATTAAAGATTCTGATTTAGTATAAGTACAGTATGAGTCTCAGGAATCTGTATTTTTAACAAGCTCCCTAGATAATTTCTCCAAGGAGAAATACTGGAGAAATACTGTTCCTTGGAGAAATACTGTTCAAGGGTCTGAGCTAAAACTTTATCATTCTAGAAATTCAGTTTTGTCAGAATAGTAAAAAATGTCCAGGTTCATAATCAAGCCCCTAAGATACTTAAATATAAACTAGAATGCTGATTGATTTACACCAAGAACTATAGCTTTAAAAGGACTGGGGTCCTTGGGGCTGTAAAGAGCACATTCTCTCTCTCTGGGAAAATCCGTATGGGAAGCCACACTGTAACCAAAGATTGCTTGATCACTTTGGATTCATGGCAGTGAGAGTTCGCTGGATCACCGTTACTAATGGCATCAAGCTTGTCTGATGTATCCATCTTCACTGTTGAGAATAGACTTGCAAAGGGGATTGGAAGCTGCTAAGGGGAGTGGAAGTTGCTTCCTCTGCCCAGGGCCATGGTGAAGACACACTGAAAAATTCCTGCTCTTGGCCTTTCCTTTTTCTAGTCTTCTTTTTTAACACATTTTTCAGGTAAGATTAAATATAATTGACAAGGTTAAAGATTTAGATATACTAATACAGACACATTTTCTTGAAAATATACTTGTTACCTTGAACAGAGTTTAGATGCTCCTAGAACTCTACCATTTACAAAGTATTGGTTAGGACTAAATATTTCTGTAAATGAATATAAGCTTCATAATGTCAGGAACCTTGACTTCTGGTTCACCACTTTATCCCAAGTGCTTAAAATAGTGCCTGACATAAAAGAGTAGTCAATAAAATATGTATTTTTGAATAGATGTTTAACCTCATCTATTACATTTTTATTCTTTTCATTTTAATTTTTATTCTCAGAGGGAAACCAATTCTAAAATCTGGGGCTACCTTGCCCCTGCCGCTTATGAATTAACCACACACCTTAACAAAATGCCTAAAGCAAAATCAGTTGCATTAAAAAAAAAAAAAAAAAACTGGTTTTTTGTTTCTCACTACTACACTACTGAGGATAAATTATTTGCCTTTGTTACACTTTTGTGATTGGGATGTTATATGTTGTCAGAATCTGTTTTGATTTTTAGCATCAATCTCTGAGTTTATGTTCTATGAGTTCCCAACTGGTTAAAAAGAATAGGAAGTCTCTGCTTGCTCAAGAATAAAAAAGAAGAGAAACGGAGATGACTAAATACCATTTCTTTTAGTATTTGTGATAGTCAGCTAAATCTAAGAAGTTTTTCCTTGATATGTAAGTGAATATCACCAAACCTCTTCACAAAAAAAAAAAAAAAGAAAATGTGAGGGGCAGTTCTTTAGCTTCTGAGCTTAAGAAATGTTGATAAATATTTGAAAATTCAACTAATTAAAAATGAAATGCAGCCAGCTAAGCTCCAGTCATTTTTAATTTACAATATTGCTTTGCTTTCGAGGCAATGTAGACAAGTCACAACTTCTTTTGATGCCTGAGGGACTGAAAAAATTAAATCAGCAGGATTGGCTATTGATGTTTTCTAGCAAATGTTTTGAAATCTCTACCTTTCATCCATCTTGTAGGAAAATAGGATTGCTTTTTGAGCCTTCAAAGATATTAATTCCTTTAATAAATCCTTACGTGTTGAAAACTTCACACAGTTAGGTTTCTGTAGCAATCTCTACATCAGGGGTAAATGTTGCCCGCAGGCAGACTCCCAGTTTTTTTTCCAAGTATCATCACTCTTGGTCTGAAACTGGGGCTAACCAACATTACAACAGATTAAACACACCTTCTGTTCAGCCTCTTTTCATAAGATTTCTTTATTATATTCTTTGCAAGGCAAATTTCATGACAGGCTGTTTGCCTTTCTGGTGATCAGCACTTAATGAGATAAAGCACAAACATAAGTAGTGACTGTCCCAGTTTTGTACTTTGATCCCTGCCTCTCTAACCAATGTGAAAAAAGATAGAGAGCTACTTGAGATTCTTAAAATACAAAGAATATTTGTCATATAGTAAACCAATCAGAGCTTCATTCAATAACAAGAATAAAAATCAAATATAAGGAGTTAAAAACAAAGCAGAGATGTGTGCATTCATGAAAGGTGGGCTTGAGGGGAAAGGGAAGTTGGCCATATTGTGAAGATTTTGTGTAGAGCATCTATCTATTTCTCTAATACTTTTCAAAACAATAATTATACAAAGATAGTAGAAATGAGAAGATAGTACCAAAACTGTCAGATGACCCTCTTGAGGACAGCATTATTTCAGAGAGTTTCCTTTATTAAAAGGAGGAAGCATTTATGACATTGGTTTAAATGTTGTTCTGAGACATTCTCCTGGAAATTCCTGTTAAGGGATTTAATATTAATGTGCCTCTGCTTAAAAAAAAAAAAAAAGCATAAAGTCTTTTTTGTCCAAGCTTAAAAAAAAGAATGGTAAATAGACTGGCTTTTGTGGGAAAGAAAGAAGCTCAATAATGACAAGTAAATGAGGTAACACCTTTTCCCTGGAGACTAAAGAGGGAAGGACTAGATAGCTTTTGACTAGAGAAAGGGAGATGACAAAGGGAAAAAAAAATTAGTGCAGTGAGCAGTATTAGGAATGTTTTGAGGGACAGTTTGAGAGCCTGCAACACAGCAGGGTCTAGCAATTCTTTTTCATGAAGAAACTTTATCTAGCATCCTTGAATTAATAATTTACGTTAGGCTGGAATTTCCTGAAAGTTAAAAATCCTAAGCTTATGAGCCCTAAATAAATAAACAATATTGTCTTAATACTACTGACTATGGAACTATATAAAGATATATTTTATTATTCTATTTTTTCCTATTAAGGTATAATAATGAAAAACATTACATTAAATATTCTATTTTTAGAAAAAACATGTTCCTAATTATGTATATACATGGATAGAACTAGAGATACATATATGTATATGTAATAAGTACGTAATTAGAAAAACTAATCAGGTGTGTACCTTACTGTTGTCAAAGTCTATTATTAAATAGCATGGTCTGCCTTTATTGAGGAAAAATACATAAGAATAAAAATATTAGAATTCCTATGAGTAAATTTTAATTTCATTATTCAAGATGGATCTATGCTTACACTTTACTATAATGCCATCCATAATGGTTTACTTAATGTCAGAAATATATATTATCCTTGATAATTGAACTCTAGAGTTCTAGTTGCTAGTTTCTTCCTTTTGCTACTCACCCTCAACGGTTCTGATTCTCCAAGTCTGAGAAGAGTTCTGAGCATCTCTATTTTTGTGTGGGTATATAGTAGGTATATATATTTAGGGGGCCCATGAGATATTTTGATAGAGGCATACACATCAAGATAAATGGGGTATCCATCCCCTGAAGCATTTATGCTTTCTTTGTGTTACAAACAATCCATTATACTATTTTGTTATTTTTAAATGTACAATAAATTATTGTTGACTGTAGTCACCCTGTTGTGTTATCAAATACTAGCTCTTATTCATTCTTTCCAAATATATTTTTGTACCCATTAACCATCTCAACTTCCTTCCCACTCCCTACTACCTGTCCCAGCCTCTGGTAACCATCATTCTACTCTCTATCTCCCCCAAATGAGTGAGAACATGCAAAGTTTGTCTTTCTGTGCTTGGTTTATTTCACTTAGCATAATGTCTACCACTTTCATCAATGTTGTTGCAAATGACAGGATCTCATTTTTTTATGGCTGAATAGTACTCTCTTGTGTATATGAACCATATTTCTTTATCCATTCATCTGCTGAAGGACACTTAAGTTGCTTCCAAATGTTGGCTGTTGTGAATAGTGTTGCAATAAACATGAGAGTGTAGGTATCTCTTCAGTATACTGATTTCCTTCCTTTGGGGTATATATCTAGCAAATGGGATTGCTGGATCATATGGTAGTTCTGTTTTCAGTTTTTTGAGGAACCTCCAAACTCTTCTCCATGTGGTTATACTAACTTACATTCCCAACAACAGTGTATGAGGATTCCCTTTTCTCCACATTCTCACCACCATTTGTTATTGCCTATCTTTTGGATAAAAGCCATTTTAACTGGAGTGAGATGATATCTCATTGTAGTTTTCATTTACATTTCTCTGATGATCCGTGATGCTGAGCACTTTTTCATATACCTGTTTGCCATTTGTATGTCTTCTTTTGAGAAATGTCTATTCCAATCTTTTGGCTATTTTTAAATTGGATTATTAGGGTTTTGTTTTTTGGTTTTTTTTTTTTTTTTTTCCTGTAAAGTTGTTTGAGCTCCTTTATATTCTGGTTATTTATCTCTTGTCAGAGGGAGAGTTTGCAAATGTTTTCTCCCATTCTGTAGGTTTTCTATTCACTTTGTTGACTGTTTCATTTGCTGCGCAGAAGAAGCTTTTTAAGTTGATGTGATCCCATTTGTCCATTTTTGCTTTGGTTGCCTGTACTTGTGGGGTATTACTTAAGAATCTTTGCCCAGTCCAATGTCCTGGAGAGTTTCCCCAATGTTTTCTTTCAGTAGTTTCATAGTTTGAGGTCTTAGATTTAAGTCTTTAATCCATTTTCATTTGATTTTTGTATATGGCAAGAGATAGAGGTCTAGTTTCATTTTTCTTCATGTGGATATCCAGTTTTCCCAGCACCATTTATTGAAGAGACTGTCCTTTCTTCAGTATATGTTCTTGGCAACTTTGTTGAAAATGAGTTCACTGTAAGTGTGTGGATTTGTTTCTAGGTTTTCTATTTGTTCTGGTGATCTATGTTTTTATCCCAGTACCATGCCATATACTATAATAGTTTAAAAACTATACTACTATAGCTCTGTAGTATAGTTTAAAGTCAGGTAACGTGATTTCTCCAGTTTTGTTCTACTTTCTTGAGATAGCTTTGGCTATTCTGGATCTTTTGTGGTTCCATATAAATTTTAGGATTGTTTTTTCTATCTCTGTGAAGAATGTCACTAGTATTTTGATAGGGATTGCATTGAATCTGTAGATTGCTTTGGGTAATATGGACATTTTACAATATTGATTCTTGCAATTCAGGAACATGAAATATCTTTCCATTTTTTATATCCTCTTTAATTTCTTGCATTAATGTTTTAGTTTTCATTGTAGGATCTTTCACATCTTTGGTTAAGTTAATTTCTAGATGTTTTATTTTATTTGTAGCTATCATACATTGGATTGTTTTCTTGATTTCTATTTCAGATTGTTCACTGTTGGCATATAAAAATGTTACTGATTTTTGTATGTTGATTTTGTATCCTGTAACTTTACTGAATTTGTTTATCAGTTCTAATACTTTTTTGGTGGTGTCTTTAAGTCTTCCCAGATATAAGATTATATTATCTGCAAACAAGGATAATTTGACTTCTTCCTTTCCAATTCGGATGCCCTTTAGTTATTTTACGTTATTTTATTTTATTTTATTTTACTTTACTTTATTTTATTTGAGGCAGGGTCTCACTCTGCCACCCAGGCTGGAGTGCTTTGGCATGATCACAATTCACTGCAGCCTTGACCTCCCAGGTTCAATTCATCCTCCCACCTCAGCCTCCCAAGTAGGTGGGACTACAGGAATGTGCCATCACAGCTGGCTGATTTTTTTGTAGAAATGGGGATCTCACTATGTTGTCCAGGCTGGTCTCAAACTCCTGGGTACAAGTGATCCACCCACCTTGGCCTCCCAAAGTGCTGGTATTACAGGTGTGAGCCAGTAATGGCTGTGCCTGGCCCTTTATTTCTCTTTTTTGTCTCATTGCTCAAACTAGGACTTTCAGTACTATGTTGATGAAAGTAGGCATCCTTGTGTTATAGATCTTAGAGGAAAGTATTTCAGTTTTTCCCCATTCAATATGATGGCAGCTGTGGGTCTGTTCACATATGACTTTTATTATGTTGAGGTATCTTTTGTATCCAGTTTTTTGAGGGTTTTTATCATGAAGGGATACTGAATTTTATCAAATGCTTTTTCAGCAGCAATTAAAATGATCATGTGGTTTTTGTCCTTCACTCTGATGATATGATGGATCCCACTGATTGATATGTGTTATGTTGAACCATCCTTGCATCCCTGGGAAAAATCCCCCATGGTTATGATGAATGATCTTTTTAATGTATTGTTGAATTCAGTTTGCTAGTATTTTGTTAAGGATTTTTACACCAGTATTCATCAGGGATATTGGCCTATAGTTTTCCTTTTTGATGTGCCCTTGTCCTGTATTGGTATCAAGGTAATACTTACCTTGTAGAATTAATTTGGAAGGATTTCCGCCCCTCTATTTTCAGAATAGTTTGAGTAGGATTGGTATTAGTTCTTCTTTAAATGTTTGGTAAAATTTATCAGTGAAGCCATTGGGTCCTGGGGTTTTCTTTGCAGGGAGACTTTTTCTTTTTCCTTTTTTTTTTTTTTTTTTTGAGACAGAGTCTCACTCTGTTATCCAGGCTGAGGTACGCTGGTACGATCTTGGCTCACTGTAACATCCACTTCCCAGGTTCAAGCAATTCTCCTGCCTCAGTCTCCTGAGTAGCTGGGATTATAGGTGCCCACCACCGTGCCCAGCTAATTTTTGTATTTTTAGTAGAGATGGGGTTTTGCCATGTTGGCCAGGCTGGTCTTAAACTCCTGATCTCAGGTGATCTGCCCACATTGGCCTCCCAAAGTGCTAGGAGTACAGGCATGAGCCACCATGCCCACCCTGGGAGACTTTGTATTATGGTTTCAAGCTCATTATTTGTCATTGTCCTGTTAAGGATCTGGATTTCTTCATGGTTCAATCTTGGTAGGTTTTATGTGTCTAGAAATTTATCTATTTCTTCTACATTTTCCTGTTTAATTGCTCATAGTAGCCATTAATGATCCTTTGAATTTCTGCAGCATCAGCTGTAATGTCTCCTTTTTCATCTCTAGTATTTGAGTCTACTCCTTTTTTCTTAGTCTGGCTAAAGGTTTATCAATTTTGTTTTATCTTTTCAAAAAACCAGCTTTTTGTTTTGTTGACTTTTCTATTATTTTCTTCATTTCAATTTCACTTTTGACATTCTGGTCTTCTTCTCTTCTAATTTTGGGTATGGTTTGCTTCTGCTTTTCTAGTTATTTAAGATACATTGTTAGGTTTTTTATTTGAAGTGTTTCTACTTTTTAAAATTTAGGCACTTATAGCTACAAATTTCCCTCTTAGTACTGCCTTCACTGTATCCCACAGGTCTTGTTTTTGTTGTTGTTGTTGTTTGTTTGTTTTTTGGGGTTTGTTTTTTGAGATGGAGTCTCACTCACTCTGTTGCTGGGGCTGGAGTGCAGTGGTGTGATCTCAGTTCACTTCAACCTCCTCTTTCCAGGTTCAAGCAATTTTCCTGCCTCCGCTTCCCAAGTAGCTGGGATTATAGGCATGTGCCACCATGTCTGGCTAATTTTTGTATTTTTAATAGAGACAAGGTTTCATCATGTTGGCCAGACTGCTCTTGAACTCCTGGCCTCAAGTGATCTGCCCACCTTAGCCTCCCAAAGTGGCGGGATTGCAGGTGTGAGCCACTGTGCCTGGCCAGTATCCCATAGGTTTTGGTATGTTGTGTTTACATTATCATTTGTTTTAATATATTTTAAAATTTTCTTCTTAATTTCTCATTGACCCACTGGTCATTTAGGAGCACTATGTTTAATTTCATGTGTTTGCATCGTTTCCAAAATTCCTGTTATTGATTTCTAGTTTTATTCCATTTTGGTCAGAGAAGATACTTGATGTAATTTTAATTTTTAAAAAAAATTTTAAGACTTGTTTTGTGGTCTAACATATAGTCTGTGAGAATGATCCATCTGCTGAAGAGAAGAAAGTATTCTGTACCCACTGGAAGAAATGTTCTGTAAATATCTATTAGGTCCATTTGGTTTATAGTGCAGATTAAGACTGATGTTTCCTTGTTGATTTTTTTGTCTGGGTGATCTCTCCAATGCTGAAAGTGGGGGGGTTAAAGTCTCCAGCTATATTGTGTTGGGTATATCTCTCTCTTTAGGTTAAATATATTTGCTTTATATGTCTGAGTGCTCCAGTGTTAAATACATATATATTTACGATTATATCTTCTTGCTGAATTGACCCCTTTATCATTATAAAATGACCTTCTTTATTATAGTTTTTGTCTTGAAATATATTTTGTCTGATATAAGTATAGCTACTCCTGCTGGGTTTTTTTGTTTGTTGGATTGTTTGGGGTTTTGTGGGGTGGGGGGGTTTAGTTTCCATTCTGTAACCTTCCTGTATTTTCATGGAATATATTTTTTCATTCCTTTATTTACAGTCTCTGTTTGTCTTTACAGGTGAAGTGTGTTTCATGTGGGCAGCAGATCATTGGATCTTGTTTTTTATCCATTTAGCCACTCTATCTTTTGACTGGAGTACATTTACATTCAATATTATTGTGATATGTAAGGACTTACTCCTTCCACCTTGTTATTTGTCTTGTGGTTGTCTCGTGGTCATCTCTTCCTTCTTTCTTTCCTTCTTGTATTCCTTTTAGTTACAGTGATTTTCTCTGGTAGTATGTTTTAATTACTTGCTTTTATTTTTTGTGCCTGTTGTATGTTTTTTTATTTCAAGTTACCATGAGGCTTGCAAATACTATCTTATAACTCATTATTTTAAACTGATGACAAGTTAACACTGATTGCATAAACAAACTGACAAGCAAAGAGAAAACTAATAAAAACTCTACACTTAAAATTTGTTTCCCTGCTCTTTAACTTTTTGTTGTTTTTATTTATATCTTATTATACTGTCTATATCTTGAAAAATTATTGTAGGCCGGGCGCGGTGGCTCAAGCCTGTAATCCCAGCACTTTGGGAGGCCGAGACGGGCGGATCACGAGGTCAGGAGATCGAGACCATCCTGGCCAACA
>NW_012113030.1:679312-693683 GCF_000951035.1 Colobus angolensis palliatus | reverse complement strand
CCTGAGGCAGGCGAATCGCTTGAACCTAGGAGGTGGAGGTTGCAGTGAGCCGAGATCGCATCACTGCACTCCAGCCTGGGCAACAGAGCAGAATTCCGTCAAAAAAAAGAGATTGAAAAATTCCCTTTAGCATTTCTTGTGGGACAGGCCTGGTATTGATAAAATCTCTCAGCTTTTGTTTGTCTGGGAAAGTCCCTATTTCTCCTCCATGTTTGAAGGATATTTTCACTGGATGGATATAGTATTCTAGGATAAATATTTTTTTTCCCTTTAGCACTTTTAATATGTCATACCACTCTCACTCTCTCTTGGCCTGTAAGATTTCTACCGAGAAATCAGCTTCCAGATGTATTGCAGCTGCACTGTATGTTATTTTTTGTTGTTGTTTCCTCTTGCTGCTTTTAGTATCCTTTCTTAATTCTTGACTTTGGGTGTCTGATGATTCAATGCCTTGATATAGTCTTCTTTGGGTTTTATCTGTGTGGTGTTCTATAACCTTTTGGTATTCGAATATTGGTGTCTGTCTCTAGGTTTGGGAAGTTACCAGTTATTATCCCTTTGAATAAACTTTCTACCCTGACCTTCTTTCTACCTCCTCTTTAAGGCCAGTAACTCAGATTTGCCCTTTAGAGGCTATTTTCTAGATCTTGTATGCATGCCTCATTCTCTTCTCTTTTGTCTCCTCTGACTGTATGATTTCAAATAGCCTGTCTTCAAGCTCACTAATTCTTTTTTTTTTTTTTTTTTTTTTTTTTTTTTGAGGCAGAGTCTCGCTCTGTCGCCCGGACTGGAGTGCAGTGGCCGGATCTCAGCTCACTGCAAGCTCCGCCTCCTGGGTTTACGCCATTCTCCTGCCTCAGCCTCCCGAGTAGCTGGGACTACAGGCGCCCGCCACCTCGCCCGGCTAGTTTTTTGTATTTTTAGTAGAGACGGGGTTTCACCGTGTTAGCCAGGATGGTCTCGATCTCCTGACCTCGTGATCCGCCCGTCTCGGCCTCCCAAAGTGCTGGGATTACAGGCTTGAGCCACCGCGCCCGGCCCAAGCTCACTAATTCTTTTTTCTGCTTGACTAATTCTGCTGTTAAGAGACTGTGATGTAGGCCAGGCACAGTGGCTCACACCTAGAATCCCAACACTTTGGTAGGCTGAGGCAGGTGGATCACTTGAGTTCGGGAGTTCAAGACCAGCCTGGCCAACATGGTGAAACCCTGTCTCTACTAAAAATACAAAGAAATTAGCTGGGCATGGTGGCACATACCTGTAATTCCAGCTACTCAGGAGGCTGAAGCAGGAGAACTGCTTGAACTGGGAGACAGAGGTTGCAGTGAGCCAAGATCACACCACTGCACTCCAGCTTGGGCAACAGAGTGAGACTCTATCTCAAAAAAAAAGTAAAAAAGAAAAAAAAAAAGAGAAGACTCTGATGCATTCTTCAGTATGGCAATTGCATTTTTCAGCTCCACAATTTCTGCTTGATTCTTTTTAATTATTTCAATCGCTTTGTTAAATTTATCTGATAGGATTCTGAATTTCTTCTCTGTGAAATCTTGAATTTGGTCAAGTTTCTTCAACACAACTATTTTGAATTCTCTGTCAGAAAGGTCAATATCTCTGTCTCTCTGGGATTTGTCACTAGTGCCTTATTTAGTTTATTTGGTGAGGTCATGTTTTCCTGAATGGTCTTGATGTTTGTGGATGTTCATCAGTGCGTGGGCATTGAAAAGTTAGGTATTTATTATAGCCTTCACTGTCTGGGCATGTTTGTGCCTGTGCTTCTTGTGAAGGCTTTCCAGATATCTAAAAGGACTTGGGTATTGGATATAAGCTTTTGGCCATTGCAGCCATAATTTCATGAAATGGGGGCACCCCAAGCCCAGTAACACTGTGGCTCTTGCAGACTCATAGAGGTATTGCCTTGGTGTTCTTGGATGAGATCCAGAAGAATTCTCTGGATTACCAGAGACTCTTGTTCTCTTGCCTTACTTTCTCCCACACAAACAGAGTGTGTGTGTGTGTGTGTGTGTGTGTGTGCGCGCGCGCACGCGCGCGCTGAGCTTCCTGGAGCTGGGGGAGCAGTGACACAAGCACTCCTGTGGCCACTACCACTGAAACTCTGCTGGGTCAGACCTGAAGACAGCACAGCACTGGGTCACACCCAAGGTCTTCAGTTACAACTACTTGGTTACCACCTATGTTCACTCAAGGCCCTAGAGCTCTCCAGTCAGCAGGGAGCAAAACCAGCCAGGTTTCAGTCTTCCCCTTCAGGGCAATGAGCTCCCCTGGTCCCAAGTGGTTCCAGAGATGCTGTCTAAAAGCCAGGGCCTAGAGTTGACAACGTTAGGAAACTACCTGGAGCTCTCTTCTACTGTGGCTGTGCTGGCGGAGACAAACTCTTTCCCCTCTTCCCTCCCCTTTTCCCCAAACAGAGGAGTCTCTCTATATGGCCACCACCACCTGAGGCCTATGGTGAGTACATCCTGGCTGCCACTGATGTTCATTCAAGGCCCAAGGGCTCTTCAGTTAGCTTGTGGTGAATGCTGCCAGGCCCAGGACTGTCCCTTCAGGGAAGTGGGCTCCTCTATGGCCCAGGGCAGGTCCAGAAATGCCATCCAAGAGCCAAGACCTGGAATCGGGGACCCCAAGAGTCCACTTGGTGCTCTACCCCACAGTGGCTGAGCTGGTACCCAAGCTGAAAGACACAGTCCCCATTTCTCTTCCCTCTCTTTTTCTCAAGTGAAAAGAGTCTCTCCCCATGGCCAACAGCTGAGAAGGTGATGGGTCACACCTGAAATCAGTATGTCTCCGCGTCTCTCCCAAGGCCCATGGTGAGTACCGCCTGGATACCACTGCTGATTATTTGGGGCCCAATAGCTCTTTATTCAGTTAGTGATGAATCCTGCCAGGACTGGATTTGTCCCTTCAAGGCAGCAGGTTCCCTTCTGGCCCAAGGTGTGTGTAGAAATGTCATCCAGGAGCAAGGGCCTGTAATGGAGGGCCTCAGGACTCTGATTGGTTCACTACCCTACTGGGGCTGAGCTGGTATCCAAGTTGCAAGACAAAATCCTCTTTACTCTCCTCTCCTCCGACAAAGGGAAGAAGTCTCTCCCAGAGCTGCAAGATGTGCTGCCTTGGGTTGGGACGGGGGGGTGCAGACACTCCCTTGGCCACCCTTGCTGGCATCTCATTAGATCATATGCACCCCAAGTCCACTGGCTTCTAGCTCAGCACAGCACTAGGACTTGCTAGGAATTGCAGTCCGTCTGGCCTAGACTGCCTTTCAAATTTATTTAGCGCCCCAGAGCACTTTAGCCCACAATGGCGAGGCTTTCTGGAACTCAGTTTCTGACTGCTGGGATGCATAATTCCTCTCTGGCTATGGATTGTCTAAATGCTCCCTCCATGAGTACCAGTTGAGTTCTGCCTGGTGTTGCTTTCTGCTGTGACAGGGCAGCACTGAGTTCCAGTGCAAAGTCCCACAATCACTGTGCTCTCCTCCCTAAAGTACACAGATTCTTTCTTCATGCCACATGGCTGCTTCCAAGGGATGGGCATTGGCAATACAAGACTGTCTTTTCTATTATCTTCATTGTGATCACTCACCTGAGTTTTTGTTCTCGTGAAGGTGCTTTTTTGTGTGGATAGTTCTTCAATCTGATGTTCTTGCGGAGAGGACAGTTGGTGGAGGCTGCTATTTGGCCATTTTGCTCTGGCTCCTCCTCAGCATCTCTATTTTGTGTAACTATGATAGGTGTGTCTAATATGCAACCAAGGTTGAGAACTACTGACTTAGAGGAACCTACATACAGAAATTATGGTCATTATTGAGAACAACATCTGTCATTAAGAGTAGAACTAAATTGGACAAATAAGTAGATCTCAAAATACTCCAGAAACACTGAGTCACTACAGAAATTTGAGGTGCTTTGTAACCCAAAAATTTTGTGAATTAAAAGTTAATGGCAGTGATGTCAGCAAAATGGTGGAGTAGGCAACTCTAAGCTCTCTTGTCTACCCATAGAAATACTGAAAAACAAGCAGAAACGCTAAAAACCAACTTTGTCAGAATACTGGAAAATAGTCAAAGGTTTACATCAACCAAATGAATATTGAATCAAGAAAAAAGGCAACTTGAAAGCATAGAAAACATTTGTGGAATTTATTTGCTTTTGCTCTGCCTCCAGCCTAGATGGTGGCAGACTTGGAACAGCAGCAGCCTTTGTCCTAGTGCGGATCCTGAATCCTGGTTCCAGAGGAACAGAGCAGACTTTATTTGCAAAGTGTTATGTATGTCTATTCCAGCCTCTCTGGGGGCTACCTGAAGGACTGCCTCAAGGTGTGTCTGTGTTTCACCTAACTCAGAACTCAGGCCATAAATGCCACACAGTGTTCAAAACTACAAGGCAAACTAACAAACCACAGATGCCTGGAGTAAAGTATTACAGATACAGTAGACCACTTAAGTCCTAGGAGGAAAATCTGAGGGAGATTCTGTAAGAAATAAGGACTTTCAGAAGTACTTATGTACATAAGAAATATACAGGCAAATTTAGAAAGTGACACACATGCCCAGAACAAGACAAATGCTCAGAAAGGACCTAAGAAGACCCGAAGCTTTCATCTCAGACTGATCCCTAGCTTCAGTGCAAGCCTATATGTGTGTTGGAACGCCCCACCACAGAGCTAAACTGCAAGAGTGGGAGAGTTTTTAGTGATTTTTTGTGTATATATTTTTGTTTTCCTTTACTATTTTTTGGGAGGGAGGATGATATTTATTTTAGTTTAGTTCATTTTATTTTTTAGCTCCTGACCTTCAAGGAAATCTTTGAAAGAATGGAGACTTCAATGATCACACACAACAAAGAATATAGTCATCTTTTCAAAAATAATCTGGAAAAGTCACTAAACAACCAGACTACTACAGCCTTCAATAAAAAGAAAAACTAAGGCTGGGCATGGTGGCTCACGCCTGTTATCCCAGCACTTTGGGAGGCTGAAGCAGTTAGATCACCTGAGGTCAAGAGTTCAAGACCAGCCAAACCAACATGGCAAAACCCTGTCTCTACTAAAACTACAAAAATTAGCTGGGCATGGTGGTGGGCACCTGTAATCCCAGCTATTCGGGAGGCTGAGGCAGGAGAATCACTTGAACCCAGGAGGCAGAGGTTGCAGTAAGCCAAGATTACACCACTACACTCCAGCTTGGGCAACAAAGCGAGACTCCATCTCAAAAAGAAAAAAACTAATAAAAAAGAAAAGAAAAACCAAAGTTCATACCCTGGAGAAGGGGAAAATATGATTTTCAGAGTTACCATATTGTAACAGTCAAATGTCCAATTTTCAATAAAAATCACAAGGCATACAAAAGAAAAAAGAGGAAAGTGGACAGGCGCAGTGACTCACACCCATAATCCCAGCAATTTTGGAGGCCATGGTGGGCGGATCACTTGAAGTCAGGAGTTCAAGACCAACCTGGTCAACATGATGAAACCTCATATCTACTTAAAATACAAAAATTAGCCAGGCATGGTGACACACGCGTAAAACCCCAGCTACTCGAGAGGCTGAGGCAGGAGAAGTGCTTAAACCCAGGAGGCAGATGTTGCAGTCAGCTGAGATCACACCACTGCACTCCAGCCTGGGTGACAGAGCGAGACTCCATCTCAAAAAAAAAAAAAAAAAAAACAGGAAAGTATAACCCATTCAAAGGAACAAAATAAACCAATAAAATTATCCCTGGGGAAGCCCAGACATTGGACTTACAAGACAAAGACTTAAGAAAAAACTGTCTTAAATATGCTAAAATTGCTAAAGGAAAACATGGACAAAGAACTAAAGAAAATCAGGAAAATGATGTATGAATGAAATTAGAAGATCAACAAAGATAGAAATTACAAAAAGAAACCAAACAGAAATTCTGGAACTATAAAGTACAATAACTGACATGAAAAATTCACTATACCAGATTTAAGCAGGCAAAAGAAAGAATCAGGGAATTTGAATATAGGATAATTCAAATTATCAAGTCTGAGGCGCAGAAAGAAAAAAAAAAAGAATGAAGAAAACTGAACAGAGCTTAAAGGGACTTGTGGGAAAGCACCAAGCTGACCATTATATGCATTGTGGGAGTTCCAGAAGGAGAAGATAGAGAAAAATACAAAGAGATTATTTAAAGAAATAATGGCTATAAACTTCCCAAATATGATGAAAGGCAAAGAAAAGTCTACTACCAAATGGTTTTAGTGATTAATTTTACCAAACAGTTAGAAAAGAATTGACACCATTTCTTCTCAAACTCTTCCAAAAAATGGAAGAGGAAGTCCATTCTTTGAGTCCAGCATTACCCTGCTATCAAAGCTAGTTAAAGACATAACAAGAAAATCATAGACCAAACAACTTTATGAATGTAATGTGAAAATCAGCAACAAAACACCAGCAAACCTAATCCAGCAGTATATTGAAATGATTATATACCATAACCAAGTGGGATTTATCCTAGGAAATGCAAGAGTGGCTCAACATAAGAAAATCAATGTGACCAGGTGTGGTGACTCACAGCTGTAATCCCAACACTTTGGAAGGCTGAAACAGGCAGATCACTTGATCCCAGGAGTTTGAGCCCAGCCTGGGCAACATGGCAAAACTCCATCTCTACAAAAAACACAAAACTTAAAGCTGAGTATGATGGCACATGCCTAGAGTCCCAGCTACTCAGGAG
Organism: Colobus angolensis palliatus; assembly: GCF_000951035.1. Lineage (NCBI taxonomy): Eukaryota > Metazoa > Chordata > Mammalia > Primates > Cercopithecidae > Colobus > Colobus angolensis. The sequence continues at coordinate 686,968 of NW_012113030.1, read as the reverse complement.
CCTGAGGTGGGAGGACTTGAGCCCAGGAGGTGGAGGTTGCGGTGACCTGAGAACATGCCACTGCACTCCAGCCTGGGCAACATAGCCCGACCCTGTGTGGGGAAGAAAAAAAAAAAAGTCAGTATTACCTAAGGTGATCTAGAGTTTCAATACAATCACTATCAAAATTTCAACAGCTTTGCAGTGGCTCTCACCTGTAATCCCAGCACTTTGGGAGGCCAAAGCAGGAAGACCACTTGAGCCCAGGAGTTCGAGACCAGCCTGGGAAACATGGTGAAACCCTGTCTCTACAAAATAATACAAAAAATTAGCAGGGTGTGGTGGTGCACGGCTGTAGTTCCTACTACCTTGGAGGCTGAGGTGAAATGATCACCTGAGCTGGGGAGGTCATGGCTGCAGTGAGCTGTAATCATGCCACTATACTCTAGTCTGGGCAATAAAGTGAGTCCCTGTCTGAAAAAAAAAAAAAAAAAACAGCCTTTTTTTTGCAAAAATAGAAAAGGTGATTTTCAAATTTATATAGAATTGCCTGAATAGCCTGTAAGAGTCTTGAACACTAAGAACAGTGTAAATTAGCCAGGCATGGTGGCAGGCACCTGTAATCCCAGCTACTCAGGAGGCTGAGGCAGGAGAATCACTTGAAACCGGAAGGCAGAGGTTGCAGTGAGCCGAGATCGCACCACTGCAGTCCAGCCTGGGCGAAAGAACATAACTCTGTCTCACAAAAAGAAAAAAAAAAAGAACTGAATCGATATTTTTCCAAAGAAGATATACAAATGGCCAATAAGCACATGAAAATATACTCAATATCACTAGTCAGTTGGGAAATGCAAATCAAAACTACAATGAAATATCACTTTAAATCTATCAGTATCACTATAATTCTTTTTGTAAAACAGAAAATAGCAAGTGTTGGCAAACCTTTATGTATCGCTGATGGAAATGTAAAATTATGCAGCTGCTGTGGAAAACAGTTTGACAGTTCCTCAGAAAGCTAGACATACAATTACTACAACCCAGCAATTTCACTCCTAGCTACATAGCCAACAGAATTAAAAACAGATTCAGTTATTTGTATGCCAGTGTTCATTGCAGCATTGTTCACAAGAACCAAAAGAAGGAAACAATACAGTTTTCATCAACAGATGAAGGGATAAACAAAATGAGTGTATATATGCAACAGAATATTATTCAGCCTTAAAAAGGAGTGAAATTCTGATGCATGCTACAATATGGATGAAACTTTGAAACATTATGCTAGGCTGGGCACGGTGGCTGACGCCTGTAATCCCAGCACTTTGGGAGGCCAAGGCAGGCAGATTACTTGAGGTCAGGAGTTCATGACCAGCCTGGCCAACATGGTGAAACCCACCTCTGCCGAAAATACAAAAATTAGCTGATGTGGTGGTGCACACCTGTAATCCCAGCTACTTGGGAGGCTGAGGCAGGAGAATCACTTGAACCTGGGAGGTGGAGGTTGCAGTAAGCCAAGATCACAACACTGCACTCCAGCCCAGGTGACAGAGTGAGACTCTGTCTCAAAAAAGAAAAAAGAAAAAAAAAATTATGCTAAGTGAAATAAGACAGAGACAGAGACAAAATATTCTATGATTCCACTTATATGAAATATGTAGAATAGGCAAATTTATAGAGACAGGAAATATATTAGAAATTACCAAGGGCTGGATGGAGGAGAGAATGGGAACTTACTGCTTATTGGTTACAGAACTTCTGTTTGGGGCGATGAAAAAGTTTTGGAAACAGATTGTGGTGATAGTTGCACAACACTGTGAATGTAATTAATGCCACTGAAATGAACACTTAAAAATGGTTAAAAATGACATTTTATGTATATTATATATAAATATAAGATTAAATTATCATTAAAAAAAATATGGGCTGGGTGCAGTAGCTCACACCTGTAATCCCAGCACTTTGGGAGGCTGAGGCAGGTGGATCATGAGGTCATATCAAGACCATCCTGGCCAACATGGTGGAACCCCATCTTTCCTAAAAATACAAAAATTAGCTGGGTGTGGTGGCGCATGCCTGTAATCCCAGCTACTTGGGAGACTGAGGCAGGAGAATTGCTTGAACCAGGGAGTTGGAGGTTGCAGTAAACCGAGATCACGCCACTGCACTGCAGCCTAGCAACAGAGCAAGACTTCGTCTCAAAAAAAAAAAAAAAATCTTTATCTGAGGCCCCATGACATATACACACACACACGTTACCATAATAGCTAATGGCTATCATCAGGATAATGCATTCCTTTCTATAGGAAAGAGAATTGAATACAATTGGGGAGAGAGTTTCATTGGAAATATTCTATGGGTAATATCCTATTTATAACTGTATGATAGACAGATGGATATTTTAGTATATTTTTATACTTTTGTTGTATCTTAATATAATAAAGTATGACTCAAGGGACACATTTAAACATAATAAAATAAATTTTAAAGTATATAATGAAGGCAGGATGTTATAGCAGCACAAAGAAAATGCCCAGATGATAAGGATTCTCAAAGAAGCCTAGACATAACACACAACACTAGACTGTAAGTTCCAAGAGGTTAAAAACTATGTACAATTTACCCGCCATTGTATCCCAAATATCTGGCACACAGTAGGTACTCAATATTTGCTGAATTTTAAAAACTCATGGCTATTACTGTAAGAAAATTTAATGTCTAAGAAAATCTGGAGTCAGCTGGATAAATTTGGGAGGTATTATTTTGCTTTATAAAATATTTCAGGCCAGGCACAATGGATCACACTTACAATCCCAGGACTTGGGAGGCCGAGGTGGGAGGATTGTTTGAATCTAGGAGTTCAAGACTAGCCTGAGCAGCATAGTGAGACCTCATCTCTAAATAAATTTTTTTTAGTTATCCGGGTGTGATGCTACATGCCTGTAGTCCCAGCTACTCTGGGAGGAGGCGGAGGTGGGAGGATAGCTTGAACCTAGGAGGTTGAGGCTGCAATGAGCCATGATCATGCCACTCCACTCAGCCTGGGTAACAGAGTAAGACCCTGTCTCAAAAAAAAAAAAAGACGTAATTCCTATATAAAACAAGCTGTTTAGGTGAACTGAAGTTATATATGGCATATAAACATATGATTTGCTTATAACTTTGAATAATCTATGTAGAATAAAATAGTGTAATAGTTAAAGGTTTGGACTTTGGAGTCCCCAGCCCTCAAGTTTATTTCCAGTGCTGTGGTTCGCTTATATGTAAAATAGGGGTGATAATAGTACATATCCTACTGAGTTGTTATGAGGACTAAATGAAAAGAAGCCAAATAAATATAAGGGATAAAATCTATGACATGGGTCTCAGTGTCTCTCAGCTTTTCATCCCAAGGAATAGGGAAAGGAGAATGAATTGAGTGAATAGAGGTTTGCATTATTGAATAAATATTTATTGAACATCTATTGAGTGCTGAGGATAGCAATGAGACCTAATCAGGGAGCTTACAATCTCAATTTTAAGAGGCTATTAAAGTTAAAACTTTGTACAGGCCGGGCATGGTGGCTCACGCCTATAATCCCAGCACTTTGGGAGGTCGGGCATGCAGATCACTTGAGGCCAGGAATTCAAAACCAGCCTGGCCAACATGGTGAAACCCCTTCTACATTGAAAATACGAAAAATTAGCCAGGCCTGGTAGCATGCGCCTGTAGTGCCAGCTGCTTGGGAGGCTGAGCCATAAGAATCACTTGAACCTTGGAGGCGGAGGCTGCATTGAGCTTAGATTGCACCACTGTACTCCAGCCTGGGTGACAGAGCAACTCTGTCTAAAACAAACAAACAAAAAAGCTTTGTAGTAAAGGGAAAAAACTAAATGAGGCAGCATTGTATAATGAAAAAAAGTACAAGTTGGAATCCCTTTGATTATTGGCCCTATTGCCTTTCAGTGTGATCTCAGAAAGTTACTTAGTCTCTCTACATAAACAAGAGAATAATAATATATATACCTTACTGAGAAATAAAAGATATAAAGTATATTAATGAGTCTAAAATAGTACCCTACCCTAGTAGATCCTACATAAATGTCAAACTTCTTTTCCTCCCTGAAGGAAAAACAAATCATATAAAATTAAATCTATACAGTGGCCTCAATTGCATAAAACTATCATATAGTCCAGTACAGAAATGAACATAGAAAAGTGAACCAAAACTATTGATTTGGTGTGAGGTGAGATTTTTAAGTGTTTTAATCTGTCACTACTGCAATGTTATTCATGCAAGAAATAAAAAATTATTTTCTTAAAAAGTCATAGTTACTTTGAGACATAGAATACAAATAAGAAAATAATTTTTAATTTTAGAGGAAAAAAATCGCTAGTTGTTATGGGGCCTCAGAAAAATATATTTTCTTTAATGATAATTTAATCTTGTATTTGTATATAATATTATATAATAACCTAACAACATATTTAAAGATCCTGTGAAAGTAGTGGTATGCCTGTGTCGCCTTCCTCCAAATTTTGAATTGACCCTCTGCTTCTGGCTTCAATGAGTAAGATTGCTGCATACTTTGAGACTTGATCAGGCCCTGCTCTCAAGTCTTTTGGATAAGAATAAGCAAGACCCAGCAGGTCTTAAAATGGGACCAGATAGCTCGTAAGTCCTGTCATTATCAATGTCCATACTGCTTCCAAGCAACCAGAGTTTTAAAAAGAAACTTAGGAGGAGGAAATCTGTTGGCATGTCATTGTAGTAAACAATTGTGAGCTGATGTGGATCACATATACAACTTTAGATATATTTCACTCATTTTGTTTAGAGCCCTAAAAGGTACATTTTTTTTTTTTATGGAGAAAGAAACTTGAGACACTAAAAGAGGTCACTTGTGACATGCAAAATACAGTAGAATGGCATGTAATCAGATTTCTCAGTCCAGAGCTTTTCCTAATGCTTTCTATTATTGGCCTGCTGAGAATTCCCTCAGTCTTCGCCACTAAATAAATGGGGATCAGAATGTATCAAGGTCCTGAGAACTAACAAAATGCTGTATTTGATGATTTGACTCCTGGGAGGCAAAATAGGCTAGAAAATATCATTAGTAACGTTTGAGAAAAGATGTAACAAACCACATAGTCCTAGTCAGAACGTGGGAATGAAGTTTTGCCTCTTTTTCCCTACCGTTTGGTATTATATTCCCATAAGAAGGTTGTTTTAATAGTAGTTATGGCCACAGGAAAACAGAGAATTGTACGGTGGGTATTTTGATAACCTTTATATAAGGGAAAGGGCAGCAGCCTCTTCTAAAGAAATTCCCAGTCATTCAGGAGTGAGGCAGCTGGGGAAAAAATAGTCTTATCTCTCAGGACACACCAACTACCAAGATAATCTAAGAGTCGTTGTTTACAACTGAGTACTTGTGAAGTTGACAAATAGGTTGTGTGTGCCCTGCTTGTGTGCATAAAAAGAGACAAGGCAGTGAAGTCATCAGTAAAGAGTGACCCTTCCCAAGAGACCTGTTATGATGCAAGTCATCAGCAGCCCAGTGATTCCCACACATATGATAAAGTGTATGATTTTTCTTAACACACTAGGATTTTTATTAGATCCTAACAGAATAGTAAGAAAAGTTGGTTTCCGTTTGTTTTCCTCTTGGACCTGTCATCAACTTGAGCCACCACGCCCAGCCCAAAGTGCTTTTTTAAAATACTTTCACAAAGGAACTGTGACTCTGTTTTGATGTTTCAAGTTAGAGTACTTAGGGGATGCTGAGGCTTCCCTTGCAAATTTCTTTCTCACAGTCATGGTGAAAGGCATACCCTCTGGACCCTTCTTGGGTGAGTGAGCAGGTTAACATGATAACTCTAACATTCCAATATCCCTAAACCTTTGGATACCTTGCTCTGCAGTATTCCAAGGGAACATTACTTCATCTGGTCTTCAAAATCTTTCTCTTCTGTGTAATCTGTGCCATGTCACTTAACCTCTCAGAAGTTCAGTCCCACTATCTGTAACAACAACAAAAAAGAATAATACCATTTACTTAAGAGGATTGTTTTGATGATGAAAAGAAAGCATATGTATAAAGTATTTAGCACCATGCCTAGAATGAGGGATCAGTGAATGCTGTCTCAGCCCTTTGTTATATCAGGCTTTCAATACCGGGTCTTTCAGTTCCTAAGGACCAGATCCAGGTCCAGAACATAGGTCTTCTCACTGCACCATTTTGCAAACTAAAGCAAGAGTATTCCACTTTACACCTGTCATGTACATATGCTCCATCTCATTCTCATGCTTCATTGGATTGAACTATTCAAACAGTAATGAGGATTGACACAACTTAAAGGAAAAGAGACTCATTTCAGTTCATCTCTCTTTATGTTCCCAACCTTCCTAGAACTTGTCTTTATTAAGTTTCCTTTATTCTGGTTTTGTTTCTGAGACCTTGTATGAAATGAAAACTAGTCCCACATTAAACCCTCAACTAGAGAGAGATTATCTTTAAAGCATTCATATAAAGAAAGGTAGTCAACATCATAATTGGAACTAGAGCAAATCACAGTAAAACAAAAATTATTATTATTGATTAGGTTTTATTCTTAACACCGGTTAAGTAACTATGTGCAAGTGTAAAACCTTCACTTGTTGATTTCTAAGATTAAAATCCATAAAACTGTCCATAATCTATACCTCTCACATTTACCTCTCCATAGTAGATCAAACAAGAGTAATTGGATTTCTGCCTGACTAGCAGGGGAGAAAAACTGTTTCATTTTGGATCAAAATCTTCCTAGTGGATTGAATCACATTATTTTCCTTTACTTATCAACACTTAGCAATTGCTTCTGTGTTTTATTTGGTTCAAACTATCAAAATGTGATTCTATAATTTTCAGTAGAAAGAATGTCAGAGTGTACAATTTGATTCTAATTCTAGATTTAAAGATTATTCTTCCCATTTCACTTTCTCCAAAGTTCTAGGCTTGATATCATTTTTAAATGTGATAGTACCTATCTTCCTCCTCTCCACAAAAGAAAAATCAACTTGTAATCTGAAGACTTAGTTCACTGAAAGGCAAACTATAATTTTTTATTTAGAATATGACATTTGTACCAGAAAAGCAATCATCTGACCTTACCTTATCCCTATGCTCTTGCCTTATCCCAATTCAAATGAGACTGACACTGTTGAATATCTAATAACAATGTCTAATAACAATAATTTCACCAGATGCTATTTCTGAAACAAGATTACATTCTGCACAGCCTCACTTATTCTTATGTAAAACTCAGAATCTTAAACCAGCTCCTATAAAGGCATTTAATGTTTCATCCACATGGGCTAAACTATCGTCCATATCAGCCCTACCTCCTGGTTACTTCAGCAAAAGATATATAATAGGAAGGAAAGCTATGGCCATAATTACTTTAAAATCAGTTTGTTCACGTTTGGATCTATAGTCCTTACAAATGAAAATACAAAATTATAACATTAAAAAGCAAATCATGGCTGGGCACGGTGGCTCATGCCTGTAATCCCAGCACTTTGGGAGGCTGAGGTGGTAGATTACTTGAGGTCAGGAGTTCAAGACCAGCCTGGCCAACATGGTGAAACCTCATCTCTACTAAAAATACAAAAATTAGCCAGGCATGGTGATGTATGCCTGTAATCCCAGCTACTCAGGAGG